>NC_142031.1:39152263-39452263 GCF_982192425.1 Myodes glareolus | reverse complement strand
TGTGTCTGTTCACGAGTGTGCCATGGTGTGCATGTGGAGGTCAAAGGACAATCTCGGATGCTGGTCCTTATTATCCATCTTATTTGACAGGGTTTCTTGTTGTTCACTGTTACTAAGGCAGATTAATGAGCTGGCCCTGCAAACTTCCAGGAATTTTCTGGTTTGTGTTTTCCATTTCTCCTTTAAAAATCACTGGGATTGGGCTGGAGAGATGGCTCAATGGTTAAGAGCACTGGCTGCTCTTCCAGAGGTGCTGAGTTCAATTCCCAGCAACACATGGTGGCTCATGACCCTCTGTAATGAGATCTGGTGCCCTCTTCTGGCCTGTAAGCATCCATGTAGGCAAAACATTGTATATATAATAATAAAAAACTCACTGGGATTACAGATGCATACTTCTTCTGGGTTTTACACGGATTTAGGGACTCTAAAGTCAGATGTGCAAGTGTACTAAACCATTTCCCAAGCCTCACTAAGTAGCCTTGGTTGTCTGGAACATGCTTGTAAACCATATCGTCCCTAAACTCAGAGATGTGCCTGCTTCTGCTTCCCAAGTGGTGGGATGAATGACAGGTGGCATTATGCCTAGACTTCAGTTCCAAGTTTTTTTTTAAAGTACCATTTTAATTTCCTTGGTTTTGGACTTTGAGGCAGAGTTTCTTGATGCAGCCCTGGCTATCCTGAAACTCCATAAGTAGACTTGGCTTTCGTGAAACTTGAAACAACCCCCTGCCTCTGTCTCACGTGTGCAAAGATCATTATCATATGCAGCCATGGCCAATTTTTGAAAAATACCATTTTTGCCAGACATGATGACACAAGCTTTTAAACCCAGCACTCAGCAGACAGAGGCAGGTAGATCTCGGTGAATTTGAGGCTAGCCTAGTCTACATAGCAAGTTTCAGGACAGCAAGGGCTACGTAAAGAGACCCCATTCAAAAAAAAATGATAAAAATACCGTTTTCAATTGTGAATGCCCTTGACGAGCTGGGATTTGACTCACTAGTAAAGCGTTTGTCTTCTATGTGCAGTGTCATAGGTTGATCCCTCAGTACCAAAGACAGTTTACTTTGCTGAGTGTAGTGGTGTGTATGCCTCAAAGCACTGGGAAGACGGAGGCAAAAAGGATCACAAACTTAATGCCTTTCTGGGATCCAGAATGAATTCAAGGCCAGCCTAGGAAATTTGTGGAAACCCTGTCTTAAAATAATAGATTTTAAAAAGGGCCTGAGGATGGGGGCTGGAGAGAATGCTCAGCAGTTAAGAGCACTGACTGCTCTTCCGGAAGTCCTGAATTCAATTCCCAGCAACACATGGTGGCTCACAGCCATCTGTACTGGGATCTGGTGCCCTCTTCTGGCCTGCTGGCATACATGCGGGCAGAACACTATCCATAATAAATTAAAAAAATTTTTTTTAAAGGATTGAAACTCAGTGGTAGAGTGCTTGCTGAGAGTGCAGAAAGCTGTGGTTCTCCAGTGCTATTAAAAATAAATGAAGAGGGCTGGGGGAACAGCTGGCTAGGGAAGGTCACTTGCTGTGTAAGCCTGATGATCTGAGCTGAGCTCCATGGGATCCAAAAAAGCTGAATGGAAAGGAGCAAGCGTCCGTGACCCCAGCACACTCTCAGAGGAGGTGGGAAAGAGACAGGAGACGCTCAGGATGCTTGCAAACCAGAGAGCCCGACTTTCTCGGCAGCAAAGAGACCTAAGGATAGACGGTGGAGACCAGCACCTTAAGGTGGTTCTCTGACCTCAACAAGTGCTCTCAGCTCACACATACAGACAAATACCTCCAATATATCATACTTACAATAAATAAATAAAACCACCTGCACAGTATGGATATGTGTGGTACCAGAGAACAGTCTAGAATGATTTTTAAAAAAGGCTATTAAATTGATTTTTTCCCTCTTGTCCAGTTAAATATGTGTTTGGCCATATTTCCCTCATATCCTTTAAGTAACATTTCAAAACAGATTGAATAGAGAAGCTAATATAAGAATGTAGCTATGCTGGGTGGTGGTGGCCCAGGCCTTTAATCCCAGCTCTTGGAAGGCAGAGGCAGTTGGATCTCTGAGTTTGAGACCAGTCTGGTCTACAGAACAAGTTCCAGAACAGCTAGGGCTGTTACACAGAGGGGAAAAAAAAGAATGTAGCTATGTTTAGCTGAACAAAAAATGTAAGAGAACGGTCTATAAAACAACATTGAGTTTTGTGGGAAATATATTTTGGGGGTTTATGGAAGAAAAGTCAACTTTCTATTAAAGCTGATCAACTGTCCAGTGATCGTTTGTTTGTTCTATTTATGTAGGTGCTATAATGAGAATTATGTGCTGGCTAGTATTTCTGTCAACTCGATCCCAGCTAGAGTCATTTGCCCAAGGCTTTTTCTTGACCAGTGATTGGTGTGGGAAAACCCAGTCCACTGTGGCTGGTGCCACCCCAGGGAAGGTGATCCAGAGTTGTATGAGGAAGCAGGCTGACCAAGCCAGGAACTAGCAAGTCAGTAAGCAGCATTCCTTCCCAGGCTCTGCTGCAGTTCCTGCCTCCAGGTTCCTGCCTTGGGTTCCCACCCTGACTTCACTCAGTGATGAACT
This sequence comes from Myodes glareolus, assembly GCF_982192425.1. Classification (NCBI taxonomy): domain Eukaryota; kingdom Metazoa; phylum Chordata; class Mammalia; order Rodentia; family Cricetidae; genus Myodes; species Myodes glareolus. Next base: position 39,449,664 of record NC_142031.1, on the reverse strand, counting down.
GTGATGTGGTACTGGGAGTTGAAAAAAACCCTTTCCTCCCCATGTTGCTTTTGGTCATGGTGTTTCATCACAGAAACAGAAACCTAACCAAGACACAGTGTATTTACTGGAAGGCAGATTAGCCAATAGCACCAAGCCTCTTAGCAATTTAAATAAAAAATTGCAAAATGTTTTGAGATTTGATTTTGGAACTCCAAGGGTGTTTGATTTCTAATTTCTGTTCTCTGTAGGACAAAAGCAGGTTATTCCATTGCCATGTAAACACAATATGTTTTCTGTTCTGCTGATATAAATTCAACACCAACTCTTCAGACACATCAGTTATGAACATGAAGTATATCATGTAACCACAAATCTATAACAAGAATGGATGCTGCAGGGCTGAGAGATGGCTCAGGGGTTAAGAGCACTGACTGCTCTTCCAGAGGTCCTGAGTTCAATTCCCAGCAACCACATGCTGGCTCACAACCATCTCTAATAAGATCTGGTGCCCTCTTCTGGCCTTCAGGGATACACATAGGCAGATGCTGTATACATAATTAATAAGTAAACCTTTTTTAAAAATATTTATTTATTTATTTATCTATCATGTATACAATATTCTGTCTCCGTGTATGCTTGCAGGCCAGAAGAGGGCTCCAGATCTCATTACAGATGGTTGTGAGCCACCATGTGGTTGCTGGGAATTGAACTCAGGACCTTTGGAAGAGCAGGCAGTGCTCTTAACCAGTGAGCCATCTCGCCAGCCCCCAAGTAAACCTTTTTTTTTAAAAAAAATATTTATTCATTTATTATGCATACAATATCTGCCAACATGTGTGTCTGCAGGTCAGAGAGGGCACCAGATCTCACTACAGATGGTTGTGAGCCACCATATGGTTGCTGGGAATTGAACTCAGGACCTTTGGAAGAGCAGGCAATGCTCTTAACCACTAAGCCATCTCTCCAGCCCCCCAAGTAAACCTTTTTTAAAAAAGAAATGGATGATGCTAGAATAATGTCGCTTCCTTTGATGAATGCTGAGCATCTTTCTCTCTCAGGTTATTTCTTCAGCTTGTTAGAGCAGTGAGGAATGGTTATCTTATAACCAAATTACAGTGAGGACACCAGCCACACAATGCACATGCTGCAGTGTGAGTATGTGTGTGTACCTGCATACATGTGGGCATAGCCTAGATGTTAATGACTGGTATCTTCTATCTGAGCTTTAAAAAAAGACATTGTTGTTGTTGTTGTTGTTGTTGTTATGGTTTTTCTAGACAGGGTTTCTCTGTGTAACAGACCCGCTGTCCTGGAACTCACACAGATCCACCTGCTTCTGCCTCCCAAGCACTAGGACTAAAGGCAAGGTACCACCACACCTGGTTATTTATTATTTTTATTTTATGTGTTTATTTTGCCTGCATATGTGTCTCTACACTGTGTGCATGCAGTGCCCCAGGAGGACACAAGAGGGAGTCGGGATCCTCTGGAACTGGAGTGAGGGAAGGCTCTGTGAGCCATCCTGTGGTTGCTGGGAACCAAATCTTGGTTTCTGCAACAGTAACAAGCACTCTCAACCACGGAGCCTTCTCTCCAGCCTGCACCTGTCTCGCGGAGATGAGATCTTTCCATGAACCCAGGGCTCACTGATTACTTCAGTGAACGCTGGCTGTCATCTTTCTGTCTCCATCCCCCAGGATCAGGAAGGAGCGCAGAGCTTCAGAACCAGGTGTAGTGTGAATCCTAATTGGTCTTAATAATAAAAACCCAGAGTCAGATATCAGGATAAATGCTGAAAAATCAGAGAAGTAAAGGAGCCAGCCACGAGGGAGACTTTTTACTTCTTTTTTTTTAAAAACAAAACAAAACAAAAACAAAACTTTATTTTATATGCATTGGTGTGAAGGTGTCAGATTCCCTGGAACTGAAATTACAGACAGGTGTGAGCTGCCATGTAGGTGCTGGGAATTGAACCCAGGTCCATCTGGAAGAGCAGTCAGTGCTTTTAACCACTGAGCCATCTCTCCAGCCCCAATTTTTTTACTTCTACTGAATCCTCAGGCCAAAGTGGGGCATGGTCCTGTCTCCACAGATGCTCAGACTGAACACCTTAAGCTCCTGTCTCCTCTTGCCTTATATTCCTCTCTCTGCCCAGCCATATCCCCTCCTGGCTCCACATCCCTAGTGCTGGGAGTAAAGGTGTGTGACTCTCAAGTAAAGGTGTGAGCCACCTTATGTGGGATATTCTTCTATATGCTGTAAATATGTCTTATTACCATTGATTGATAAAAAAGCTGATTTGGCCAATAGCCAGACAAAATATAACTATGCAAGAAATCCAAACATACAGGGAGAAAGAAGGCATAGTAGGGGAGACACAAGCAGCTGCCGCTAGAGAAGCAAGATATGAGGTAACAAGCCACGAGCCTTTTGGTAAAGTATAAACTAATAGAAATGAGTTAATCTAAGTTGTAAGAACTAGTTAATAATAAGCCTGAGCAAATAGGCCTAACAGTGTGTAATTAATATTAAACATCTGAGTGGTTATTTTAGAAGCGACTGTGGGACCAGGTGAGATGAGAAACCTCCAGTTACAAAACAGGATGGTGATTTAAAAGTTCATTCCACCTGTAATTCAGGGTTTTCCAACTTCAAGGTCTTATCACATGGCATATTTCTGAGTCTTTTCTTGAAATATTCTGTACTTAACTGTCTGTTTTATAGACCCATACTGGGTTTGGATCACAAAGCAGCGAAAAACAAGATTAAAGAACTTTAGAAATAGTTAGAGTGAGGATGGAGAGATGACTCAGCAGTTCAGAGCACTTACTTCTCTTCCAGAATCCAAGTTCAGGTTCCAGCACCCAGAGTGGGCAGCCAACAGCTGCCTGTAAATCTAGCCTCAGGAGATCTGATCACCTTTTCTGGTTTCTGTGGTCACAGACACGGCATACGCATGACACACACACATACATATATATATATATATATATAAATTTTAAAAAGTTAAACAGAAAAACACTGTGATTTTATAGTGTCAAGACAAATGCTGCTGTAACTCTGAATATCTGAATATTACTTTTGTTTTTTGTTATTTGAGAAAGGGTTCCTCTGCTGCAGCCCTCGCTGTATGGGAACTTCATCTGTAGACCAGGCTGGCCTCAAACTCAGAGATCCACCTGTCTCTGCCTCCTGGGTGCTGAGATTAAAGGCATGTGCCACCACTACCTATTCTTGTTATAATTGCAACCTAGGTGATTTGAAGAGGTAGCCTGTAGGGAAATGAATTGTCAAAAAGACTACCGAAATAACCACACAGAAACTGTACTAATTAAATCACTGGTTGGCCCATTAGCTCTAGCTTCTTATTGGCTAACTCTTACATATTAATTTAACCCATTTCTATTAATCTGTGTATTTCCACGTGACTGTGGCTTACTGGCAAAGTTTTGGCATGTCTGTCTTCAGGGGTGCTACATGACATTCACTGACTCTACCTCCTTTCTCCCAGCATTCAGTTTAGTTTTTCCTACCTAACTCTTTCTACCCTATCACGGGATCATGACAGTTTCTTCATTAACCAATGCATTCACAGCATAGAGAGGGGAACCCTACATCACCACACCTCCCATTAGTGGCACTCCCTTTGGGGACTATCTTCTTTCAAACCACCACAAGGACCTTATAGTTGGGTTCAAAATATATTTACTTTCCACAAAAATTTGTAGTACTTGCTGGATCAAACACAAGGACTCACACATGTTAGACCAGTGATCTATTGTGTTACAGATGTAATCTGTCTAAACATGTAATAACTTTTTAATTGTCTTTGAATAAGTCATCATACACGTGTACATGTGTATGTCATATAATTTTGGGTTTTTGTTTGCTTGTTTGCTTTGTTTTTTTCTTTTTACATTAATTGGTCTGGAACTTACTACATACCCGAGGGCAACCTTGAACTCTTGATACTTCTGCCTCCACCTTCTGAGTGTTGGGATTATAGGCTTATACCACCACATTTAGCACTGATGTATTTTTTTGAAATTTATTTTTATTATTTTTAGTTATGTGTTTATGTCTGCATGAGGGAATGTGCACATGATTGCAGGTGCCCTCATAGGCCAGAGGCCTGGAAACCCCCAAAAACTGGAGTTAAAGACAGTTCTGCGCCCCCTAATGGGGATACCAGGAACCAAACTCAGTTTATTTACAAGAGCAAGAGTATACATGCTCTGAACTGCTGCCATCTCTCCAAACCTAGGTACTCATTTGAAAATCTTCTCAATGTAAAACTGTTCAAAATCGGAGCTGGAAAGATGCCCCGTTGCCGAGAGAGCTCACTGGTCTGTAGAGGACACAGGTCTATTCCCAGCCCCTCATTCCAGGGCTCACAACCCATTGGAACTCCAGTGATATGTGATCTAATGCTCTCTTCTGGCCTCTGCACACACGAGGCACATAGATACAAAAATATACACATAAATAAAAAGAAATCTTTAAAAACATCTTTCAAACTGGAGTTGTAATTTGGTTGTACAGTGTTTGCCTAGTACACTCTAGGATTTGTGTGAGCCTCAGCATTACACACTTACACACACTAGTATACTCTAGGATTTGTGTGAGCCTCAGCATTACACATTTACACACTAGTATACTCTAGGATTTGTGTGAGCCTCAGCATTACACATTTACACACACTAGTATACTCTAATTACTCAGCACATGTTTGTAACCAGGACTCAGGAGGTAGAAGCTGTCGGGTCAATATTCACGTAATCCTCACCCGCAGTGTTTGAGCCAGCTGGGGCTACATGGGACCTTATCTCAAAAATAAAATCTAGTTTCCTCTATTTCCAACAGGGTAAGAGTGTACTGAGACCGAAATGGTAGTGAATCATTCTGTTCTGGGATATTTTTCCTTATCTTGTGGGCCAACTCCAGTAGCCAGCGAATTGAATGTTACGACTGTGTTCAATACCTTCTGACTGAGGACAGATGGCTGGATAGTGAGTGCTCGCTCCTTATCTCTCTCTCTCTCTCTCTTTAAACTTTCCTGCTGCTTTTATTTTTTTTTTTTAATATTTATTTATTCTGTCTCTGTGTATTTCTGCAGGCCAGAAGAGGGCACCAGACCTCATTACAGATGGTTGTGAGCCACCATGTAGTTGCCGGGAATTGAACTCAGGACCTTTGGAAGAGTAGACAATGCTCTTAACCACTGAGCCATCTCTCCAGCATCCTCCTGTTGCTTTTAAATTTAGGAGTTCCTTTAGGTACAGAACGTATTTGGCACACTAGCTTTAAGCAGGGGCAGTTCTTCCAAGTGCATACTTAACTCTCCAGGCCGCGTCTGTGGAAAAATCTGCCCTTTTGCACCATTTGTCTTTTTTTTTTTTTTTTTTTTTTTTTAATGCCAGGAAGCACTTTAGGACATTCAAACCCAGAGAGGAAGGAAATAAAGAGGTTAGGAAAGTATGAGTCTTAATCTTGCAATCCAAACATTTGGGAGACAGAGCAGGAGGATGCCGCGAGTTCCAGGCTAGTTCTGTCTAAAAGATGGCACAAACCTTTAGTCCCAGCACTCTGGAGGCAGAAGGTTCTCTGTAAATTCGAGGCCAGTCTAGACTACAGAGCTACAAAGACAGACCCTGTCTCAAAACAACAAAACAGGCGTACGTGATGGGTAGTTAGCATAGAGACACTTGTTCTGGGAATGGTAACTCCTCCCTTACAATGCCAAGGTTAGATTTACGTGCGTTCCTTTACCCCTGCGCAGTACATTCCACCCCCTCCCCCCCCAACTCCTTGCCTTGCCCCTCCTCCCCCTGCTCCGCAAGCTCTTTGGGCTCAACCCTCTGCTCAGGATTGCTCCGCCCCGCCCCTCACCCCGCCCACACACTTAGCCCCGCCCCTACGCTTGAGTCCCGGGCCGCGTTCCGGCCTTCACGACAGAGCGGGTGCTTTCCGCTTTCCGGCCTGCCGCGCGAGTGTTGACGTGTAGAGGGGGCGGGGCCTAAGAAGAGTTGAGGGTTTCCACTTGCTCGCACCCGGCTGCATAGGGCCAACTATCTCTGCAGTCATGGCTGTGCATCGTTGCTCTGCACGGACCGTTACCTCCTCAGGTAGGCTGGCTGAGGGTTGGCGAGAGGGACGGTGGCCTTAGTGAGGAAGGGGCATATTGGGAGAGATGGTAATCTTGTGTTGTGAGTCCGTGGGAGGATCCTGGAGGAGGGCCTGCCACCCAGAAGCTTGCAATAGTCCGATCAATGGGAGAACCCAGTGGGGTGGAGACCCTAGGCTATGGGGACTTCGGTTTTCCTACGCACACATTTTCCCCACTTCTTGGTTGTAGATAAAATGCAGAAAAACAAGTCTGCACGGACATCAGGGCTCAGCCAGGGCAGCCGCATGGAGAAACTTTTGGGGTTTGAATGGACAGATTTATCTAGCTGGCAGAGTGTCGTGACCCTGCTTAACCGACCAACGGACCCCGCAAACCTGGCTGTCTTTCGTTTTCTTTTTGGTAAGTCCATTTTCTGGTCCCAGACATTTTGGCTGGGCTTGGGAAAATGACATCCTATTTCTTTTTACGATTTATTTTATTTTGCTTGTGTGTGTTAGTTTGCCTTCTGTTACTGTGATAAAACACCATGACAAAAAAGCAACATGGAAAAGGAAGGGTTTACTTCAGCTTAGAGTTGTAGTTCATCATGAAGGAATGGATGTTAGGGCAGGAACCTGGAGGGCAGAGCTGGAAAAGAGTCCCCGGAAGAACCACAGTGGCTGCTGGCTTGCTCCTTGTGGCTTGCTCAGCCTGCTTTCTTATACCACCTGGGATCACCTGTCCACACAGTAGGCGGGGCTCTCCCACATCAATGCTCACAGGCCAATCTGATTCAAGGCATTTTCTCAATGGAGGTTCCTCTAGATTGTGTTAAATGGACAAAGATTAACCAAGATAGTTTCTGTATGGATGTGTGAATGTGTGCCAGGTATGTGCTTGCTTGTTGAAGCCAAAAGAGAGTGTTGGATTCCTTGGAACTGGAATTAAAGGCAGTTATACTGCTTGATATGGCTGCTGGGAATTGAGCTCTGGTCCTTTGGAAGATCAGCGCATGCTCTTAACTGCTGAGCCATGCTCCCTAGTCCAATCACCTATTTCTTAGTTATTTCTTAGATGTTCTTTTCCTTAGAGCTGAAAGTACTGAAATAATGGAAGAATTCTTTGGAAGTTTAGAATTGTAACCTGGCCTTGTCACCTCTAGTTAGGGTTTAGTGCTGAGAAACGCTTTGGTCTGTGCGCACATGTGCATGTAGACCACAGGTCAATGTCAGGTGTTTTCCTTAATCATTTCTCCACCTTATTTTTTTAAGACAGGGTTTCTCCTGAGCCTGGAGGTCACCAGTTGAGTTAGACTGGCTGGGCAGCAAGTCCCAGGAGCCGTCCTGTCTTCCTGCCTCCACAGCACTGAGATTGACGGCTGCTGTGCCAGGCTTTCTACATGAGTGCTAGTGATCTGAATTCAGGCTCTCATGCCTACAGCAAGCACTTTCATTTTTACTGACTGAGTAATCTCCCCAGCTCTCTTCGGTGTTTGAAATGGTCTTATTCCGTAGATCAGACTTATCTGGCCTCTCAAGTGCTGCTCTTCCTGCTTCTTGAATACTGGGATTGCAAACACCATCACACCTGACAAGGGACCCATTTTATTCATGTCAGGAAGCTACTTAGGAGTTAAGTGTTTCAGAGAAACACCCTAGCACCTCAGAGAGTTAGGATGTGCCGAGACACTACCCTAGCAGCTCAGAGAGTTAGGATGTGCCGATACACTACTCCTTTAAGTCCAGTAGCTTCCAGCTGGAGGCCATTTTGCTTCCTGAAGACATTTTTAGTTAGAACTTTTGAAGAAGAGGAATAGGTAGTGGTTGCTGGCATCTGTACTGGTACTAGGATGCACTAGATGTCTTGTGATGAACGGGTAAATACCCCTACAGATGATTAACCAGACTGGCTAACGCAACTGCTTCTGGGATTGAGAAACTGCCTGATCCCAAACTGCCTTCCAGAGCCAAGTGTCCCTTATTTATCTTAGTGTGTTGACCAAATACCACTGCCTTTCTGGGTGTGTCAGTGTAGTAAGGAGGCAGCTTGTTGGTTCCTGGCCGCTTAGCCCCGAAATAGTCACCAGAAACTGTATTAATTAAATCACTGCTTGGTCCATTAGCTCTAGCTTCTTATTGGCTAACTCTTACATATTAATTTAACCCATTTCTATTGATATGTGTATCACCACGTGACTGTGGCTTACCGGCTAAAGTTCCATCTGGCTCTGGTGGGGCTACATGGCTTCTGACTCCGCCCTTCTTTCTCCCAGCATTCAGTTTAGTTTTCTCTGCTTACCTTTATTCTTTTGCCCTATCAGGCTAAGCCAATTTTCTTTATTAATTAACCAATTGTATTCACAGCATACAAAGGGGAATCCCATATTACGTCAGGAGGCAAAAAAAAAAAAAAATGTGTTAAGAATGTCCCCGGAGCACTTTTTTTTTTTTTTAAGAAAAAAGATTTATTTATTTATTATGTATACAACATTCCTTCCATGTATGCTTGCATTCATCTATAATGAAGATCTCATTATAGATGGCTGTGAGCCACCATGTGGTTGCTGGGGATTGAACTCAGGACCTCTGGAAGAACAGTCAGTACTCTTAACCTCTGAGTTAACCTCCAGCCTGCCCCAGAGCACTTTTTATGGCTCAATAGGGTGTATCTTTATAGATGTAAGTAATTGAACCCTAACAGTTTCTATAGTGTTTTATACATAGCTCTTACTTAATCCTATCTGCAGCTCTGTGACATTTTGTTATTGTTTGTCTTGTTTGTTTTTATTTTTTGAGATAGGATTTCACTGTCCTAGATGTACAGTCCTGGTTGATCTGCCACTTACTATGTAGTTCAGGCTGGTCTAAAGCTCACAGAGACCTGCTTGCCTCTGTCTTCCTCCCCAGTGCTGGGATTAAAGGTGTAGTCTAGGATCACTGGCTTGTGAAGTATTTTTTTTTTAAAGATTTATTTATTTATTATGTACACAGTGTTCAGCCTCCATGTATGCCTGCAGGCCAGAAGAGGGCACCAGATCTCATTACAGATGGTTGTGAGCCACCATGTGGTTGCTGGGAATTGAACTCAGGACATCCGGAAGAGCAATCAGTGCTCTTAACCTCTGAGCCATCTCTCCAGCCCCCGTGAAGTATTTTTTTAAAGCTCTATTTTAGTGTGTATATTGTGTGAGTGCTTGTACACACTCCCACGCGTGTGCGCACACTCCCACACGTGTGCACACTTCCACACGCACAGGTGAGTGTTCCTGCACACGTGCACAGGGGCTAGAAAACAGTCTCTGTCACCCTCCATTCACTAGTTTCTTTGAGGCCAAGTCTTTCCCTGAGCTCCTGGGGCTTGCGGTTCCTCAGCAGGCTGGAAGCCAGGAAGCCAGGAAGCTGGCGTTACAGCTGTGCATAGAATTCCCAGCTTGTTATGCAGTGCTGGAATCGGAACTGCAGTCCTTATGATTGCTCAGTGGGTCCACCTCTCCAGTGGCCCTACCTCCTCACAAAGTATGTGCATGATTTACAAGTGGGAATCAGCTTGTGAGCTTTAGGGTTTGTCAGACCACACAACTAGCGTAATTCCTAGCCCAGAATAGACTCAGTACTAATGGTAGGGACTAATAACAGTGGCTATTATTTTGGGCTTTTTTTTTTGAGACAGGGTTTTTCTGTTTATCTCAGGCTGGAATGGAACTCACTGTGTAGCCAGGCCGTGGTGAACTTCAAGTGTGGCGGTGCACGTGCTGAGAGCTGTGTCGTGCCTCCTTAGCAGATGCCTAACAGCTGTCTTCCCCCACTTGCTTTCATAGCGTTCTTGATGCTACTGGACATTCCCCAGGAGCGGGGCCTTAGCTCCCTGGACCGAAAATACTTGGATGGGCTGGACGTGTGCCGGTTTCCTTTGTTGGATGCCTTGCGCCCTCTGCCGCTTGACTGGATGTACCTTGTCTACACCATCATGTTTCTGGGTGAGGGGAGCTGGGTGCTGGGGATCTGAACTGGGGAGAATTGACTGAGCTGGTAGAAATGCAGCAGAAGCATGCTGGTGAACCAACTTCCTCCGTGATTCGGCCTCATGTTGCTCGTCTGTTGTCATGTGAGCCGTCACGACCCTATAACTCTTCTTTCATTTAGTTCTCTGCCTGATTATAAAATGCCTGCTGACTTTTCTTAACTTCAGTCCCAGGGAAGCTGGGCCTGTGGTGACACTTTGACCTTGAATCCTCTCCTCACAAACCCCCAGGGGCACTGGGCATGATGCTGGGCCTGTGCTACCGGCTAAGCTGTGTGTTATTCCTGCTACCCTACTGGTACGTGTTTCTCCTGGACAAGACATCGTGGAACAACCACTCCTATCTGTATGGTTTGTTGGCCTTTCAGTTGACATTCATGGATGCAAACCATTGCTGGTATGTGCCTTGGAAAGTAGGGTAAGGTGTGTCTGGGTCAGGATGCTCGCTAGAGAGACAGGGGCCCAGTGAAGTCCCAGAAATTGTCGCATAGGCACAACTTTTATTGGTGCTTTGGTCTTTTGGGAGGGAGGTTTCAGGTGGGATTTGTATTGCTGTATGCCAGGCTGGTCTGGAACTTACTGTGTCATCTAGGCTGGTCTTGAACTTGCTGTTCTCCGGTCCTAGCTTGACTGCTGGAATTCCAGCTGTGAGCCACCATGCTGATTCAAAGACATTTTAAACCAAGTTTTGCAAAGTATGGTTTGAGATCATACTTTGACTTTGATGGATTTGGGGGACCATGTGGGTTCTGGGGCATCCTTCTGAGGTAGGCTTGATTGTGGTGCCCCTCTTCGCTCAGCTGTATTGCTTGCCTGACTTGGGTCGATTTGGGAAGCGGAAGGGTCAGCAAGTTGGGTGATTGCAATGACATAGGAAAATGGCTCCATCCCACCCCTTTACTTTTTCCATGTCTCTCCAGATACCTTGATATATCACTCCTGTGTCCCTCTTAGAAGAAGAGAAGACTAAAGCCAGACATAGCTGTTTTCATATGCTCCAGGGTGCAGACTTTACTTTCTGTGTGTGAGCCCAGAGATGCAGAGTTAGAGCCCAGTGTAGAGGTGGCTGTGAGGTGGCGATGATAGCAGATGCCAAGAGAAGAGCCACCACGGTTGCCGGCAGTGCTGACCTAGAGAGTAACCCACTCCGCTCTGGCCTAGGTGACCATCTCTCAGGGCAAGTGGGGCAAAGCCGTGGAGCCAGGGTGGCGGGACAGTGAGAGCAGCTGTGGACCCTCAGTGAGCTGGTGGAAATGGCTCAGCGGTGATATACGAGTACATGTTTCTCTCCCGTAAAGCTTTGTGTGTGTGCCCGTGTGCTGGGGATTGCCCCGGCCTCCTGCATGTACGCTACCACAGGGCTACGCTCCCAAACCCCAGTCCTCACCTTTGCTGACTTGAAACCCATTCAGGGTGTCTAGCTTTGATCCTAGAGAATTAAGAGGTCATTTTGACAGGTATCTTCAACTTCCAATTTCCATTTTTGTTATTTTTAAACATTTTTAAAAAATTACTATCACATACTCAGGACTTTTTTTGTGGCAGGCATATTTAAATGTTTTTCCTCATTCAAACCTATGAAGAGACAGGTTTAGTTGCTCAAGCCCAGCACTTTGGGATGCTGAGGAAGAGGGTTGCTTTGAATTAGAGACCAGCCTAGGATATCTATATTAAGACCTTGTCTCAAAACAAACAAATATTGGGGGGGGGGGAGCGGGAGGGAAATGGGAGAAGGGGAGGAAGTGGAAATTTTGAATGGTATTATTTATAAAGCAATAAAAAAATAAAAAAACAAACAAATATGAGGTCCCTAGAGGTGAACTAATTTTGTAGATGAAGTAAGTCTTGGGAAGATAAAGACTCTGCCTAAGGTTACACAGCAGAGAGGAAACAAATGACCTCATTGTTCTTGACTGTAGGTCTAGGCTTTTGCCCACAGTGTAAGCCCCGTTCTCCCTAACTTCTTCCAAACATGCTTAGTTTCTGCCTCAAAGTAAATCTAGTGTTAGTATCCTAGCTTTTTCAGTTCTCTCGCACACAGGATAAAATTTAAAGTCAGGAGTCCTCTACCACTGGATCCAGTTTTATAAATGTCAATTTATGCTCTGCATTATTTTGTTGGGAAAGATTTTGAATTTATTTTTTCTTTTTTACTCTTTTGGAAATGGGGGTCAAACTCAGGGCCTTGTACGGGCTAGGCAAATGATGAGTGATCTGGACCACTTTCCCAGCCCCTTTTGAGATAATAGACTGTATAGATGAATGTGGTGGTGCTCGCCTTTATTCCCAGCATTGATGAAGCAGAGAGGTGTGAGGATTTTAGCTTGGTCTACATGGTGACTTGTAGGCCAGCCTGGGCTGTAAAGACCTTGTCTCAAAACACCAAAACAAAATAAGAGACAATGCACTGTACATGTATTTGTGTGTGTGTGTGTGTGTGTGTGTGTGTGTGTGTGTGTGTGTGTGTGCATGAGCTTATGCACCTTCGTGTCTGTGTTTTTTATTTCATGTGTGTATATATTAAGCTTACATGTATGTATTTGTACCATGTGTGTTCCTGGTGTTGGTGAAGGTCAGAATATGGTTCTGGACTTCCTGAAATTGGAGTTACAGGCAGCTGTGAATTACCATGTGGGTTCTAGGAGTTGAACCTGGGTCCTCTAGAAGTGCAGTTAGTGCTTTTAACCATCTCTCCATTCCCTGTTTTGTGATTTTATTGTTTAGTTATTTGCTTTTTTTTTTTTTTGACACATAGTCTTACTATGTAGTCCTAGAACTTGCTATGTAGACCAGGCTGAGCTCGAACTCATGGGGATCTGCTGGCTTCTGTCTGCTGAGTGTGTGCACCATGCCCAGTCTATTTTTATTGTTTTAGTTGTAGTTACTGTTATGATGGGGTTGGGAGCATGGTAGAGGGGACAGGGGTGTAAGTATGTGCTGTATGTGCAGAGGTCAGGGTTTTGTGAACTCCGGGATGACCGCTGGTTGCTGCCCTGAGCCATTTCTCCTGCCCACCCTTTAGATTTGTCAAATGCTCCCTCAAATTTGTTCCTCCTTGTCATTTCTATTATAGCTTTGAACCTGATCTGATTCCTTAGGACAAACTGAAGTATGTGTGTGTTTTGAGTCTGACTCTCATTGTGTGTAGATCACTGGCTTCAGACTTGCAGCAGTTTTCTTGCCTCTGCCTCCTGGGCTGGAATTGTAGTCATGTCTGCTTTACCGTACTGCTACACTGAAGATTTTATTCTTGATTGTTTGTTTGTTTGTTTGTTTTCGAGACAGGGTTTCTGTATATAAAAGCCCTAACCATTCTGGAACTTGCTTTGTAGACTAGGCTGGCTTCGAACTAACAGATATCCAACTGCCTCTGCTTCCTGAGTGCTGGGATTAAAGGTGTGCACCACCACACCTGGTGAGTTTTTATTCTTATTTATTTATAGACAGTTTCTGACTTAGGGTTCAACTTCAGTGTTTTTTGGCATGGTGGCAAGAACATACCTGTACTACTCTCTTACTTAGTTGACACAGTGTTCAATGAAATATTCAATGCTTTATAAAATAGGCTTTGTCTTGTATGATTTTGCCCAAGTGTAGGCTATTGCAAATGTTCTGAGCACATTTAATACAGTGTATAGGCCATGCTGTGATACCCAGTAGGTTATGTATATCAAATACATTTTCAAATTAAGGCTATCTTCATCTTAGAAGGGGTTTATTTGGGGTATTACTTTCTAAGCTACAGAACATCTCTAGTAGTATTCTTTCATGATCTTACCAGTAATTACCATTACAATGTAAATGTAAGCATATTGCCAAGCATGGTGGTACACTCCTGTAATTCTAGTACTTGGGAAGTAGAGGCAGGAAGATTAGAAGTTCAAGGCCAGTTTCAGTTACCTTGTGAGGCTGAGGCTAGTCTGTGATGTGAGACCCCCTTCTCAACATCATGTCCCAGGAAGATCTACTCGTGTGTTTCCTGAGGGCCTTGTTTTGTTTTTTTTGAGACAGGGTTTCTCTGTGTAGCCTTGGCTGTCCTTGAACTAACTCTGTAGACCAGACTGGTCTCAAACTCAAAGTTCCTCCTGCCCTGCCTCCTGAGAGCTGGGATTAAAGGTGTGTACCACCATTGCCCAGTTTGAGAACTATTTCGGAGGTAAATAGGACTGGCCTAATTGGAGGGTGGGAATGTAGCTGAACTAAGAGACTTTTCTTGATGCTTTTCCTCCTTCCTGTAGGTCTGTGGATGGCCTGCTGAATGCCCAGAAGAAAAATGTCCATGTGCCCCTTTGGAACTACACCGTCCTGAGAGGCCAAGTATAGAATCTCGTGTGTGTGTGTGTGTGTGTGTGTGTGTGTGTGTGTATGTCCAAACCTTACAGCTGGATCGAGTCCAGAGTCTCCATTTCTTTATTGTTTGATGCTGCCTATGGCAGGCTAGCTGACCCAGGAGCCTCCAGGGATTTGCTGTCTCCATCTCCCGTCTTACTGAAGGAGAACTGCAAATACAGATGCACAGCACGGTGTCTTCCTTTACATGGGTTCTGGAAATTCATGGAGAATGCTTTTCACCTGTACACCTCCCAGTCATAGGTTTCTCTCAGTAGGCCAGGGGCTCCTTGTGAGCGGTTGCTGGTCTGCAGTGGCTAGAGACCCTCTCCTCTGCCTCCCTAGATTCTGTCTTCTTTTAAAAAGATATCTATTTATATAGTTGGGCATGGTTGTACACATTTTTAATTCCAGCCCTCAGGAGGCTGAGAAGATCTGTGAGTTTAAGGTCAGCCTGGTCTACATACTGAGTTCCAGGCTATACAGTGAGACCTAATCACACACACACAAAAATGTTAATTTATTGTGTGTGTGTGCATGCTTGTGTGCGGGGCGCCATCCTGTCCAGCAGGAATGAACCCCACCAAAAACGAGAATTCCTTCTCTGGTCACATCTTTATTTGGAGCATTCCCTTGAGGAAAATTGGGGGAAGGGACGATAGAGCAGGGACGAGAGAAAGCTTAGAGAGAGGAAGTAGGGTCCCGAGGCATCTGCTTTTAAACGGTGGAGCGGCTTGAACGCTGTCCTGATTGGTTAATGCCATTCTGCTGGTCTGAGCATGTGCAGGCAAGGGTGCAGGCAGGGTTGCTCAGCCCCACGTGGCTACCTCCAAACTGCAGGACCACCTGTGCCTCCAGGTGGCTCCCAACATCTCCCCCTAATTATTGTCTTTAAGAGCAATAAGGCAAAACTATTTTCCAATCTGGTCCCCACCTAGACGCAGCATGCCAAGGATATCTCTGCTCCCACCCATTCCTAAGGAAGGAAAAGGCAAAGTAGAGTAAGAGATAAGAGGTTGCACAGGGTGTTGCTCAAGTCGATGGTGTGAAACAGCTGCTCTTGGCACCGCCCAGAAGGTCATCTCTGCTGTCTCCGCATGAATCTTCCACAGCAGGACACTCAGCATCCACTGGGTCATCTTCTTTATCTCTCTGGTCGGTCTCGCTGGCATCCAGATGTATGTCAGCATTCCTAGAAAAACATAAACAAAACTCTCCTCCCAAATTAACATTTAAGAGTATTAAAAACTCTCAGTGTAAAAATTCAGCACAATCAGTACTGGAAGTAGGCTGGTTTTGAACTTAGAGACCTGTAGGTCTCTGCTTCAAAAAGCAAATCTTGTTTGCCTGTACCAGCAAAATTTTGAATTAAAAATTAAGTGTATAGAATGCAAGAGAAATCCTTTCTCTGGGGGAAGCTGTCACTGGTAGTGTAGTCCCCCTCTATTGTTTAAAAACCAAAGCAGTTGTCATTGGGAATTGAACTCATAACCTTTGGAAGAGCAGGCAATGCCCTTAACCGCTGAGCCATCTCTCCAGCTCCCCTATTTAGATGGAAAAACCTCTAGGTAACATTGTTTATTTCATCCGTTGCCAGGGGCAATAGGTAATGATAACCAGGTTGACGCGCCTTTATTATGATAATTAGGACCAGTTCTTTGAGGGAGAATGGACGTCGATCATCTGGCTACTTCCTGCTGACAAAGGGGCGATGTTTGGGGGGATAAATGTTTTTATCTGACTGAATTTTTGGCGACAAATGTTTTTATCTGACTAAATTCTTGGCGACCTTGGCTGAGGGCGGCGGCAGCAGCGGACAGCGGCGGCTGCCACAGCTCCGCCTCTGAAGCCCATAATGGCGTGCTCCGCATGGCCCAAAGGCATGGCTCCGCCCCGGGCCGTGCGCGGGCTCGCCGTTTCACCTCAGGCAATGAACTCGCACCGCCGGCTGTGAGTCTTTTCCAAGCTCCGGCGAGGGGGGGCATCCGCCCACCCGTGGAGGGGCTTCTCCTGCCCGGTCCGCCCGCGCGCAGAGCCCCGTTCTCTGGGAACTCACCTCCCCGCTCGCCCATGTTGCTATGGAAACACAGTTTTTCCGCAGAGCCGATTCAGCTCCTCTTTGCCTTCTATGGCGCCGCTGCTCACCACGCAGCTTCCGCCTCAGTCAGGCGAGTCCGCTCAGGTGCTGAAAAAGTCCTCCAAAAACCATAGCCCCGCCAGAAGGCCGGGACATATAGCCTCTGATGACACACGGACTTTAGCCCGCCCGCGACCTGGCTATTCGCAGGCCTCCAGCAAACTCCCCGCCAGCAACTGGTTGCGTCTCCCTCCTGAGTAGCTGGGATCACAGGTGTGCACCACCGTGCCTGACCCACTTCCGTGTTTTTAATCAGGCAATACCGCTCAAAGGCGGGCCGGCTGCCGCCAGCACTCTCAGCACGATCAAGCAGCTTGTCTTTCTCAGTCAAAAAATTAAAGTTTTTTGTACGTGAGAGCCAGAGACTGAGCTCTCTAACAAAATTAGGCGAAAATCACCTCCAAAAGCTCTGTGGCTCTTTAAGAATAGGAAAGGCAGTGATCAAGCTCGCCTCCCTACGAGACTGTTGCCTCCAGTCTCTAACAGCGAGTACGCAGGTGGACGGAGAGGGAGCGGAAGCCGCGGTCTCCCGTACCCCATCGTCCTCAAAGTCCCGCCTTAGTTACCTCGCCTTTTTTGCTGCTGTTTACATTCCTCCTGCACTGAACTTAAGGGATTTTTCTTCCCCGTTGCTTTCTGTACCTTCTTTCAGATACCTTAACTTTGATTTTTTTTTTTTTTTTGTATTTTCTTTTCTATTTTAGGCCTATCCTTTGAAATTCCTTTTTACATTTCTTTTCCTCCCCTTTCTGGGGATTTCAACCGACGTCACTCACCGCTCCATGTTCTCAGAGTTCTGAAATTCAAGGCTCTCTGTGCTGGTGTCTGATCTTGGCTTTTTCTCCCGGGCTTTCTCAGGGTCCCCCGGCGTAGTTGTCAGGGTCCCTCAGCGTCCCGGGATTTCGAGCACCAGTTGCGGGGCGCCATCCTGTCCAGCAGGAATGAACCCCACCAAAAACGAGAATTCCTTCTCTGGTCACATCTTTATTTGGAGCATTCCCTTGAGGAAAATTGGGGGAAGGGACGATAGAGCAGGGACGAGAGAAAGCTTAGAGAGAGGAAGTAGGGTCCCGAGGCATCTGCTTTTAAACGGTGGAGCGGCTTGAACGCTGTCCTGATTGGTTAATGCCATTCTGCTGGTCTGAGCATGTGCAGGCAAGGGTGCAGGCAGGGTTGCTCAGCCCCACGTGGCTACCTCCAAACTGCAGGACCACCTGTGCCTCCAGGTGGCTCCCAACACTTGTGTGCATGCATGTACCTACCACATGACATACATGTGGAGATCAGAGGATAACTTAGGAATCGGGTCCCTCCTTCCACTGTGCTGAGCAGGATGTCTCTTGATGTTTCTGTCCTGCTGCATACTCCAGGCTCACTGACCCATCTCTGCCTCCCGTTTCACTGTGGCAGTGATTACAGATACATCCCACGGCACCTTTTTCCTCTGGGAATCGAACTCAAGTTGTCAGCCCTGTCCGACATGCACTTTCACCCACTAAGCCTTCTTGTTGGCCCTTTTTGTTTCTTTATTCCTTTTGCTGGAAAGCTAGATGGGCCCTTCCTTTTTCCAGTTCCCCAGTCCCTGAGTTCTCAGCCCCTCATGGAATGAATAGCACCTTGTCTATTAGATTAGACTCCCCATGAAATAACCATGTCTGTGCTTTTATTTTTTCTTTGTGCCTGGCATAGGTAGTTGTTTGCTTGTTTGTGTGTTTTGAGCTTGTTGGTTGAATGTCTGTGTGATGAAAGGTTAGAGGAATGGCTGTGTTCTTCCTTGGGTACTGGCTAAGCTGAGAGCTTTATTCTTTAATTTTTTTTAAAGTTTCATTTATTTTTTTTAATTGTTTTATTGAGCTATACATTTTTCTCTGCTCTCCTCCTTTCCTCCCCCCTCTCCTTCTACCCTCTCCCATGATCCCATGCTTCCAATTTACTCAGGAGATATTTATTTTTATTTATGTATGTTTGTGTGCCAACTTGTCTGTGTGTACCATATGCATGCAGTGCCTACAGAGACCAGAAGAAGATGCCCTAGAACTGGAGTTATAGGTGATTGTGAGCTGCTTGTCAAACCCAGGTCATCTCTAAGAGCAGCAAGTCCTTAACCGCAGAGCTTTCTGCAGAAAGACGGGTTCCTTGTTTGCTTAAGCATCATGCTACATTTTGTGTTTACAGATCTTCATTGTATATTTCATTGCGGGTGTGAAAAAGCTGGACGCAGACTGGGTTGAGGGCTACTCCATGGAACATTTGTCCCGGCATTGGCTCTTTAGTCCCTTCAAGTGAGTAGAGTCAAGGTAGAGGCCTTCTTGGGTTACAGGTACTGAGTGATGATTTGTCGAGTCTATGTAGCATGTGTCTGGCATTTGCCTTAGCTCCCTATTCAGACAAATGCAGAGTCAGTGATACTCAAAGATGGAAGCCTAGCTAGGTGAAAGACAGTCAGGAAGAGAAAAGAATCAGAATCAGAATCAGGTGACATAGTGTGGTCCACTTGCTTTTGGTTGCTGAGATAAGACCATGACCAGAAACAGCTTGGGAAGAAAGCGATTATTTGGCTCACACATCCAGTCCATCCTAATCAGCAGCTATCATGGAGGAAAGCCAAGGCAGGGGCTCCGTGAGCAGGAACGGAAGTAGAGATGGCTGAGGAATGCTGCATACTGGCCTGTTTCCCGTGGCTTGCTCCCGTTTTCTCTTTTAAATGAAAATTTTAATTTTATTTATGTGTATAATTGTTTTGCTTACATACATGTATGTGTACCACATGGGTGCCTGGTGTTGACGGAATCTAGAAGAGGGCATCTGATCCCTGGCACTGGAGCTACAGACAAATTTGAGCCACCATGTGGGTCCTGGGACGCAAGCCTGGGTCCTCTAGAAGAGCAGCCGGTATTAATTCTTCGCTCATCTCTCCAGGCCGGCCAGCTTGCTTAAATGTGCTGCTCTCCCACATCAGTCGTTAACCAAGACAGTGCCCCGAAAGACCTAGGCATTCTAATGGAGGCTGTCCCTCAGTTACGGTTTCCTCTTCCCAGATGGCTCCAGCTTGTGCAAGTTGACAATAAATGAAGCAGCACACTTGGTACATTAGCCAGTACCCAGCCGTTACCTTGGGTGACAGTGGTAGTTGCTTGTGTCCTTGCCTTGTCAACCCCAGTTTCTTTTGTTAATTTTTTTATTACATTTTGGCAGTACTGGGAATTAAAATTAGGGTCTTATCCATGTAAGGCAAGCACCCCAGCCCTGATCCCACTCTTTTTATTATCCTTTTTATTTTTTAAATTTTTTTGGAGACAGGGTCTCACTATGCAGCCCTAACTGGTCCAGACCTTACTATGCAGACCAGACTGACCTTGGACCCAGAGAGCTCCTCTGCCTCCTGCGTGCTGGGACTAAAGGCGGAGTGACCGTAGCCTTCCGTCGAGCCCCTCAGACAGTTCAGGGAAGACAGCTGGTGCTGCTCCTGCCCACAAAGCAGTTCTTACCAACTCTGAAACAGCTTCATCTGTGAGGTTTTCCTTTCCTTCCGATTCCCCCTCTCGTTTCTGCCCCCACTTCCTCTATTTTCCACATTCTGAAATGTGACCTGCAAGCCAAGCAGTTGCTCTTTTGCGTTTTCATTTTCACACGTGTCTATTTGCATGTATTTATAGTACGTTTGCACAGTGTGCCGTGCATACGTGTGGAGGTCAGAGGACAACGTGCACAAGTTGCTTCTCGGCTTCCACCATGTGGGTCCCAGGGAACAAACTCAGGCCTCCAGGCTTAGCAGCAAACACCTTTGTCCCTGGAACCACATCTCTCCAGCCCAAAGCAGTCAGTGTTTTCAAAGTTTTTCTTTTCTTTTGAGAAAAGATATCATCTATCCCAGGCTGGCCTCCAGCTTCCTGACTTCCTGCTTCTGCACCCCAAATATTAGGATTACAGGTGTGCACTGCCGCACCCAGTTTTCTGCGGTGCTGGGGACCAGCCCTGGCACTTATCTTTTTTTTTTTTTTTAAACTTTTTAAATTGATTCTTTGCGGATTTCACATCATGCGTCTTGATCCCACTCGTCTCCCTGTTTTTTCTCATCCGCCCTCTGCCCTTGCAAAACCTCCCCCCAAGATAAAACAAAATAAAATTTAAAAAAGAAAAGGAAAAGAAGGAAACCTCTCATGGTGGATGCTGTCGTGTGACACCATGGGTACGCAGTACACCCTTTAGTCCATACATCATTACTTGCAAGTGTTCAGTGCAGTGAGTCGTTAGTCTGCTTTGAGGCCTCTGGTTTTTGGCTCTCACTGGGACTCCACTTGGATATCCTGTTGTTGTCCTGTGTCATGGAAAGATCCTGCCACTTTGGGCCTGCAGGACTGGCCCCTTCATGCTCAGGACTCACCTTTTAACACTTCTCATTTATGATTTCCATGGGGAAAATCCTGTAGTATATCCCCTGTAGTATATTCCCTGTAGTATATTCCTGTAGTATATCCCCTGTAGTATATTCCCTGTAGTATATTTCTATAGTATATTCCATGTAGTATATCCCCTGTAGTATATCCCCTGTAGTATATTCCATGTAGTATATTCCTGTAGCATATCCCCTGTAGTATGTCCCCTGTAGTATATTCCCTGTAGTATGTCCCCTGTAGTATATCCCCTGTAGTATATTCCATGTAGTATATTCCCTGTAGTATATCCCCTGTAGTATATTCCTGTAGTATATCCCCTGTAGTATATCCCCTGTAGTATATTCCCTGTAGTATATTTCTGTAGTATATTCCATGTAGTATATCCCCTGTAGTATATTCCATGTAGTATATTCCCTGTAGTATATCCCCTGTAGTATATTCCCTGTAGTATATTACTTTTCCATCAGATTTTATCCTTGGAGACTGCGCTTTACTCATCGCACAGGGGATATTAAAAAAAAGAAAAAGGACCCCTGAAAATGTCAAGGGTTTGGTAAACTCCAATGTAAAGCATTTTTTAAAAAATATTTATTTATTTACTATGTATACAATATTCTGTCTGTGTGTATGCCTGCAGGCCAGAAGAGGGCACCAGACCCCATTACAGATGGTTGTGAGCCACCATGTGGTTGCTGGGAATTGAACTCAGGACCTTTGGAAGAGCAGGCAATGCTCTTAACCTCTGAGCCATCTCTCCAGCTCCAATGTAAAGCATTTTTATGGGTGTACTTGGGGCTTAGCTGTTGTACTCCACTGGTGGGACAGGTTACTGAGGTCCCTAGTGTCAGTCATGCTGTGGTTGGTGGGTGACCCCACTGGCCGGGGCTGGACCTTTGTCCCTGTGTCTGCAGGCTGGTGCTGTCCGAGGAGCTGACAAGCCTGCTGGTGGTGCACTGGTGCGGCCTTCTCCTCGACCTCTCGGCTGGCTTCCTGCTCTTCTTTGATGCCTCAAGATCCGTTGGCCTCTTCTTCGTGTCCTACTTTCACTGCATGAACTCGCAGCTCTTCAGCATAGGTCAGTGCCTGCAGCTGCAGGGCTGTGGGGAGCCTGGAGAGGGGACTTGTCTGCCGGTGGGAGATGGCAGAGGGGTAGGGGGGTGCAGGAGCTGAGCTGAGCCCAGTGTGGTCACTGTGAAGTAGGAATAAATAAGGATGAGAAGATTGGGACCTCTGGGTACAACATGTGGTACAGTGAGGGTCTGTGGGAAGAACTGTTAGGTACTTCCTTTAGGGCCAGGGATGCGGCTCAGTTGCTCCAGTGCTTCCCTAGTGTGTGTCCCCAGCACCACACAAAACCGGGGTGATGGTATTCACCCTTTGCCCCAGCACTTGGGAAAGTGAGAAGGACCAGGTCAAGGTCGTCCTCAGCCATACACCGAGTGCTAGGCCAACACAGGCTTTGTGAGACTCTGTCTGAAGAAAGCGAAGACAGAGCTCCTTAGAGTAGAACACTTCAGCAGTACTTCGTAAGGGAGGAGCCTGACCATGCCGACCTTTCTCCTTGCTTTTCTAGGTATGTTTCCCTATGTCATGCTGGCCAGCAGCCCCCTCTTCTGCTCAACTGAATGGCCACGGAAACTGGTAGCCCGATGCCCTAAATGGCTGCAAGAACTGCTGCCTACCAAAGATGCTCCTCGGCCCAGCCCTTGCTGTGTCTATAAGAGGACCCGGGCCAAAGCTGGTACAAAGGTGGGGCTGCGCCACCAGCTGGGAGCCGTCTTCACCCTGCTCTACCTTCTGGAGCAGCTCTTCCTGCCATATTCCCACTTCCTCACCCAGGTTTGTGCGATCATTTTATGTGCTGCATGGGCGTGGACTGTGGTGGATGTGGCAGGGCTGGGCCTTTAGCTCTTCTTTGCTGGAGAATGAGGTTGGGTTGAGAGACATCAAGCTGACACGGTCTGCTCTGCCTTCCCAGGGTTACAACAACTGGACAAACGGGCTGTATGGCTATTCCTGGGACATGATGGTACACTCTCGCTCCCACCAGCATGTAAAGATCACCTACCGCGATGGCCTCACAGGCGAGCTTGGCTACCTTAACCCTGGGGTGAGACACCTAATGCTGCTCCTTCTTGAGCCCCTTGGGCTTTGGGATTTTATTTGGTCCT
This sequence comes from Myodes glareolus, assembly GCF_982192425.1. NCBI lineage: Eukaryota > Metazoa > Chordata > Mammalia > Rodentia > Cricetidae > Myodes > Myodes glareolus. The sequence continues at coordinate 39,426,522 of NC_142031.1, read as the reverse complement.
ATACATATCATAAAATAAAACAAATTTGGGTCCCTGCACTTTCTCCAAAACCAGATGGAACTCTTTTTCTTTTTTCTTCCTTCCTTTCTTTGTTTTTTTGGTGCTGGACCCAAGGCCTGACCACAACTGTATACTCTACCATTGAGCTACATCCTCATCTTTGAACGTTTCATCGTTTTAAAAAATTTAATGTATGTGCTTGTGTGTGTACATGAGAGACAGACAGACACATGTAGAGACAACTTTATGGAGTCAGTTATTTCTACAGCTTTGTGAGCTCTGGTAACATAACCCAGGTCATCAGGGAGTTGTGGCAAATGTTTTTAACAGCTGAACCATCTCACCAGACCAGACCTTTTTTTTTTTTTAATCAAGACACGGTTTCTCTGTAGTTTTGAAGCCTGTCCTGCCTCCCAAGTGCTGGGATTAAAGGCGTGCGCCACCACCACCTGGCTACCAGACCATATTTTTAATTAATTAAACCAGAGTCTTTCTGTATAGCTCAGGCTGGTCCCTTTTCAGCCATTATGTCTGATGCTGTACTTTTTTTAAAAATGTGGATAGAGATGATACAGTTTGTCATTGAGTTAAGATTGTGTTTTGGAAAAGTGAGTAAATAACCTAGCAATGAAAGTTCACATCCGAAGACAAGTTCCTTTCCCCTCCTGCTCTAACTAGGCAGCAGGTAAAGATCTTTGTGTTGTTGGCAGTGACAAAGTGGGACTAATATGGGGGTTTGGGACAGGTATTCACACAGAGCCGGCGATGGAAGGACCATGCAGACATGCTGAAGCAATATGCCACTTGCCTGAGCCTGCTGCTTCCCAAGTACAATGTCACTGAGCCCCAGATCTACTTTGATATTTGGGTCTCCATCAATGACCGCTTCCAGCAGAGGTGGGCAAGGGGAGCAGAGACAGGGGAAGATGAAGCACAGCTCTTTTTGACCAGATGAAAAGCTGATGTCTTCTCATGGTGTCTTGCTTTTTACAAAGCTGTCTCGCTCTCAGTCTAGTGCATGTCGGGGTTGATCTGGTTGTGGGCATAGTTGGTTGTGTCCAGCAGGGGGCACCACCATCCAGGAGAAAAGCGAACTGACTGTTCTTTCAGACACTATTAACATAATGCCTTCTCCTTAGGTGGCCACTAACTCACATTCTTTCCCCTTCTCTCTGCCACGGACTGGCAATAACATGCTGACAGTAGGCATTTCTCCTTTTGGGAAATCCTGTCCACTCTCCATGGGTCCAGTGATGAAAGAAGCAGAACCAGTGGTGGGTGGGTGGGTACTGCCTCCTCAGAACATGGTTTCCTTTTTTAAGGCTTTTTGACCCTCGTGTGGACATCGTGCAGGCTGTCTGGTCCCCCTTCAAGCGCACACCTTGGGTGCAGCCACTCTTGATGGACTTATCTCTCTGGAGGACCAAGTTACAGGATATTAAGAGCAGTCTGGACAACCACACTGAGGTGGTCTTCATTGCAGATTTCCCTGGTATGGAGGAAAGTGAGGGGAGATTGTGCTGTCTTTCCTTGTCTTCCTTGACCAGAGACATTGCATATGATGGGGTAGGGAGGGAACTCTCTGGAGGTGATGGTGGTGAGAGTCTATTCTGGTAGTGTGGGGTGGGATAGTGAATTCTCTTGCTTCTGGCAGGGCTTCACCTGGAAAATTTTGTGAGTGAAGACCTGGGCAACACTAGCATCCAGCTGCTGCAGGGAGAGGTCACTGTGGAATTGGTGGCAGAACAGAAAAACCAGACTCTTCAGGCGGGAGAAAAAATGCAGGTATTTGCTGGGTTAACAGAGACAGAGGCTGAGGATGTAGTACTACAAAATAAAACCTGCAGAAGGGGCATGAAGTTTAGGGAGATAGGGTCCATTTATTACAGATAAAAAGTCTTTACCAGTGCAGTAGTGTAGGGGAGGCTCAGAAACAGGGACTTCACTGGGGCATGGAAGCATGTGCCTGTCATTTTCAGGACTTGGGAGGCTAAGGCAGGAAAACAGAATTCTAGGCCAACCTGGACTACACAGTGAGACCAGAACTCAAAACAACACTAGGAGAAGAAACAAAAAAGGACCCCTGAGGCTGTGAAAAACTATCCAGATTCTAGGGGCCATTATTTCAGACTCCAAGACACAGGAAAAGAGAGTGCCAGTGTGATTAGAGTAGGGAGGCCATAGGCTAGCTAGGGAAGTTAGAATTAAATGTATCCTTTGTTCCCCTCTCAGTTGCCTGCTGGAGAGTACCATAAAGTCTATACTATATCATCGACTCCCTCCTGCTATATGTACATCTTTGTCAACACAACAGAGGTTGCACTGGAGCAGGACCTGGCATATCTGCAAGAATTAAAAGAGAAGGTGGAGAATGGAAGTGGTGAGTGAGTGCATGGAGGTTTGACAGAGAGAGTACCTGGTGTCAGGAAGTCAGGGTTATAGCTCTAACCATCAAAGAGAGTGCTTGAAGCCTCTTGGAGATGGAGATGGAAATGGCCGAGTCAAAGAGGGGTCCATCTCATTGGTTCCTTTTTGCTGACTTCTGGACAGAAACAGGGCCCCTGCCTCCAGAACTTCAGCCAATTTTGGAAGGGGAAGTAAAAGGGGGTGTTGAGCCAACACCTTTGGTCCAGACCTTTCTAAGACGGCAGCGTCAACGCCAAGAAATCGAACGCCGGCGAAATAGCCCTTTCCATGAGCGACTCCTCCGCTTCTTGCTGCGAAAGCTGTATGTCTTTCGACGCAGGTAAGTTTCACTCACAAGAAGTTGTCATTGCCTTCAGGTGTTTGCAAGTTTGGTCACTTTCCCCTAGGACAACAGTAGAGACTCCTAGGGATCTTTCCCTTCCTCACCCTCCCCCGTTCTTTTTATCTCTAACCTTTCCATCTTTTCATGGTTATTCCTAATCTACCCTAGAATACCTTCAGCCTTCGGAGGGGTAGGGTCCTTGCATTTGGGATGTGGAGGTCAGTAAGGTAGATAGATGTCTGTGTCTCCAGGTGAGTGGGTCTAAGACCAAGTGTTTCCTTAGGGCTTTGGTTGGAGTTATGCAGAAAGATAAATTTGGACTGTTTAACTTTTTTTCAGCTTCCTGATGACTCGAATTTCACTCCGAAATCTGCTATTAGGCCGCCCTTCCTTAGAGCAGCTAGCCCAAGAGGTGACATATGCAAACTTGCGACCATTTGAACCAGTTGATGAGTCAAGTGCTTCAAACACCGATTCTTCAAACCCTAACCCTTCAGAGCCAGATTCTGAGCATGTTCACTCTGAGTTGTGAGGGCAGTCCAGATGTTCTGTGCAGATGTGGGGGCATCCTGGATATTTTTATTTGCAAAAAAATGGTCTATTTTGAGATAGGGTTTCACAATACTATACAGGCTGGCCTGAGACTCATGCTGTTCCCTCTGCTGAGCGTTTTGTGATTACATGAATATCACCAAACCTAGTTTTTTTTTTTCCTTTTATATTCCCCACCCCTTATAAGTACAAGATGATAGCTTACAGAATCCAAGGCAACAGGGAATTTGAATCCCAAGATTGATGGCTCTTTTTAGAAGCAGTATGAACTGTCTTCTTACAGCAAGGGAATCTTTGTGTAGCCCTCACTGTCTTGGAACTCTCACCTTCCTCTGCCTCCCAAGTCCTGGGATTAAAGGTGTGCACCACCATTGCCTTGTTTATAGTCATTTTAAAGCTAGTTCTTTAGGAAAAGGAATTTACCACAATAACAGCTGAAACCATGTGCTTGCTATGTACCTGGATTATCATACTTTGTACTTTAAGAGGTATTGGCTTTATTTTGCCTTTGAAGAAAGGAAAGCACGTAAAATTCATCCAAAGGCATCCAGGAGTGGGTTGACAATTTGAACTGCAATTTGTTGGACTTAGGTCTTATATGTTGTTGCTTAATAATTTTCAGAACCACTGACAGTAAAGCTGAAGCAGTATAGCTTAAAACTTGTATTAACTCCAAGTGATTAGGATGATCAGCTACTAAATGCACAAAGTAATGTTTTATTTACAATTCCTTTTTGTAGCCAGCAAGTTTTTCAGTAGCAGTGGTATTAGAATAGCACTACTAAATAGGTAAGCCAGATGGCTTTGGTATAAATCAGCTTAGTGAATCACAGCTCTCTAAGCCATGTTTTCCTTACATTTGTCAAACCCCATCACATCTATCTTCTGTTCATCCTATTTTTATCTCTACTATTGGCTTATTCCTTCACCCTTTATACTAGAGTCTAGTTACGGATAGACCAAGGCAGACGCCCACCCCTTTTTTTCCCCATAGGTTGAGCCCAAGTATGGACATCAAAAGTCCCTCTTAATGCATACAAATCATTGTATATAGGCTATTGATGGCCACGTACAGTAAACTCTGATCCAATTTTCTAACAGGGAAAACCGTTCTGTGTTTTATTAAGAGACAACTTTTCTCTATTAACAGCCCTAGCTGCTCTGGAATTTACTCTTTACACCAGGCTGGCCTCAAACTCATCTTTTCTTACAGTACCACTATGTCCTTTCCAGGTTCAGCTATTTCCTTGTTCCCTTAACCTGTCACCCTTGACTAGCAAAAAGTTATTTGGGAGGATGTCTTTCAAATGCATGCTGGGAAATGAGCCCAAATTTCATGCAAAGTACTCAGCTTGTACAAAGATGCTGTTTTTGTGCTACCTTTTCTCAAGAGAAATGTTAGGATGAATTAGAAATGAAGACATTACTAGATAAGCTACTTGGAGTTTAGTTGATAGAGGTGCTATTAGCCCACCATGCAAGAAGTTCTGGGCTTGATACTCAGCACTGTGCAGGTGGAGCTGTAATCTCAAAAGGTGACAAGATCAGTTCAAGGCCAGCATGGGATAGGTGAGACCCTATCTGGTTGAAAGAAGTATTAGTATTGCTAGAGAAACTAGGCTCTCCCAACAGTTGTTCTGGGAATGGATTATTGATGTCTTTAAAAAGCTAAGGGGCCTAGTATTATGCATCTAGCCAAATTACAAATTCCTTTTCATGTTAAGAACTTGTACCTGACCTTACCATCTCTCCAGCGTATACCTCTTGCCTGTGCTTAGCCTTGTACTCTGAGGACATATTGTCCTATGCTACTCTGAAAGGCCAGTCATCTCATAGTTTAATAATTTTGACCTTATCTAGGCCAGACTATCCCCAAACATAAATTATGTAGCAGAGAATCTTTAACTTCCAGTTGTCCTGAACACTCATATTACAGGTGTCCATTACCATGCCTGAATTTTTTTCGAGACGGGGTCTATTATATAGCCCTGGCTATCCTTGAACTATGTAGATGGCCAACTTCAAACTCAAATTTATGGCAGTCTGTTTTCTGACATTTAGAATCACAGGCATGTGCTACTACATACAACTCAGCAATTATTGCTGGTCCTGCTACTAATCATCTACCACCTTCCTGTCTTTAGCCAACAAGGTTATTCGCAATGTAATGGCACCTAAGACTTGAGATAAAGAATTGCTAATTTAGTCTGCTGTCTCTCAAATGCTGGGATTCCAACTGAGCCACAAAGGCTTTCTAGGCTCCTTGAAATCACCAAACCTTTACCAGACAATGCCATAGGTTTTCTGCTACTAATTTTAATAAGGTTCAGTTAAAAAACCTTTTCAACACTAAAAACTAAAGTGCCTTCTTGTTACCACATAAGCCCCCACCCCCTTCAGGGAAACCCACATTTCTTGAATTCTAGAGAATTTTCCCCATTTAGATAGCAGGGGCATACTAATACTAGTTCTGGCTAGTCCATTGCTTGAGGGATGGGGAGGAGACACCTAACTCCAAAGCATACAACATGTAAGTGTTCACTCCAAGCTTCTAAACCATGACCTTATTGTTGAAAACCTTTTCTTTGGCAATGGCAGTGGAACATATGTAGATTTTACCATGGCAAATAACAAACGGATACAGTTTGGGTAGAACCTAGCATTTTATTTAGATCTTCATTAAACTGTTGGAATTGAGAACCAGACATACGTAATAAACCTCCAAAAATAGATCCTGAAAGGCACTTTCTTGCTTAGGGCAAGCAGTCACATGGAATAAGCATGTAAACAAGCTGGCTTCTCTGTACCACACCAGCCAAGTCAGCTTTCTCCATGGCCAGCTGCACCAGCTCTGCCCTCTCTTCTGTTAACACCAGCCAGACCCCCTGTAGGTCTAACCCAAGGTTTTTCTGTAGGACACCTTGGCCTACCTGGGAATGCTGGAAACATGTTAAAGGAATCATGGTGTTGAGGAAAAAAAAAAATCTTTTAAAAGCTGCCATCTGAGGTGATGGCTTCTCTGTACTTACGCCATACCCCAGAATACAATAAATAAGCAATTAGAAAATGTTCAAGTATGAAGGGATTTTCTCCTCCCCGCCAAAAGCACTGCTCTCTGAAGGAAGCTGGTTTCTCTGTAGCTACACCAGCTGTTCAGAAAGCTCATTGGACCTGGTTTTGAAAATAAAACAAAGTTAAAACCCTGGGAGGAGCTATTGTGCAGTGGAGTACTGTCTTTCTTATAAAGAAAAAAAAGTTACCTGGTACCAAAGTGTGCAACCTACAGACCCTCAGGTACTGCCCTGTGACTTCTCTGTATGACATCACAAGGGTGCCAAGTGCCTGTTTTTCTAGACTAAGAAGTTGGTGAGGTTTGGCTAGTGCTGAAACCATGCATAGGATTGGTTTACTAAATAAAACCTTATTACGTACGTCCTCCAAAGACAGCTGAAAAGTGGAGAGATTTTGATTTGGTGCTGTTTAAAAGGTGGCAATTAATAGCGTAAGCACCAGGGAGATGGTTTAATTGTAACTGCCTTTTTTTTGAAGTCAGGCTAGAGCTCCAACTGAAACTTGCGTTTCATGCAAGATTGATTGGATAGGGACCACTCCCTGACAAAGAACTACATAATTAGAAATGACCAAGTTACAGGGAGGATAAGGAGAGGGGCTTCACATTCAATAAATAGAGCTCAAGACATTACAAATTCATGCTGACAGGGCTATGGCATTGCCAAAGTCTATAGTCAAACTACGAGTACTTTACGTGCACATTACAAGGACATTTTCAGCATCTGGTGGGAAAGTAATTGCAATTAGGACTTTGGAGGATTAGGTGATAGGACACAAAGATTCGATTTCAAAGCATTATTCACTACAGTGTTTGTTTCTAGGCAGTTACATGGATCACCTATGCTCACTATATCCATTATAATGGTGAACAAAACACCTAGGGACAGAATAGCAAGCCCAACTTACAGTTCCCCACAAAAGCTAAAATTCATGTCATTGATTAGAGTGACTGCAACTGATCAGGAGCTGAAAGAGGACAGAAAAATTTAGGAAAAGGGCCCTTTCCCTCAGAGCTTGAAGGCTTCTCTGTAGCCTACGCCAACAAGTCTGCGGAAAAAAGGCTAACACTTTCAGTATTTAAGCTTTTTGGGCACTTCCCATGGGAAGCTGTCCCTACCAAAGTGGCCATAGGCTGCAGTCCTCTGATAAATTGGCTTCTTCAGATCCAGATCCCTGGAATATACAAGTCCATAACTTAATATGTAGCATTAAATCAAAATAAAGCAAAATAATCAGCAAGACTCATTTCAAGAGCTCTGGCAAAATGAGTTCACTTCTCCCTGGGGTTTGCTAGGAAAAAAGTTCATGGCAAAAGTGTTGTTACTTCCCTGGTGTCCAAACTGCTTGCACAGTCCTTTATTAGTAACTAGAGTTCTTGTTTTCCAGCCCTGGCTTGACAAATATGAAAACTTAAATCATTCTCAGGAATTCCAATTAAATACTTACCAAGGTCCAATCACTGCCCACTATGGTTATTTTCTTTGTAACTTTGAACATCCCACCTTAACATATTAACCCTTAATGTAGCACACCCTTAGTTAATGTAAGCACAAAGCTCAATATCAAAGATGGAGAACTTTTTAGGATGTTACTGAGTCACAGAACACTAACTTCACCAGCTAGGTCCTCTCCAGACAATTTAAAATATTGGCATGTTTTAAGAATTAAAATTTGTTCCCCTACATGAAGAGTCTACCTTCATCTCCACAGATTTCAGCATACACGCCCACCCACTATTTCTCACTAGCAATAGGCTTTACCATCTTTACCTGACAATGACCCCAGGGCGAAGATCAAAATTCTTCTTTACAATTTCTAATAGCTCTCTCTCACTCTTCTGGGAAGTACCATAATGGAAAATGGAGATCGACAATGGATGAGAAACTCCAATAGCATAAGAGACCTAAAAGTCAGTAATATATTGTTATAAAATAGGGATGCGTAAACTTTTACTTAATACTCTTTTCCCATTTACCTGTTCATTACATACCTGAACAAGAACCCTCCTGCACAGACCTCCTTTAACAAGGGATTTTGCTACCCAACGAGCAGCATAAGCAGCTGAGCGGTCCACTTTGGTATAATCCTTTCCTGAAAAGGCCCCTCCTCCATGAGCTCCCCAACCGCCGTAAGTATCCACAATGATTTTTCGGCCAGTCAAACCAGCATCACCCTGAAATTATAGGGTTTAAGTCATGTAATCTTTTCTAGTAAGTGGTTCTTGACTAGGCTATTAGGAATCATTCAAGATCCTTATGTAGCTAGCAGTAGCCACATGTATAATCCTAGCGCTTTAAGGCTAGCTGCATACAGCGATATAAAAACATCAGGTACATAGTGAATTTGGGGGTAGCATGGGCTATGCAAGACAGTGTATGTAGGATATGTATGGCTGGGGGAGGGGGCAGTCAGAAAAAAGATGGGGACAGCCAAAATTTCCAAGTAACCAACAATAATCAAAACATTTCATACATTTATTACCTGAGGCCCACCAATAACAAATCTGCCACTTGGCTGTAGGTGGTAAATTGTATCCTCATCAAGGTATTTTGCAGGTACAACAGCTTTGATCACTTTCTCCTTTAGAGCATCTCTCATCTCATCAAGACAAACTTCTTCATCATGTTGCACAGATATAACAATTGTATGGACTCTGATAGGAAGCACAGCACCTCGATCTTGCATATACTGCACAGTCACCTTGGATGTAAAATAGATCACAACACCTGTCTAACCAGCTCTGTTCTCCATCGTAAGTTTAAATAGCAAAAAGACAAGTATTATCCCCCCTCAGTCAGCTATAATTAAGTAACTTAGGAATTTTGGTGTAATTTGAGATGAACATTAGTTTTAAACCACCACTTACTTGAGTTTTAGAATCTGGGCGCAACCAAGGCAATGTGCCATTGCGGCGTAGTTCAGCCAGTTTGGCATTTAGCTTGTGTGCTAAGACAATGGTTAAAGGCATACATTCTTCAGTTTCGTCAGTGGCATAACCGAACATCAAACCCTACGAAACCGGAAAAATGAAATGTGAAAGAGAAATCCAAGTTTCAGAATTCAGTGTTAAAAGAGATGCCAATAAACTATAACAATACCTGGTCTCCTGCACCAATGTCTTCCTCATTCCGGTCAAGATGAACACCTTGGGCAATATCTGGTGACTGTTGTTCCAAGGCCACCAACACATTACAAGTCTTGTAGTCAAACCCTGCAAACAACAAGGTGTTCCAATAACTCTCATATTGTTTTTTAGTGATAACTCCAAAATGTTTAACAAGTTGTGTCGCTAGCAATTGGAATATGCTGAAGTAAAGTGGTCTTTAAATAAAAGGTAGCCAGGTGGCGGCAGCGCATGCACACCATTAACCCCAGCACTTGGGAGGCATAAGGTAGGCAGATCTGAGTTCCAGGATAGCCAGGGCTACAAAAAGAAAACCCTATCACGGAAAGAAACAAATGAAAAAACACAACTACAGGTTAAAGGTTAAGAGGAGGAAAAAAATACCGATGGCAGCAAGATCCACTGTACAGTATTTTAATAGACCATATTCAACATAATCCACTTATTGCCCACTCTGCATTATAGTTTGAAATAAGGTCTCTAACTTGGTTGGGTTAACTCCTGCTTGACCTCTGGCCACTCTACTGATGTGAATCTATATTTAATTTGTAGATAAGATATTGCTCTGGCACTAAGTCACACACTTTAGAGGACAGAATAGGCTAGATCAGAAAGCTGAGAGGATATGGTAAAACTATGCAATCAGTTAAGATTACCAGGAACATAAGAAGCTTCTCCCATTAGCATCAGATTCTATGTCTGCAAAAATGAGTTTATAAAAATTAAATATTTAAAGAATACCTTTGGATGAATCATCATATCCAATGTGCTTAATGGCTTCACGAACCACTTTCTGGTAATCAACAGCTGCTCTGGATGTTATTTCCCCAGCAAGAAGGATCATTCCAGTTTTAGCAACAGTTTCTAATAAAACAGAAATTTATGCCCAAAATATTAGGGTAGGGGAATTCAATCCACGTAGTACATGCTATATCCCTGGGCTTCATTTTCTATTTCTGAGATAGTGTCTTGCTAATTGCCAATATGGACATTAACTTGCTACCGCTAGCCTCAACCTCCCAAGTAGCTAGTGCATCACAAACCTACCACCAGACTTTCCTTCAAATGCCCCCCTTTCCATTCAAGCATGTGTTGTATACCCACCACAAGCCACTTTGGCATCAGGGTCCTGCTGAAGGTGTGCATCAAGAACAGCATCACTGATTTGATCACAGATCTTATCTGGAAAATAAAAATTCCCTATTCAATTTAACCATTACTGTTATCTATCATGTATCTAGCAGTTGATATTCAACCCAAGGGCCAAGTACAGCTCTGAATTTGTAGATGACAAAAATCTTGTCATGCTGTCAAAAGATTATATAGACTTAGCTGCACCAAAAAAAAAAAACAACAAAACAAAAAACAATTGGTTTTTGAGATAGGATTTCAGCTGTATTACTCAAACCCATGGCAGTCCTGACTCAGTCTCCAGAATGGCGGATTAAAGTATGCATCACCATTCTAGGCTTAAATAAATAAAAAACAGCATTATTTGTGCATTCGTGGCTAATACTTGAACGATGGTTTTCATGTAAAGATCAGAAAACACTGAGAGGAGCTGGTTCTCCATTATGTATCCCAGGAACTCTGATCACAACAGCCTTGGCAGCAAGCATTCTTAACGCACTGAGCAAATGTCACTGGCTCTACTCACACATCTTTGAAGTGAACAATTCTACTTCATTGCTTTAATATGTTAATAAAAGCACTGCTTTACCAAAACCTATTTGCCAGAATAAAAATTACTGTATACAGGGTCGTATGCTTAAACTTTCAGCCCATTTAACATCCTAGTCCATTATGTAGCTTACACCTTTACAATGAATTCAGTTCCACCTCAAAACATTTCAATCATTTTGAAAATCAAAGTTCCCAGCCAAACAATTTTCTGTTACTGTTCATGTAAGTCCAAGTAGAAATGATGATCATCTTGAAATTCCAAAGCCAATCCCAGGAAATAAACTTCATAGTATATTTTAAAGATCAATTGTTCTATTTTATCTCCCACTTAAAATTCGTTACAAAATTAACCCACTAGGAGCTAAATAAGCCAACTGTCAGGTTACTAATATCTTAAAACGTCCATTTCCCCTATTAGAAGCAATCACTCAGTTCCTCAAGTTTTAACTAGTACCAAACCTCTGTACTTGGGACTCTGAATAAACCAAGGCCATATGTAGACCAAGCACTCTGACCTTAAAAAGGCTAACCATTTAGGGAAACAAGACTTTTCTTTGTATTTAACCATGAAAATAAATTTTAATTAGGAAAATGAAAATGATCCAGGAAACTGTCCAAATGCATTATCAATTTGGAAAATAAGTATCCTGGATTGGAACCTGTGTGGTCTTGACAATGTAGACCAGGCTAATCTCAAACCCAATCTCCTGCCTCTACAGTCTAAACGCTGGGATTACAAAAGTGTGTCAAAAAGCTTGGCTCCAGTCTACGTATTTTGCCACTACTCCCTCCCAAAATGTGTATTGCAGTCATAGCGCCTAAGACCTAATCTAGCAACTGTAATAAAGAGCGGCTCAATCGATGGAAATTGAGGGAAAACCCACCTCAGCAACACTTGGGTTTCAAGGTCCTATAGGATTTGTTCTCCATCATTAATTAGGCCACTAACTAAAAGCAGATCCTTCCATCAAGGAAGTAGTTAGATGTTGCTGTGGACGCCTTTAACAGTAGAGTTCAAATGACATTCCAAAGTTCCCGAAAATAGCTTCATTGTAACTCAGCTCAACATGGCGGTCCAGTGGACAAAGCCAAAGGAAACCTGACTTTTTTTTCGAGATAGGGTTTCTCTGTCGCTTTGGAGCCTGTCCTGGAAATAGCTCTTGTCGACCAAGCTGGCCTCGAACTCAGAGATCGGCCTGTCTCTGCCTCCCGAGTGCTGGGACTAAAGGCCTGCGCCACCACCGCCCGGCAACAAATCCTCCTTTAATCGTTGGAAAAGGAAAGACTTTAAAAGGAAACCTAAAGTCATGGGAGTTGCACTTAATTCATGCTCCTCGTTCTTTCCACGGAGCCTCCAAATAAGGGATGTCCTCTCTAACTCGCGCTATATTTAGTCGGCGGCTGCCTGTCACCTTGGAGGCCTAAGGACATGTCCAACCACACTCTTGCGCATTTTCAGTGACCGGAAGCCGTGGATAATGGAGATAGCACGTTTGGAGACACCAGCCCCCACTTCTAACCCAGGGGCTCGGGCAGCGAGGGGCCGGCAGCTCCGCTTCGCCCCGAAGCCACATGCGGTGAACACGTGGTTGCCGCTGCAATGCGGGGCGCGCGCTCCCGACAGCCGGACGCGAGCACGCGGGGCGGGGTCGCCCACTTGAGATTTTTCCAGACGACGGGACTAAAGAGGAGGAAACAGGGCCCTCCCCGCGCCGGTCGCGGGCCCCCGCCCTTCTCGTTTTCTGGAACCTTCCGCGTGCCGGGGCGCGCCGCCGGATGGGGATGGAAGAAAGGGGGGAGGGGAACGGCGGCCGCACACTGCAACCTCGGGGCGCCACACCAGGGCGGCCCGCAGCCGCCGCTGTGCTCACCGAGCCGGACGGCCTCGACCCCCAGCGCCACCGCCCAGTCCTTCTCCCGAATCCCCCGTCCGCTCACCTGGGTGACCTTCCCCCACAGACTCCGAGGTGAAGAGGAACGTCCCCTCCTCAATGAAAGCCTCGTGGAAGCCGTTGAGCTGTCCGTTCATGGCGGCGGCGGTGAGAGGACGCGAGTCGGAGGACACGGAGCGGCGGCGAGGCAGGGAGCTGCGAAGCGCGCAGACAGAGGTTTGCTGTTGCTCGACGCGGGATGGCGACTCGGAGCGAACGAAGAGGCCGGCCGAGCGGGCCCTTATTTATAGAGCAGCGCCCGCGCGCGCCCGGCTCGGGCCCCGCCCCTCGGCGTCGCGCGCCAATGCGCCACCGGCGGGCGGAGGGGAATTGGCGGGATGGTGCGCCCCGCCGGGCGCGGGCGAGACCATTTTGCCGAAGAGGGGGGTTGAGCGGGGTTAACGGCGCCTCCTGCCAGGAGTTAGTCATTTTAGCGGCATGAGGTAATTGGAGATGAGTCCCTGAGCAGGCTGGGCTTTTAGCCCCTTCCTGGGTTGCACGCAGGAGGGAAGACGGTGTCCCCTGTACAGGGATATGGTACATCCCTTCCGACCGTTGCCCGCGGAGGTCGGCCAGCGCGCGCGCCCCCCAGTGGTGGATGCGGGAATGGCGGCCGTTTTGTACTGTGACTCCAGCCGAGGGTCTCTCACGCCACCCGCGCCGTTCCCCCACCTAGTGCACCGGCGCCGCGTGGCTCTCCGCCATGTGAAGGTGGCCATGTTGGCTGGCCCGGGAGGCGGCTGTGCACGGCCCTTCTTCATCCTACGCGGTTCCTTGCGGGGGACAAGAGATTCCGAGGGGCTCCGGCCCAGCTGTTAGTCATTTCTCAAATGCTCTGGTGAAATGGTTGTAAAGCCGACTAACGGGAATGCTGTATTGTTTTTTAAACAGTTGCCACTTGCCTGCCTCCCCCCCCCCTCGCCTTGCTTCGTGGACCCTTGGAGTCTAGAGCCTCTGTGTCCTAAGTCTGACCTTGCTCGGCTTGGTTTTCCATGCTTCTGAGGGAGAAATGAATGTTGAATCAATCTTTTTCGGAAGAATATGGAAGGTGTGTGTGTGTGTGTGTGTGTGTGTGTGTGTGTGTGTGTGTGTGTGTGTGTGTGTGTGTGTTGTGTGTGTGTGTGTGTGTGTGTGTGCGCCATCCAAACCTTCAAGTATGCTTTCGGTCTCTTGCCAAGGTCAAATGGCCTCGATTTCAGAACACTTTCCCTTTCAAACCTTTGCAGTTGTCTCAGTTTTTCCCATGAAAGGAATTAAGAGGAAACAGTGAAAACATATGCCAACAAAGAGTGGAGTCAGGAGCTGATTACAGGCGGAGAGCCATTGTGAGACCAGCATCACGTGTCTACTGGACCAGCCTTAGGGCAACCCTGGAGCGCTAATGGTGGCTCGTGAGATCTGTCGTTTGTGAAGAACATGGCTTTTTAGAATGTTAGGGAACAGCCTGCTCCTACCCTAAGATGCTCGTAATACTGTGAGGCAGAACGACAGCCTCCAGCTGCTGGCGGCTCAGAAAATTAGGTACATTGTGAACAGCAAGGAGCCTTTCCCTGTAGGGTGTGTGCCAGTGGAAAGGTGGGAGTTTGAGAAAGGCACCGTGGGAAACAAAGGAAGCTCTTGGGCTGTGCTAGGAGCCTTAACAAAGAAGATAGGGAAACAGGCTCATCTCCACGGCCAAGAGCACATCCCTGCAAGAAGCCAGACATTAAGTCACAAAGAGACAATATTTGGTTCTTATTTGTTGTTTTATTTTTCAGACTAGCTCCTCATGGGAAAGTAGTCAAGACTTTCATAATTTTTACTTGTTTTAGGGACTAGAAAGAGGGCTCAGCCATGAAGAGTAACTCACCTCACAATGAGTAATAAAATTGCCAGCTAGACCAACATGTCTAGGTAGACTGGTCAGTGCATTATCTTCTGGCAGAAATATCTATATGGAAGCCAGAAGATAATTAAAACGTTCATTAGTAGGGAGGCAGAGGAAGGGGATTGCATTCAAAGATTAGCTCATTGCATTCTGATCTTCCCTTGCACCCAGCTCTACAGCTGGCTCATCCTGCCAAGAGGATTAGACTCAGTTGTACACTATTAACTCTGTCTTGCTCATAGGTCAATATAGGGTCTTCTAGTTGTGGTTTTAATCGTGCATTACAGAATAAGCAACCTCTACACCTCGTCTTTAGCCTGGAAAGTTGGGTTAACAGTAGGAAATTTTTAGCACAGTGTCTAACATATAACAGGATTTTTTGTTTGTTTTGTTTTTTTAAGACAGGGTTTCTCCGTGTAACAGCACTGGAACTTTGTAGACCAGGCTGGCCTCAAACTCACAGAGATCTCCCTGTCTCACGCTCCCAAGTGCTGGGATTAAAAGCATGTGCCACCACCGCCCGGCCTCTAATAGGAATTGCTAAAGCAGTGAATGATCTTTTACAGGTGTCTCTTTGTAGGTGGGACAAAAGGTGAAATTCTCTACATACTCTGTTTTGTTTTTTGAGGCAGGGTCTCACTCTGCAGCCTGTGTTGGCCTGGAACTCACTGTGTAGCCCAGACTGGCCTAGAATTCATGACAAGCCTGCCCAGCCTCAGCCTCTAGAGAGAGAAAACTTCATGTGTGTTCCACCATGCTTGGCTAACACCAAGCATACTCTCTTTAAAGGATGGAGTGGGATGCTGCCACTACTGCTTCAAACCTCATCCTGTGTGGCGCTCCCCTCCGTCTCCTACTGTGAATCTCGTTTGCTAACAGTTCAAGTCATCCACTGATGCACATCAAAACAAGGACACATTTTCATCTCACGTTATTCACGTTGTCCGTTCTTTTCCAACTGTTAAAATGAAAAGGCAGGTACTGACATGGAGACAGTTGTGGTCCTCTTCCTACTCCAGACTCTTAAAAATGGTGGTGCCTGGCACACTCTTTCCGTGCCTCCCAGCTCAGCTTCCACTTCCTAGATGAAGCCTTTGTTCACCTCCAAAGATTTCTCACAGGGTTCAATCTTTTCTCATGCTGCTAAGTGCTCTTTGAAATTGCAGACTTGATGATTAGTTGATGGATGTCTCCAATTCCCAGTTTGGTACATAACCTCCATGGTAATAAGGTGCTCTGTTTGCTGAAGCTTTGCTCTGCATGCACCTAACAGGGTGCTGGAGAGGGCTAAAGGGGAAAGGAACATCAAGTAGGGACATGAACCTTGGAGATCCAACAAGACCGATGGAAAGGGGTCCTGCCTTGGCTTTGGGATCAGCTTTACAATTAATAAAATGGAGAGCCCTTAGCTAACAGAAAGGCTCATGGCCATCCTGTTCTGGAGGGAGGATGAAATTTCTAATTTCATAATTAGTGCCCCAAGGGCAAAACAAAGCAGAAGTTATTAGTTTAAGTCATATTTAGCACTAATGAGATGTGTTGAATTTGAATTGTTATAAAGCAGAGAGGGAAAATTTGAATCACTGCCCAAAGGCTCCATATTTCTCAACCCAGAGAATCTTAAGGTATCATGGAGACTGATGGACGCTTTCAAAGACAGGGCTGGAAACTGATGTTTGTTACCCATTCGGCAAATAGAACAACCCAGGTCTTATGAGTCACATCAGAGCTTCTGGGAGAGAGTTCTGGAAAGTGAGAGAAGACATTTACCTGACACATGTATGTGTCCCTTATATGGGCTGCCGCCAGAAGACGTGACCCTGTAGTCAAGGACAAAGAGCTTCCTTTTTCCATGTGCCTTATATTGGCTGCCACTAGAAGGGGTGACCCAGATTTAAGCTAGATCTTCCCACCCCAAATGATTGAATTGAGAAGAAAATCCCTCACAGGTGTATCTAGCTTCTTTGGTTTTAGTTCATTCCAGATGTAGTCGAATTGACAATCAAGGATAGCCATCACACTGGCTCACTAAAAGGAAGACAGAAAAGCTTATCATGCAGCACACACTTGTCATTCCAGCACTTGGGATGAAGGTAGACAGGACGGTCGAGAGTTCCAGGCCAGCCTTCAGCCATAGTGAGCTTGAGATGACCCCGGGCTGCAAGAGACTCTGTTCCAAACAAACAAACAAACAAAATCCAGCCACGGCTGTTGACTCAGCACAAGGGAATAAGATGCAAGAATGATAGTATGTGGGGATCACCAGGTGACAGACTGGGCTGCTGAAGCTGAAATGCAAGAAAGCCTGAGGCTGCGAGCCTTCTGTGTAAGGACACATCAGGGAGAAAGGAATCTACCAGAAGTCTCCAGAAGGGTGCCCGTCTTTTAGTCAGGTAGCTTCAGAAGCAAGCTAGCTCTAACAGGATCAGAAACAGGGGCTATATAAATTCCCTCCACTTATAAAATGTTTTAGTGTGTGTTTATGTGTGTACATTTGTGTGTGTGTGTGTATGAGGTCAGAGGACTACTTTTGAGAGTTCTGTCTCTACCAGGGATCTGATGCAGATCATAAGACTTGGTAACAAGCACCTCTACCTACTGAGCCATCTCACTGGCCGACTTTCCTTTTAAAGTCATTTTGTATTTTTCTCTGTTTTGTGTCTTGATTCTTAACGTGAAGGATAGGAAAAATGCATGTGGTACAGTGAGAAGACCCTGAAGGAGATAATGAGGCCATAGTGCTCACTTGGGTGAGCATTGCTGTAATGGCTGCACCTTACAACAGTTCTAATGGGCAGTTGCTACTTATTTCTCCTCCTGTTTTATAGATGAAAAAATTGGCATGTGATTCATCCCAGTCATGTATCAACTCGGTGGCAGACGGGGACTTGAGCCTGGGTCAAAGATCTGATATCTAGATTGATGAGATCTTTTTATAGTCAAACAATAAATATGTCGTATTTTCTGAAATAGAAATATTTCATCATCTCATAACTTTTTCATGAACACACACTTTACTGTTCAGAGAAACATGGCATGGTTTCTCTATCTCATTCTCTTCAACACTAGAGGATTGAACATGCCGTTGAACATGTGAGTGCTCTACCACAGAGCTGTATCCCCAGTTCCTTTGTAGTAGTTACTGTTTGTATTCTAGTCCAGCATTGAACCTGCTCTGCAGTCCTGGGGGGCCTTGAGCTTTCTGTCCTCCTGACCTGAGTAGCTGAGATATCAGGCTTGAGCTGCCAGGCCTGGCTGTTTTCTCTTAACAATTCAGTAAATTTTTCTCTAGATACGACCCAGAGATAATCTCAATCTCTCTCTCTCCCCCCCTCTCTCCCCTCTCTTCTCACCCCCTCCCTCCCCCCTCCCTCTCTCCTCCCTCCCACCCACCGCCCTCTTCTCTCTGTATGTCTTGGTGCTCAGACAGGGCTCTCATGTAACCCAGGCTGCCCTCACATTCCTGATCCTCTTGTTTCCACTTCCCAAGTACTGGTATCATTTTTCTTTTAGAAAAATATACCAGCTAGTATTTTGTAGGGAGAAGCCTGTACTTCCTCTTGAATATGCTCTAAAATCTTCCTCTCCCCCTCTTGCTTGCTTTCATCTCTGAATTCTTTCTTTGACAAGAACCTGGCAACACCAGGTATGATTTCAATCTCATCTCTGTTTCCGAGGTTTCTCGCGAACACCTGCAGCACAGTGGTGTAGAGAGGTAGGCACGAGGTAATAGACAAGAAAACTGAAAGAAAAAACTGGCGGTGGGAGCTGGGCGGTTGTGGTCTCTCAAGGCAATCCCAGTCCTTCGAGGAGGAGGCGCTGTTTGAGACCAGCCTCAGCTATAGAGAACTTGATTTTTTTCAAAAATCGCATTTTTAAAACATTTTGTTCCTTACCCGCTGGTAGCTGTTCTGAGCTAAAACTGGGTGCCCTTGAAATCCATATGTCCAAGCTCTAACCTAATCCCTAGTGTCTCAGAATATACCTTTATTATTGTTATTATGGACAATAATAACAGGGGCTTCTCTGTAGCTCAGCCTGGTTGTGAATACACGAGCCTCCTGACTGCTTCCCAAGTGCTGGAATTACAGGCTTGTGTCATCACACTCAACTCAGAATCAATCTCTCTCCCACCCCTTCTCAGCCTTCCACTCTTTTGTGTTTTTATTCATTTATTTATTGCTAGGAATGAATCCTGGGTTTGAAGCTAGGTATCTTTCTAATCCCATAGATAGGTAGATAGGTAGATAGATAGATAGATAGATAGACATAGACAGACAGATTTTTTTTTTTTGAGTCAGAGTCTCGATAAATTTCCCAGGTTGGCCTAGGTCTTACAATTCTCCTGCCTCAGCCTCCTGTATAACTAGGATTACAGTTGTAAGCCACACAACTGGTCAGAATGTGCACTTGTAGCCCGTTGTGCTGCCCGTGTGAAATAGCCAAATTTCTACCCAACTCTACTGTTACTTCGAGGATGTCTATTGATTATAGGTTCCTGAGCAGGTGGGATTGCCAAAACCGGTTGCATCTAAGATAGCAGCCAGAGTGACACCCCCCCCCCATTGTTTTAGTTATCTTTCTGTTGTTGTAAGGAAATATCATGACCAAAAGCAACATAAGGATGAGTTCATTTTAGCTTATGGCTCCAGGGACTGGATGTCCATAATGTCAAGGAAGACATGGCAGCAGGGGCAGAAAGCTAAGAGATTACATTTCTATCTCTCACAGGAAGCAGAGTGAGCAAACCAGAAGTGGGGAGATGCTATAGATCCTGCAAAGCCCACCCCAGTGAGGTGCTTCCTCCAGCAAGGCTGCACCTCCTGAAGGCTCTATAACCTCTCCAAATACCACCACCAGCTAGGGATCAAGTGTTCAAATACACGAAGCTCTCAGAGACAGTTTTTATTTAAATAGCACCAGCTAGCTTCATTATAATCTCATCTGCATATTAAATGTCACTACAGCAGTTGACAGTTACCTGATGGTGACAAAAAGGAACCGTCAAAGCAGCAAAAAACAGTGGTGTCGGAATTTGGGGAAAATCTCCCATTCCCAGAAAAAAACATGAGTATTCTTCTCTTTCACGTTTTTCGTTGTATTTGACTTCCACAACCTCCAAGAACTGAGAAGGTGATTTGTGAATCTGTCTTCCAGATTATCCTGCTCTTTGACCAATAATAAGACAGATATAAGATGATAGATAGACAGACAGGAAGGAAGGAAGGGGCAGCAGTGGCAGTGGCAAGAAGCTCTGGTTTGAGTTTCATCTGCTGTGAGCAAAGCCCATCTCTCAGCACCCAGTGACTCTTACAGGTACAATGACACCATTTGATTCCAGTTTATCCAGCTGTTTGTCATTGTCTAGAACCATGGCTGTTTTAACGTGGTCCATTGGTATGACTGTTGGGCTAGGATGCAATCTTTTTCCATTATCATCTGGACTCACCCCTCTCAGCCTTAGCTCTCATAGCTCTCTACTGTAGGCAGAGACTGCTCGTTCTTTCCCAGCCTCCCAGACCCAAATCATCACACAGAAACTATATTGATTACAACACTGTTTGGTCAATGGCTCAAGCATATTTCTAGCTAGCTCTTATATCTTAAATTAATCCATATGTTACCCGAGGTTGTGACCTATGGGTAAGGTAAGGTTCCAGCGGGCGTCTTTCTCCTTTGGTAGGCCGCTATGTGGCCTATTCTTTCTCTGGATCTCTTCCAGCCTGGCTATATTCTGCCCTGCTGCAGTGACTGATAACTAACAGCTTTCAGTTTCAGACAAGGTTGAAGCTTGTCTAGATATTCTCTGATTACGGCAGCAATGGAGCAAAAGTGCTGGCCTGCATGCTTACACTTTAATTCCTGCCTATGGTTTGGCAATGCCCCTACCATGGGCTGGGGGCACTGGGCCACTTGATACGACCTTGACTGCCAGGAAGAGATGTGCTCCTCTATCAGTAAGCGGCAGTTCATGCAGACAGCGTTGCACATGAGCAAGGATGGAAGGATACAAGTTACAAAGACTTCTGCAGTGATGGTTGTTGGCTTCCTCTCCTAGAGACTAAAAAGGCAGCCCCTCGGTGGATCTTCTGCTTAGCGAGTTGTGGCCAAGGACTGGAGCTAAGGATTTGTGCAGATGTGGAAAACCAGACCTGCTCAGGTTTCCCCGGGAATTTTTTATACCCTACCTTCTGCTGTCTGGAAGAAGTCTGTTAAAACGTGTTTCTGTGAGATATGGGTCACTTGGCAGATGGTTACATATCACTGGCCCTGAGGAAGACTGGCAGAAGTTTTGTGTGCTCCTGTGAGTGGGCCTTGTGTATACCCAGCCCTTTTATGAGCCAAGTGCCCAGAACTTCAACAGTGTCATAGTTACTGGAGAAATTCTTCACACACTTATGATTATCGGCAAAATGAAAGCTTCTCGCTTGCTCATTTTAGTGACCTGTGACATAGTAACCCTCAATTCAAAGTTTTGATTTAAGGTAAGTGTATAACTGCCAAGTCCCTGTTTGCAAAGGAAGAGGTCATTTAAGTGTTCACATGACCTGTTTAGATCTAGTCTGGATCTAGTTTAAATCCTACAGAGGATGAGCCAGCAGGAGATGAGCGAACCTTGTTCTTTTGCCGTCCTAATTCCTTTTCTGGGTCAGGAAATGGCCTGTAAGTTTCCCTGCTTCATCATGCAGCTCCTTCCTATGAAAAGGGAACTTGGGCCCTGTGAACGGACTTCAGACTCCAAAACTTAAGTCCCACAGGTACTGTCTCCTATGGCTAGGAAAAACAATCCAGACTACATTTTTAAGAAAATTACTAAACCAACAAGATGGCTCAGCAGGTAAAGGTGCTTGCCACCAAGTCTGACGACTTGAGTTCAGTCCCCAGGATCCATAGGTGGAAGGAAAGAGTGGATTCTTGTAATTGTCCCCCAGCCTCCATACATGAACTGTGGCATGCACATGACTCCCACTCTCTACAAAATAAATACAAATTTTAAATGTAAAAGCAAACTGGCTGGGTATAGCCCATATATGCCTTTAATCCCAACACTAGGAAGGCAGAGACAGACAAATCTCTGTGAGTTCAAGGCTAGTTGGGTCTATGTAGTGAGGCTGTCTCAAAAAAGAAACAGTAAAAGAAAAAAAGAAAGAAAAATAACTTCAGTCTAGGTGATGGAGTGTACTGCAGTCTCAGCATTTGAAAGTAGAGATCCAAGGATCAGAAAAAAGGATCCTCCTAAAGTCTAGAGAGATGGCTCGTTTGTTAAAAGCACTGGCTGGTTTGGCAGAGGGCGCAGGTTTGGTTCCCAGCACCCACATAGTATCTTACAAACATCTATAACTCCAGTTCTAGGGGATCCAGAGCTATCTTCAGATCCCTTTAGGCACTGGTCATACACATGACACACATATAACATAGGCAAAACTCTCATACATGAGAAAAATTTTTTAAAAAGAGGAAGAAGCATAGCTAGGATGTAGCTTAGAGTCCTTGCCTAGAAAATGCAAGGCTGTGGATTCCATTACACACCCACACACAAAAGACTGTTGTGGTGCACACACACTTGTAATCCCAGTACCTCAGTACCTAGAGGCAGGAGGACCTGTAGTTCAAGGTTGTGCTTGGCTCTGTGGTGAGCGGGGCTCGAGAGACCTTGTCTCAGATCAGCCATACTTACAGAGAGATGCAAGGGAAGACGAGCCCGGAAGATAAACCAGTGCTGACAATGCCCCGTGTCTGTGGGGATGCCAGAAACAGGCAATCTCGTGAGCTAGCGCTGCCAGTGTAAGTACAGCCACCCCTTCAGTCGGGGCATTTAGCAATGTCTGTCAACACTGGGACACTTACGCTTGTGAGTCAGCAATTCTGCCACTGGGAGTTTGCTCAGGGAAAGCTGGCAAAATATGTCAAAACCGTATGCCTAGGTTTGTGTTTAAGCTTATTATTTATTTATTGAGTGTGTGTGTGTGTGCCTGTATGAGTTTGTGTGCAAGTAGATGTCTATAGGAGGTAAAAAGAGGGCGTCAGATCGCCGGGAACTGGAGTCCAGGAGGCTGTGCACTGCCTCATGTGGGCGATGGGGACTGAACTCAGGTCCTCTGTAGGAGCAGCGAACACACTCATCCTTGAGCCATCTCTCCAGCCCTGAAGAGATAAGTTTTGCTTCTGCTATTGTTGTTTGGTACTTTTCTAGAATGTTTGAATTTTTTAACTTACTTTTTGAGGCAGCATCTCACACTATTGCTCTCACACTAGACTGGAACTCACTCGGTAGCCCAGGCTGGACTTGGACTTGGGGCCCTCTTCCTACTGCTGCCTTTCCAGTGCTGGGATTGCGAGTATGAGCCCTGTGCCCGGTATATTTGGAGGAAACCATGAGCATGTTCATGTGTGCACATGCTATGGGCGTGCCCATGGAGGCCCCAGCAGGATGTTGGGCACCCTGCTCTGTAAGTTTCTCTTCTTCCTTCAGGACAGGTCCTGCCACTGAGCGCGGAGCTAGGCTGGCAAGCTCCAGTGACCCTCCTGTTTCCACCCTTCACAAACGTGGGGCTAAGGAGGGCACAGCCACGCCCAGCTTCTTACATGGGTGTTGCCATCTAACTCAGTTCCTCATGCTTGTACAGCAAGCGTTCTTACCCACTGAGCCATTTCTTCAGCTTGAAAAAAGGGGTTTATTTTGGTTCATAATATTTAAATATATATAGTATGGATATGTAAAACTATTTTAAAATAAATCTTTGGGGTCAGTGAGGTGGCTCAACAGGTAGAGAGGCTTCCTACTAAACCTACGCATCTGAGGTCACCCTAAGAGCCACGTGGTGGAAGGAGAGAACTGACTCCATTTGCCCTCTGATGCCCACTGAGGGGTCATGCTATACATGCATTTTCACACACTCACAAATAAATAAATATCAGTAAAACAGATTTTTTGAAAGAAGCCAAGAGATAAGTGAGAGGAAGAGGAACTTTACATTAGAGAAACGATGGCTTCTGAGCCAGCTGATTGTTTTAGCGGTGTGAATGAAAGCAATGGTACATGGACACTTGGGTGTTCTGAAGAGCAGGCCAGTGGGAGGAGGAGGAAAGGGAGCATGAAAGACTAGAATCAGGGCCTGGTGACGTGAATGCAGCCTAGGTTCACACAACAGAAGAGAGTTGCCTACTGCCACAGGTTGTCCTATGAGTTGTATGTGTTTGCCATGGTGCACATGCATACACACAACAAACAGAAAAGGGAAAGGCAATGTTGTGCCCAGCTGGATGAAGATGAGAACCAGGGAATGAAGGAGGCCTCCCAGGAGGCAGGCAGCTGAGTGGAGGGTGAGCTGCCCATGTGAGCACCCAGAAGGAAGCAAGGGGTTAGTGAAGTTAAAGACTGGGAAAGGCTGGGGAAGAAGACAGTGAGTTTGGTCTTGGGGGTGATGGATTGAGGTTTGAACACACCGTGGGATTTGGAGCTATTGTGGACCACTTGTTCTCTGAGCACAACAAGGCCACTGTCCTTTTATCTTTGCAGCCCGCATTAACTCGGGACTTTCACAAGATTGGACCCATTAACTTCCCATCATGGAGGTGAGGCGAGAGACTCCCAAGACCCTTTCCTTCCCTGACAATAAATAGGCAGGTACCGGTTATGGGAGACAGAGACATTTTCTTCAGTGGTGCTCCTGCTGGGGACCTAGCCTTGTGTGAGTAACCCCAGTTAAACTCACTAGTTCACCACCTATTGAGTGGACTTTTCCACTGTCATTAGTTCCTTATCTGAGGGGAATGGTGCTTGTTGATCTTCCCAGGAATAAGTGCACACCAGGAACTCACAGAATTCTGGATTGGAAATGGAAAAAAAAATAAAAGAAAGAAAAGAATCCGATGTGGACCAGATTGCTGCTGAAGACATCAGGAAAGACGGTAAGCTGGGCAGTGGTGGCGCACACCTTCAATCCCAGCACTCAGGGGCAGAGGTAGGCAGATCTCTGTAAGTTCAAGGCCAGCCTGGTCTACCAGAGCTAGTAGCAGGACAGATAGGGCTGTTACACAGAGAAACCCTGTCTCAGGGGGAGAAAAAGATGGTAGCAGAAAGCAAGTATAAGGAAAGCATGGAGATTAAAAGACTTTCTGTTCAAGGGAGATTCTGAAGTTAGCAGTTGGGTAGAGGATGAGGAAGTGGTCGTGGAACAGAGGGGAAAACCAGAAGGGAGTGGTCCCCAATGTCTGCTCTTGCAAATGCAGGGCCTGGTTATTTAAACTTTGCTTAAACCAGTGCCTCTTCTGCTTGGCCACACCTGCCCAATAAAATCTTAACTCTGAACATTGTCTCTTGTCTTGAAAAAGATCACTCAAATGGGGCAGAGTGGCACACATTGAAAGTTCAAGGCCAGTCTGGTCAATACAGTCAGTTCCAGCCCAACCCTGGCTTACATAGTGAAACCCATTGCCAAAAACAAAAAAATAGCCAGAAAGGAGCTAAGGATATAGAGTGCCTGCCTATCATACACAAAGCCCCGACACCATATAAACTGACCATGGGCCACACATGAATGTAATCCCAGTAGTGGGAGGTACAGGCAGGAGGATCACAGTTTAAGGCCACTGTCAACTATGTAGAGAGTTTGAGGCCTGCTTGAAATGCATGAGCCTTTTTTTTTTAAAAAAGCCACCCGCTCTCAGTGAGCAACACACACACACACACACACACACAGAGAGAGAGAGAGAGAGAGGGAGGGAGAGAGAAAGGGAGGGAGAGAGAGAGGGAGGGAGAGAGAGAGAGAGAGAGAGAGAGAGGGAGGGAGGGAGGGAGGGAGAGAGAGAGAGAGAGAGAGAGAGAGAGAGAGAGAGAGAGAGATTGACACTTTCCATGCTGCTGTTAGCTTATTTTTTTTTGAGGGCTTTTATTCCCTAGTTAATCTAAAAAATCAGGACAGCTAAAGCTGCCATCTCACTTCCATTCTCCTTGTGGCCAGTTTCTTCCTCTTAAAGAGGCCCTGGGGTGAATGCCTGAGACGGCTTAGTCCTATTCTGTCTACATGCTTGGACCCAGCTAGCTCTTACAACCCTCCAGGAGACTTGCCAGATCCAGGTTATCATGGAGCCCAGGATTTGTCCTTCTTTTAATGGTGCCACATGTATCTTGCATTTTCCTATTGTGGCATTAATAAGGTCATGCCACTGTCTCCTCCAGTAAGCTTGTTGTTACACATGTTTTCTTTCCTTTTCTGTTTAAAAAAATTTGGGGGCAAGAGTGCACATGCACACGCACAAGCAGGCACTGTATACCTTTGGGGGTCACAAGACAACTTGCAGGAGGGGCTTCTTTCCTTCCACTGTGTAGGTGCCATGGACTGAATTCAGGTCATCAGGCTTGGCAGCAAGCACCTTTACCAGCTAAGCCATCTTGCTTTTTTATTTTGAAATGGGATCTCTATGGAACTCACTATGTAGTTCATGCTGGCTTGAAACACTCAGCAATCATATTCAGCCTCCCAAGTGCTGGGAGTACAAACATACACTCATATGCCTAGTTCTGACTGGCTTTCAGATTAATGTGATGGTAGCTAGATTCACCTGTATTGTTGCATGCAATCATGAATAGTTAATTCCCAGTTCCCCATCCCATTGTATGAAGAGACCACAGTTCATTTATCCATTCATATATGATGATAAAAATTTGGCTATTTCCCTCTGAGACCTATTGTAATGAGAGATAGTAAAAATCCCCAAATCTGCCCGTTACAGAGGTAAACTGTAAAATGTGGAGAACAGCTATGGAGTAGGTTGCTTCTGGAGGCACTGTTTCATTAGCCTCTGCATGTCCAGCCTTTCACGGAGGCCCAGCAGAATGTATTTGTATGAGAAGATCAAGATCAAAGAATAATTTATCACTGTGTTTTCGAGTAGTAATATAATTGCCAAAATTTTGCATTTGTTCTTGGATATGACGTTTACAATACTTTGTGGGGACCCTGATAACACTATTGAGGACATCAATAGTGACATATCTGCTCAATGCCATGGATGGTGGGGGAACTGAAGGTGCTTGTCATGCTGATGAGAGCAAACCTGTATCAGATGTGGACCAGCTTGCTTTGATTGAGCTAGTCTGTGGGGAAGGCAGCTTTCGGGTCAACCATGATGCCAGTTTTTATAGCATTTTTCATGCACCAGGCCTGGCATGTGCTTTCGTTTTATTTTTGACATAGGGTCTCACTGTGAATCCCAGACTGGTCTGGAGCTCACTATGTAGCCCAGGCTGGCCTCGGCTCTAGGTAACCGTCACACCTTAGCTTCATTTGAATAATTGAACACCAGCTTCCTGACAAAGTCGACCATAAGACAGCAGCCTCCCAGATTTGATTCCTTTCCCATCTTTACACCTCACCCAGTAGAACTAGCTTCTTTCTGGAGCCTGGCCTCTTCCAGGCCGCCATGGGCCTGTCAGTGTACACATCCCAGTGAGTCTCGGTCAGGACTTACTTCAGCCCTCTCTGCATGCTTGAAGCCTGCCACTCTCCCTGTGGCTCTGTCTGCTGCTCTCTCTGTTCAGTGACTTGGAACAAGGAAAGGAAGGGAAGGCTAGATAGCATGGCGGGGGCTGTGGCACAGCGGATGTGGCCAAGAGCCCTTTGGGTTTATCCTGGTTTGTGTTTTGTTTTAGTTTGTGTCTGTTTGCATGTGTTTGGGTGTGCTTGTGAGTGCAGGTGTCCATGCATGTATGTGTGACTTCACATGGAGGTTGGACAGCAGCGTGGGTGCTCAGGACACTGTCCACCCTTCTGAGGTAGGGTCCCTCACTGCTCTGGAACTGGCTACGTCGGCTGGCTGGCTACTAAACCCCAGAGACCTGCCTATTTCTGTGTCTCCAGCACAGGAACGGCAAGCATATACCTCTCCTGGCTTATGTTTTTTAATGTGGTTCTGGGTCCCCAACCCCAGATCTCCTTGCTCATTGTGTTCTCTCTCTAATGCATGCTATTGATGTTTTAGTCTTTTGAAACAGGCCCTCATGTAGCCTAGGCTGACTTTGAACTCTATGCAGACGGATTTTGAACTCCAGATCTCCTGCCTCCCCCTCTCCTGTGCTGAGATCAAAGGCTTATAGCACCACACCTAGTTCCTTTCAGGCCAGTCTGAGGCAGGAGCAGCGGGAAGTGCCCAGTGCAAGATAAGAGAAGACATCCTTCTCTAGATGTATCTGTCCAGTTTGTTACATCAGGCCTTACAAAGAAGAAAAACACAGACAAATAAATCTGGGTTACTGTATGAAAAAAATATGTGTTTGTTAGGAGAAACAAAATGCTTGTCCTTGCAGGGTGCACTGTGCCTCTGGTCCAGGGATAAGATATTTTATCTTCCCATTGGCGCCTGAGACCTAAGCTGGGTGGCAAGATCCCAAAAAGAAGCACTGACCAGAGCCAGACAAACTGGCTGTACAGAGCTGGGCCGCTACCTCCCACCCTGTCTGCCCACTCCTTCCAGAACCATGCTTTCCCTCCCTCCTCTTTCTTCGGAGTCCTCTAATTGAATTTTTAATTTCTGGGCAGGGTCATGAGGGAATCTAAGGTTGCCAGAGCATGGTGCCATAGGGCAGGCAGATCCACGCCTCACTCTGTCTTCCCCGAGCTGCAGCTCAGGTCCTTGTTTTCTTTCCTTTTACCAGACCAATCCAGACACATGTTAACCGTGTTAACCCGATAGATATCAGTAGGCCTGACCTTTCTCTCCAGGCCCTCCAGTCACCCTGACTCCCCAGCTGTGCCTCACTTGTGCTTAAACTGGATTAGCACTCAATGCTGTAGGCACCAGGGCCCTGCACTTGGACTTGCTGGAAATCAGAGCAGAAATTACCTTATTTGACATTAAGCATTTTCCACTTGAGGGATAAGATCCCCCAGGGAAATCCACTGGGGCTTATACATACATGACTTTAAATTGGATTTTAAAAATAGCCTGCCAGCTGTTTGCTAGGTCATGCTTGGGTTCTTGGCCTCGATTGCTGCTGTGTCCATTTGGGGATCAGGGGCTGCCAAGACTGCAGGGCTCTAGATGCCTGGGGACTGTCCCAGGAGCCCTGGCAGTTGTTGCCATGAAACCCTCAGATCCTGGCACCGAGGTCTACGAGTCATGCAGAGAAAATAACCACATCATTTAAACCATGTCCCCCAGAGTGCACCGCAGCCCTGGGCTGCCTCTGCTCACACCGAGTCTGAAAGAAGAGAAAGCAAATGGAGGACCAAGAGTGGTCTTCACACTTTTTGAGGAATTTTTTTCTCTCTCAAAGTTTTATATCAATTTACTTAGTAATGGGTCTCATTAAGGCATTTTCATATGTGAATAAAATGTATTTTGATCACACGAGCCCCTTTACTCCTTCTCTATGCCCTTCCCATGCCCACTGATCTTCCTCTTCTCAGCTAGTCTTCTGCTCTCGCGGTTTTTGTGATGTGTGCGTGTGCACATGTGTCCCAGTGAGTTTCATTAAAGCTACGGATGGGGCATGGGTAAGTGATTGTTCTTAGGAAGGAACATGGACAACTTACCAGTTGCTACTCACTGAAAAAAAATGTCTCTCCCTCACCCTATTAACTATTAAGGATGGGTGGAACTTGGTGCGCTTCTCTTCGCTTCATGAGGGATTATAGATGGGCCTGAGTTAGTGCTTGCCCTGTGTCAGCAACCACGTTTGCTGAGAGTTCACAAATGCAGTAGCCATGGCCACACACTGGGGATAGTGTTCAGAAAGTCAGCCTCTTCCTCTGCCTCCTCAGTTCTTTCTGCCATGCCCTGTGTAGCATTTCCTAAGCCAAAGAAGGGGGTGATAGAAACCCCCAACTTATGGCTGAGCATTCAGCTCACTGAGTCCAGCACGGTGACCAGTTATTCATCTCTGCATTAGCAGCTGCCCATTGCAAAATGAAGCTTATTATAAGTCTCCATGTCATTTGTGAGCTGACTGGTGGGACAGAAAAAAAGATTCACTACATATAGTACCCAACTCTGGCCACGTATATTCACGTAAGGCCTAAAAAGGCTTAAAAGAAAAGTTCGGGACATGAATCTGACACAGCTTCCTGGTGACTGTGGTCTCTCGGGTAGGCTTGGTGTATGGAGACTGCCCTGCCTGCTGGAGCCAGCCGCCAGCACCATGTGCCAGCGCCGTGCACTAAGCCAAGCCATGCCAGCAGCTGACATAGCAGTTTAAGATTTGTCTCACTTGCTCAGAGAATGCTGCAGAGGCTCAGTAAAGACAGAGCCAGATGGAAAAAAACCCTCTAAACAGGTTACAGTGTGTTTTAAAAAAAATGTAGGCTTAAAAGAGAAAATGGATCTAGATTGTCATAGAAAAAAAAGTAGTTTATATCATGACAAGTTCCAGGACAACCTGAGCTACAAGAGACCCTGTTTAAAAACAAAACAAAACAAACACCCAACACCACCACCAAAATATATATAGCATAGCACAATGTATAGCTAACCCTGTGGTGCAGGCCTGTAACCCTAGCCAGTGAGGCAAGAAGGTCTCAAGTTCAAGTCCTGTTTTAACTACAGAGCTAAGCCTGAGCACGCTGTTGAAACCTCATCTCAATAAATAAGTAAATAAGTACATGGAGGTCTAGGGTTAAGATCCGTGGAAGAGCACCTACCTAGATGTTAATCCCCAGTGAAGAAAAAGCAGGGGGATATGGGAAGAAACCGCCCCCATTAAGGCTGTTGTGAGCTGAGGAGCAAATGAGTTAGTGCGGACTGTATGGACCACGGTAAAGTGTTCAGTAGCTGTGCATCCACCCTGCTGCTCTCCAGGCTTGACTGCCTGAGCCGTTCTGTGCTCCTCTAGCTCGGTCTTTGTTTATCTTATGGTCTTCTTTGTTTATCTTTATGGCTTAATGATCGCTTCCTCCATCAGACCAGGAACTTCCAAGTCTTTACAACCTAAACCATCCCTGCCTCTCAAACACTCAAGAAATGTTTGTGCCTACCATAAGAAATGAACTATCTGAAAGAAGAAATCCTAAAACCCAGCTGGGATCCAGAAAACAGACTCCCAGGCCTGCAGGTCAGTTTCTCCTTCATCTGTGTTTGCTCAGTCTGTAAACTTGGCCTTTTCATGTGGTTGGTCTGACTGTTAAACAGAGAGAGACTGATGAGTTTGGAGTTCCGGGATCATGAGGATAAAGCTTTGTAATCAAGCCTTTTGTAGGGGACCTCTGTCCCTATCAAGTTTTTCAAATTGTAATTCAATATTAAATGTTTGCTAAAGAGGGCTATGAGGTGGATCAGAGGGGAGAGGCACTTGCAGCCAAGCCTGGTCGTCTGAATTTGATCCCTGGGACACACAAGGTGAGAGAAGAACAGACTCCTACAAGCTGTCCTCCGATCCTCTCAGTAGAATGTGGTGCATATAAATAGTGTTTATACCAGCAACAACACAAACCCGTATAGGAAGCCTACTTTTTTATGTTTCCTCTCATTTGCTGTACTACCAAACTCATCTGTTTCCACAGAATAAAGTATAAACCTGCCTGCCAAAGCGTGCAAGTCTTTTCCCCCCGAGTCATTTGACCCTTTAAGCCCCCACAGCAGCCTGTACAAACACTTGTCACAGAAGCATTTGCCCAGTGCAAGACCCTCAGAGTCAGCCACAGAGTGGGTTTGAAATCCCCACTCAGAGACATAGCTCTCCTTTAGTCTAGCAGGATGGCTAAGTACATAGGCCTTGCTGCCAGGCCTAACAATCTGCATTTTATTCCCAGGAATAAAAGAAGGAGATAACCAATTCTTGTAAGTTGTCCTTTGACCTTTGTACACTGTAAATGTGAGTGCATGCACAAACACACATAGATACACAGATAATAAATAGCTGCAATTAAAAAAAACCCGAGTCCCTGTCTTCATTACCATCTACTGTCTGCATCCACTGTCCTGTCTTCTCCAATAAACTCCCAACACTAAGGTTCTCAGACACAGCTGGCCTATGTCAGACCTTGCAACTTTGATTTGGGCCTCTCTCTTGCCTGGAACCCCAGTTTCCCATTTTCAAGCCCCACCCACACGTTTTCCGAGGTTTACCTCTAAACCTTCAGACATTTGACTGTCTCTTCTCAACTTCTCTTCTGACCCAGAGTATAAAGCTAGACTGCTGGGTGGGCTTTAGACCCTATAGGTCAGGAATAATGGCACCGACTTGCAACACACAGGGCCTCCACACGCTCTGCCCAATAACTACTGTTCTAGGGCACAGTGATAAACATTGTGGTGGAAAACAACAGAATAAGTTTCTCATTCTCTGTTTCATATTAAGCATTCCTTCCTGACCCTCACCCTGATAACAACAACAACAAAAATATCTGCTAAAAGACAGATCAGTCCAATTGCTTTATCTTGTCAAGCAAGGAAACAGAAGTCTAAAGAACAGGGAAGCTGAAAAACAAACTAATACATTCTTTTAATGGCTCAGATGGCCTAGGAAAGATAAACAAGCAGCTGGACCTGAGACAAAAGGTCAGCGGCTGTTGAGGGAAGCAGGCCAGGTGCCTCTGAGGCTCAGCAGGCCAAAGCCTGGGCTGGGGTGAGTTGTGGAAGGAAAGTTGATCAGCCAGAGTCTCAAGCCAGATCCCTAGACCCGGCCCTGAAACACCAGTCGAGCAAGAGTCGGCGTATTCAAATCCAGATGTGGTGACACACATCTGTAATCCCAGTAGTCAGGATGCCAAGGCAGGAGGTTTGGGCATAATGGTGCATGCCTGTAGTTCCAGTCTTTAAAAGGTGGAGGCAAGAGAATCAGGAGTTCAAAACCAGCCTTGACTGTATGAGACAATGGGTCACAACAACAAAAATCACAAAAAGTCAGACATGGTGGCCCAGAAACCTGCCTGTCTCTGCCTTCTGAGTGCTGGAATTAAAGACATGATCCATGGCGGGTTGTTTTTAATTGTTATTTGTTCTGTGGTATTGGGGACTGCATCCAGAGCTCCATGTATACCAGGCAAAAGGTCTACACCCAGCTACAGTCCTTGCCCTGCCACTGAGTGGCTTTTTTAAATCAGGGTTTCATTCTCAGGCTGGCCTCAGTATGTAGCCTAAGTTGTCTCTGAACTTGGTTTTGTACTTGTGGAGTTTTGGGGTATTTTTTGTTTTGTTTTGTTTTGTTTTTCTCCCAACAGTGAATATATTTACTAAGGAAATGTGAAAAAGAACTTCTGAGATTGATAGGGGCTCCAGGGCAGGAACAATGTGTTGTTGTTACTGTTGCTCTGAGTTTTAGAGAAAGGCTTATTATATATTCATAGGTGGGAGCTTAAGAGGGAAGGAGAGTCACACTGTTGAGTTAGGCTTGAAGTCAGTCATGAGGCGGAAAGGGGAGCTTTAGAAAAAGTGAAAAAGCCCAAAGTACTGGAAAAAGCATACTTCGACTCAGGCCACCATCCAAAAGAAAGGCAGAAAGGCCTTCTCTAGGGTTTTTTCATTTTTGTTGTTGTTTTATTTTGTTTTTGAAACAGAGACTCACTAAATTGCTCTGGCTGGCCTGGAACTCACTATTTATCAATAGGTTAGGTGAAGAGATTAGTCTCCAAGTGCTCAGGAACATGCTTGTGCCACCACATCAGACTCATTCTGGGCTTTTTTGAGGCAGGGTTTCAATATATCTCCCTGGTTGGCCAAGCGCTTGCTCTGTAAGTGAGTCTGGTCCAGGACTTTCAGTGGCCCTCTGCCTCTTCCCTGAAGGACTTCAGGACGTGTGCTACCATGCCTGGCTCACAGAAGTGTTTGGGAGGATAAATAAAGTTCATTGAAGAGAAGCCGGGGCTAGGAAGGTGTTCATTTGGTACAGTGACTGTCTAGTATGTATGCAGACTTGGGTTTGGTTTCCAGCGCTGTAACCCAGGAATAGTGGTATATGCTCATAATCCTAGCACTCTGAAGTGGAAGCAGGAAGGTCAGAAATTCAAGATCACCTTCCATTACACAGCAAGTTCACAAAGGGTGAAAAGAACAAACATTATCCTAGGAAGGACTTCTCTGTGAAGAAACACTCAGCTCAAGACCAACATGGATTGATGGCTATCGAAGAGTTTGAGAGTTCGGGATGTGTTTCCTTGCATTTCCTTATTTCATTCTCCCCATGTCGGTAAATCCCGTCTTTATAAAACTCCCCTTTCACCTCGCCCTAGGCAACCCGACCAGCTTCTGCCTTCTTAGGACTCCTCGTTCCCTTCACATGGCCAGTCTCCTCGCTACTTTATTACTGGGCCAGGCCCCCAGCAAGAACTGGCTTTAAAATTTTTTAGCACACATTTATTTATTCAGTGTGTGTGTGTGTGTGTGTGTGTGTGTGTGTGTGTGTGTACATGTGTGTGTCATGGTGGGCACAGAGGTCATGGGACAACTGTGAGAGTTTGTACTCTCTCTCCACCATATGGGTCTCTAGGGACTAAACTCAGGTCTTCATGTTTGGTGACAGGTACCTTTACATGCTGATCTCATCTTCAAAGTGGAGATAAAAATGTCATTGGGTGTTAGGGCTATAGTGCCTATAAGACATGACCAGGGTCCCCTGACTCATTAAGTGACAGTATCTGTCAGGATCATGTCAAGAAACAGAAGGTCCACTCTGGTCTGATCATTTCAGCAGAATTCAACGTGAGAATGTGACCGAAAGGTCAGGGTGCGGCAACTGTAGGGCTAGTTTTGAGGCTCCATGAGGTCTGCATGGGAGATGGGGAGGCTGTTGAAGATACTGGAACCCAGAAAACGGCAGTGGGACACCATCCAGGTCAGAGAATGGAGAGAACTGAGTCCAATTCCTCTTGCCTTTTCCCCACTGGCTCTGGAGAGATCCCCTTTGGCCTCTTTGGATGTCAAATATTAAGAGGTTATGTCGAAGTCCATGTATGGGTCAGCCTCCTGGGGTGCAAAACAAGGGACAGAAGTAAAAAGCGGCTTGGAGGTGAAGTCAAGAAGCAGAAGTAGAATGTACAGAGGTATATCCTCGCTTAAACCTTCAAGTTCTTAAAGCGAAATAATAACAAACAGAAATAAAGTTTATTATATGAAGCAATGGTTATATGCATTAAATATAATAATTTGTCAACCATTCCACAATAATTACATCAATTATTAATAACAAAACCACCCTTGACAACCTCAGACTTCTGATCCCTGCTTGCTTTCCACCACACTATAACTTAGACATAGTCCAAGCGTAGAATTCTAGAGGAAGTTCCCTGAGAGATTACCCATAGACCCTCAGTATCCCTCAGCATTACATTTTAAGTTAGTTTCCTTAAAAAGGTTAGTGTGCATATTAGTTTCTACAAATAGTAGGCAAGCAATCCCCTGGGAACTGCAATCAGAATGAGTCCAGGTAGCTGGATGGTGGACTGGGTCAAGATGGTGGGGTCAGGAGGTCAAGAAAGCTTTCTCTGCAGGCATTGCTGGTCCACAGCCCTCGCCTTTGTCAAAGGTGCCCTGCAGTCTTTAAGGCAGCTACACTGGGCACTAGCCACTGGCTGTCAGAGCTGAGGAAAGAAAAGCCAATCCTTTTACTACCTACCGCACCTGCCAGCTGAAGAACCCCAGGAGAGCTGCCTCGCACCATTGGCTCCTAAGATGGTGCAATTGACACTTGGCTGCACTGCCTTTCTCCGAAACGCCCCTGGCATGAGGCTCTGGGTTTTATGGTGGCATGAGACTCTGGGTTTTATGAGGGGAAACATCTTCGGGGCAGAACCTTCTACCTTGGATGAGGTTTTTATTTACCTTTCTCCCCAGTTCTCTGGGGGCAAAAGTCATAAAAGAGTTCCATGGCAGTGACCTCTTCCAGACCCTGGAGCTTAGAGGGTAGGGTAATGAGAACTGCAGGAACCCAGTGTTCTCAGAGAGCACGTCATAGAGAAAGAATTCTCAGTTCCTGTCCTGGCAGAATCGATTCCAGAGAAATGAAGTGATGGTCACATGCAGCTCTCGGGGGGCTGGGTGCTCCTGTTCCTGAAAGAAATGTCACTGGAGTCTACACACAGTAGCCTAAGGAAACAGGAAAAGAAAAGGAGAAAAAAGAGAAAAGAAAAGCAATAAGATTGACTCTCTTATGTGTATGAATGTCTTGCCTGGATGTGTGTATGTATGTATCCCACATGTGGGCCTGGTGCTCGCAGAGGTCAAAGGAGGGCATTGGATTCCCTGGAACTGGCGCTACCGATGGTTGTGAGCCACCGTGTCGGTGCTGGAATCAAACCCAGGTCTTCCGCAAGAGCAGCAGCCAGTGCTCTGAACTGCCGCTCCATCTCCCTAGTCCTGTGGCTGCACTTGAATTTTTTTTTTTTTTTTTGCCCTGGCAATGCTGAAGCATGCATGGCTGCCCGTATATGACGGTTCTGTTGAAGTTGTCCGTATTGGGTTTCATGGTCTAAGTTGATGAGAATGACTGACCAGGTCCTAAGTGGCTGCACTTAGGAGACTAATAAAGCTAAACTCGTTCTCTCATATCTCAACCAAATATTATCCTATGCACGGTGTATGCCTTCCCACTGCAGGTGAGGGTGTTCCCCTACTACTCTATTCATAAGCTATTTCTCTGGCACTATTAAAATTGATTATAATTATAAAGAATTGTAAAGCTAAACCAATGATTTCTCATAAAATTACTTCAGACAAGATGTTCCTGCCTCAGAACTTTTGCATTTGCTGATCTGTTTGTTATTTATTTTAGAGATATTTTAATTATATTTTGTGTGCATGAGTGTGTGTGTGTGTGTGTGTGTGTATACACAACTTACAGGAGTCGGTTCTCTCCTTCCACCATGTGGGTCCTGGGGATTGAACTCAGGTCATCAGACTTGGCAGCAGGCACCTTTACCTGCTGCATCATCCCACTGGTCTTTGTTCATTTATTTACATATTTAATGTATGTATGTGGATGCCTGACATGTGCACCATGTATGTGCAGGAACCTAGAGAATTCAGAAGAGGCACGGGATCTCTTGGAAGTGGAGCTAGAGGCAGTTGTGAGCTGTCTTGTGGGTGTTGGGAGCCAACCCTTTGCCAGAGTAGTAAGTGATCTTCAGCCACTGAGCCACGTTTTCAGTTCCCTTGTTTGTGCCTTTTAAATTTTTTAGATATATTTATTTTTTTTTATTTTATGTGTATGAATGTTTTGCCTGTGTGCGTATCTATGCACCATGTATATGCCTGGTGCCCAAAGAGGCCAGAATAGGGTATCAAATCCCCAGAAACTGGAGTTACAGATGTTTGTGATAGGAGTTTGAGGAATTGAATCAGGGCCCTCTGGAAGAGCAATGGGTGCTCTTAACTGCCGACCATCTCTCCAATCTCTCCCACCCTGTGTTTTTGGTTTTTCCATTCAAGGTTTCGTGTGTACCCTTGGCCTTGAATTCCATGCACTCGGCTTTGCTGTTGTTTCTGTTTAGTTCTGGGGACTGAACTCAGGGCCTGTGCATGCTAGCTGAGTGGTCCACCTTCGTTCTTTACTTACGGCTTAGTTTCCCGGTTGGTTTTCAGGCCAGCTTCCAGCTCTCTATGTAGCTGAAGATGAGTTCCTGATCTTGCCTTAGCCCTCGGAGTACTGGGACTTCAGGAGTGAGCCACTCCTACTGACTTATTTTTATTATAGTAAAATATACATGACATAGAATTAACCATTGTTACTTTCCTCTTCCCTCTCAGGGTGGTTGTTACTGTTTTCCAGTACTGGTCATCAAACCTGCGGCCTCCTGCATGCTAGGCAAGCATACCCCACTAAGCTGTCTTCCCGGCTCCGTTACATTAAGTGCATGCACACGCTAGCTAACACAGCCACTCCTGGCAGCATCTCCAGAGCTTTTCCGTCTTCTCAGCTGAAACTGTGTCTTTTAAGTACTAAGCACTTTTAAAACCACCCCTCCCGGCCCCTCCAGTCCTCATACTACTTCCTGCTTCCGTGGTTTCTTTTTCTGGCCCTGGGGATTAAATCTTAGGTTCTCAGCCATGATAAGCAAGTTCTCTACCACTGAGCCATGCCCTCAGTTCCTTTAAAAACAAACAAACTTATTTTTATTTTGAGCCGGGTCTCCCAAGCTCAAGGGTTAGTCTTGAGATTACACTGTAACTCAGGCAGGCCTTGAACTGTCATCCCCTAATAGCTGGATTGTGCGCAGATCTGTGCCGACAGGCTCAGCCTGTCTCTATAATCTGGACTCTACTGGGTACCTCAAGCCACTAGAATCGTGCAGCCTTTGTGTTCTAGAGTCTGGTTTATTTCACTCATCATAAGGGCTTCAAGAGCTAACACACACTGTGGCATGTGTGAGAGTTCATTCCTTTTCAAAGCTCCATAGTATTTATTCGTATGTTTAGTCCACATTTACTTGTCCACCTGACAGTGGACGTCTGAGTTGATTCTGTCTGTTGGCTATTGTGAATGATACCACCATGAGTACCAGTGTTCAGTTCTTTCTCTTTAAGCCCCTGCTCTCAAATCTATGCTCTGTCCTACAAGTAGAATCGCTGGATCGAGCCAGGTATTCTGAGGCCTGCCTGCTGTTCTAGTACTTGAGAGATGAGGCAGGGGAATCTGGAGTTCAAGGTCATCCTTACCCACATAGTAAGTTTGAGACCTACCTGGCCTACCCTGAGACCCTGACTCAAAAACCAAACAGGAGAACAGTAGTAAGCTAATGGTTACTTCGAGGAGGGAGAGACATTTTCTTCAGTGTTGTAACCACTGGTAAGTTGTCCATGCTTCTGTAAATAATCCAACTGCAACTCATTGGGATGCACGCGCGTGCTTGTGCACACAACACACACACACACACACACATACATACACACAAATGCACACATATACATATGCATACACACACATACACACATATACACATACACACATATACACACCTACACATACACCTATACACACACCTACACACCTATACACATACATACATACACACATGCACACATACACATATACACATGCACTCACACATACACAAGAATACATAAAAATAAAAGGGGAACTCACTGGGAAGGAGGGGATCAGAGGGAGTGGGAGGAAAGCAAGGGAGAAGAATAAGGGTGAATACGATCCAAATACATTATATACTGCTGAGCCAGTGCAGCCTGGACGCCGAGACTGGGGGGGGGCGGGGTGCCTGGATTGAGACACGAAGGCTTCTTTTCAGGTGGAAGAACAGCAACTTTTATTTTGCCCCGAGCTAAAGCCTTTTATACCTTTACTGCTTCTGTAGAAAACCACCGGCCAGAAAGAACACAAACATCCTTGTCAATTACAGACCGCAAGGAAGTTCCGCTGACAGTCAGGGAGAGTGAGGACAGCTGGATCACAACAATATACATGTATGAAAATGTCATTGTGAGACCTTTTATAATATGAACTTAATATATGCTAACATAAAAAAACTGGATCAAATGGCAATTTTTTAAATCCAGGATCTTGTACTGGTTAAGTTGGGTGTATCTACTGTTGCCAAACTCAAGTCCAGTTACCTGTTGCATGACTGGCCAGTCCGAGCTGGGAAACCAGGTGTTGAGGCCAGGTGGGTGGTTCTGTTGGGAGAGTCAGCTCGATGAGATGATGGAGGACACTTGTCCAAAGTCCATCCTGACAGAAGGTTGAATTAGGAGTGGTTTATAAAAAGTGGTCCCGGCTGGGAGACGGCTCAACAGCTAAGAGCTCTTGTTGCTTTTGCAGAGGACCTGGTTTCAATTCCCAGCACCCACACAGTGTCTCACAACCATCTGTAACTTCAATTTCAGGGGATCTGACACCCTATTCCGGCCTCCTTGAGCACCAGGCACACACATGGTGCATAGACATACATGTAGACAAACACCCCCCCCCCACACACACACATACATAAATTGTAAAGAATAAAGGCAAATGGTTGCCGGGTGTCCTCGGACTCCTGGTGGGGAAGGCTGGTTGCCGTGCCTATTCACATGGGTGAACCTGAGCAGACATGTGCTGTCCTATGACTGCTCACAAGATCCTTTTCCGTTCTGCAGACCCCGAGAACAAAGACCATTATTTCTTCACGCTATCCTTGTCATCAGTTGCTTCCTCCTGTGAGGTCTCTGAGTTCCTGACGTATTACATAATGCGCTATCCAACTGGGGCAGCCTCCTTGAGGCCCTCCTGATTGCCAAACTCAGGTTACTGAAAGAAAACCTAAAATGCATAGTTTCACTACCACTGAGCCATGTTCCTTTCCTAAAAACTGTCATTCTACTTTTTATTTCCTTCTATGTGTATAAGCCTGCATGTCTATATGTATACTGTGTGTATACAAGTACCTCTAGAGGCCAGAAAAGAACACCAGATTTCCTGAAACTGGAGTTCCTGGGAACTGTAGACCACTGATGTGGATGCTGGGAACTGAACCTGAATCCTCTTTAAGAGCAACAAGTGTTTCTAACTACTGAGCCATCTCTCTAGTCCTCTCAAATGGTAATTCTAATGTTCAGTTTTCGGAGACTGCCATGTTGGGGCTGCGTTGTTTTACCTTCCCATCGACCCCTCTAACCTACTGTTGCGAATATATTAGTTTATTTAGTGACTTCTCCACCCGCACTTGGATGGCAGCTCCACGAGGGTGGGGATTCACTTCTGAATACTTGAAAGTTTGCACGCGGTAACCAGATCAGTAAGGATTTGTTAAATGAATGAGCTGGCTCCGTGCTTCTGACCTCAGTTTTGCATCATCCTGAACCTTCAAGCCTAGCTTAATACCCGCGTAGCTTTCCTTGGTCCCTATCACGAGAACCATCTTGCAAGGCTTGCTCCTTTATGCTTTGCAGTCTGTGTGTCTGCGAGCTTGAAAGCATCTCTGAGTACTAACTTCCTTAACACTGGAAGCTTTCAAAGTGTGTGTGTGTGTGTGTGTGTGTGTGTGTGTGTTTTAGTAGACTATGTGAGCAGGTCAAAGAATAACTTTGGGAAATATGTTCTCTCCTTCTATCTCATTTAGATTTATTTTGTTTTAAATTATGTGTCTACTTATAGGTATGTGTATGTGTGAACACAGGTATCAGAGTCCAGAAGAGGCCTTCAAAGCCTGGAGCTAGAGTTATAGGAGGTTGTGAACTGTCTAACATGAGTGCTGGCAGCCAAACTGGGGTTCACCAGAAGAGGAGAATGTGTTTTTAACCACTGAGTTATCTCTCCAGCCTTCGCTATTGTTTCTGCTGCTGCTGCCCTGCATACTCAAGGCTAGTTGTTCCTTCTAAATTGTGTAACTTTCCTGCCTCTACCTCCCATAGAGTGATGGGATTAGATGTACGCCAAATCTGCTTCAAAAAAAAAAAAGTTCCAGTGGGTGAAGTTAGGTCATCAGTCTTGTACTTTTACCCACTGAGCCACCTTTAGGTCCTCACTGGTCCTCTGCCACCATTGTCTTTGCTGTCTTTCTAGCCTGGGAGATGTATCTAGGCTCAGCACACACAGGAAAGCGATGGTCCCCATGCATAGTGCCTAAGTAACGACTGCACTTGAGCAGCCCAGAGCTTTCCAGGACTAATCACATGGAGAATTCCCAGACCTATGGTCTTGACAAGAGCCTGCTTCTTCTGTTCTAATGAGAATATTGGACCTGTGACCTGCTGGCTTTCTCTTAGGTAGTACGTATGCTGTGGATCAAGCCCTTAGCAGGAAGCTTTGAGTGCTCACAGTGTGATAGAGGTGAAATAAAGATATAAAGAGGAGTTAAGGTCCAGTGTTGTGGTGTACTCCCGTAATCCTGGCTTTTGTGGGGTAAAGGTGCATGAATCAAAGAGTTCAATGCCAGGCTTAGCAAATTCAAGGCTAGCCTGGACTATGTGAGATCCTGTTTCAAGAAACTAGAAAAGAAGTCTGGGAATATAACTCAGTACAGTGGTTGCCTAACATGGAGAAAACCTTGGGTTTAATCCCCAACTATAAATAAATCAGACATGGGAGAATATATATGTAGCCCTCAAATCCAAATACTCAGAAAGGAGGCCAGGAATTCAAAAGTTCAAGGTCACACTCCGTGGCTTCATAATGAATCTTGTTTAGCCTGAGCTTCAGGAGACTCTAGCAAATAACAAATAAACAAAAAGCCCAGACAATAAGCTACCCATGGGACTGGGAGGTAGGTCAACGAAGTGTCTGTTGTACCATCGTGCAAGCATGAAGGCCTGGATTTGGACACCCAGAACCCACATAGCACTGAGAATCTGTAACCCCAGTGCTGGGGGGCAGAGGGCAGGCTCATACAGGTCTTGTGAGATCACTGGCTGGACATCCCAGTCAGATCATCAAGTTCAGGTTCATTGAGGGACTTTATTCCAAAAAATAAGGAAAATAAGGAGGAGCTTGAGGGGTGGTTCAGCTATTAACAGCACTTTGCTGCTCTTCCAGAGGACCTAGGTTCAGTTCCCAGCACCCATTTGGTGCTGGCTCACAACTACCTGAAACTCCGGTTGCAGGGTACCCAAGGCCTCTGGCCCATGTGCTCTTACACAAATATAAAGACACAATTTTTAAAAGATCTTAAAACGAGGAGGAACAGATACCGTGGCTCACACCTTTAATCCCAGCACTCAGGAGGCAGAGGCAGGCAGATTTCTGTGAATTCGAGGCCAGCCTGGTCTACAAAGAGAGCTTCAGGCCAGCCATGGCTATAGTGAAACCCTTTCTCAAAGGAGGAGGGGAGAATTGGGCTGGAGAGATGGCTCAGTACTTGTTGCTCTTGCAGAGGACTTGGGTTTGGTTCCCAGCACCCACATGGTGGCTCACAATCATCTGTAACTCTAGTTCCATGGGATCTGATGTCCTGTTCTAAACTATACAGGCACTAGGCACACACGCAGTGCACAGACATACATGCAGACGACACACCCCCACACATAAAATTAAATTAAGGATAAAAATAGAGGAAAGAGATTTAGGAAAGTACCCACTGTCAGCCTCTAACCATACATATATGTATATATGTACTAGCACAGGTGCACACACTCATAAGAACATGTACACACACACACACACACACGCATGACAGGTTAAGGAATGGGAAAGACAGAACAGTCCTTGCCTGGTAGATGTATCTAGCTTGTCTCACTCATCCAGACTACTGCCTACTCTGTAGCTTCAGAGTATAAAACACTGGGAAGCCAAAAAGCAGCAGGGTCTCCCTGTCCCTATTGCTGAGGATGGGAAATTCTTACAGCCCACACAGCTCTGCTTGGTTAGTGACCTTTTCTGTCTCTTCCCCCAGGGAATTCACATTTGTAATGGGCAGGGGTTTTGGGTTCTTTTCCCCATTGATCAACTCTTTGTATATAAATATGGCTTCAGTGGAGTCTCTAAAAGATTATCAGTCCCAGAGGTCTTGCCTAGCATGAACAAGTCAGGGGTTAGCAGGAGCAAGGCCGGGTGTGAGACAGGGGGTGAGAGATGGAGGCAAGATTTGGAGTTGCATTCCAGAAGAACAAGAGACACTTCTGGGAGGCCCGAGGGGACTGTGGTGAAATCAGTCAGTTCTGTCCACTGGCAGGGCAGGGATATAACAGGCACGTTTTTAAACGAGAAGGATCTGTCTCCCTCCATAGATAGAGACGACTGAAGAGCAGGAGCCAAGGGAAGCGTGTGGGTCAGCCAGACCAGCACATGACAAGCTCGCGACCCAAGGGAGGCGCTTGCCCTCGTGTTTCACGCTCTGCTCCTACCCAGCCTGCTGCCCAGAAGGTCCAGGCGAGCACAAATCTGGGTTTTACAAAATGTCTGCACCAAGTTAGCACTCCTGTAGTCCTGCTCCGCCCCCAGGGCCACCACTGTCACACCCGGGTTTATTTTTCCAGTGTAACCCGTGGTCATTTAGGGACAAGTCAGGCCAGGAGAGCATGTGAGTCTCCCAGGCTTCGCTGAGGCCTGTGAGGATTGGCACAAGGGGATGACTTGAGATCCCAATTAGTCATCCTGGCAGCTGCTTCCTGCCTCCCTTCCCTTCTCATTGTGCCTTCTTCTCGGGCCTCTCTGCTGCGGTCAGTGGATATGGCCTGGACTCATCAAGTATGACTGCTGGAAAGCAGCTTACGCTGCAGCTCATGTGCCTGCTTTATTGGACAGATGGACGAGCCAGGGACAGAAGGGAACAAGATTAACCTAAACCACATGGCTGCCTAGCGTCAGCATAGGGAAAGCCCTATCGGCTCACCGATCTGCCACATTCATTCATGGAATTGACAGATATCACCGACAGCATGCTGTGTCCTGTATTATAGCTGGGCCAGTGACACAGTGAGAATAAACAGGCAAAGCTGCTTAGGTTTGGGGAGACCAACTGTGGATAAGAGAAGTA
Organism: Myodes glareolus; assembly: GCF_982192425.1. Classification (NCBI taxonomy): domain Eukaryota; kingdom Metazoa; phylum Chordata; class Mammalia; order Rodentia; family Cricetidae; genus Myodes; species Myodes glareolus. Next base: position 39,382,214 of record NC_142031.1, on the reverse strand, counting down.
CGGCAGGACAAAGTAGGGGTGGGAGTGGGGGCTGCCACACCTTGCAGAGAACACAGCTAAGGAAGACCTCAGGGGAGAAATGACTTAAATGCAAGGGGAAGAAGAAACTAGAAGAGGCATGGAGCCATCTAGGTGAAGAACTGTACAATCCACGAGGCAGGATTAAGTCTGGTATGTTCTAGAGCCATGACAGACTAAGCACAAGGAAACAAACCGGTGAGCAACTTGCTGTGGAGACTGAAAGAGTCTGTGGCAAGGCCATGGATGTTTGTTCGGGGGTCTAATTCCTGCATCTGCTTTTCCTCCTGCTCTCAGGCGCACAGTGACCTCTGTGAGCAAGGGCAAGGTGGGGTACCCACCACCAGGAATCCAGAAAATGTGGGCAGTACTGTGAGCAGCCTGGGTTACCTGGACCCCAAATACCTGCCCCAGATGTTGCCTGAGAAGACAGGACACATGGTGGCCTCCCATCTCAGGCTAAGGAGAAAAGGCCTGCGTGCCAAGCTAATACCAAACTAATTGAGTGTAGAGTCTACAAATCTGAAGACAAACAAGCAAAAGTCTTGCATATACCTGCTCTACCAATGGGCATACAACACTGACTTCACCAACACTGGGGAGATGGTTTAGTAGGTAAATACCCTGCCTTGCAAGAGCAAGGACCTGAGATTGATCTCTAGAAAATTCATAAAAAGGCTGGTCACAATATCACATGCTTGTAACCCCAGTTCCGGGAGGTAGAAACAGGAAGATCCCTGGAGTTGTCTGACCAGCAAGTCTACCTACTGGTCTAATCTTAAAGAAAGTAAAAGACATTCCTGAGATTGATACCCAAGAATGCCTTCTGGGGTACACACACACACACACACACACACACACACACACACAAAACCAAAAAGGAGCAAGTTCCCAGTTTAAAAACTAGTGAAAAGAATTACATCGGAGGCCAGCACTGCCCAGACCTTGCCTTAGTGAAAAGTAGGCAGAGATATTTTTGTAGACGTGTTTGGCAAGCAATGGTGACAGTTTTATTATCTCAGCTTCTAATTTCTAATGTCCTGTGCACCCTGCCAGCCTTCCATGCCCATTCAAGTGAACGCTACTGCAGACTGGAGTGCCAGGGGCAAGTGTGGATGCCAACCAGGCCTTGAGTGGGCAGCTGAGTCAGTGGGTTGATTAGCACTATAGTTTTGGAGCAAGATTCTACCTGCCAGGGCTCCTGTCTTCCAGAAGAAAGTATGATATGTCCTAGGGCAAAGCTGGGTGGGTGAGCCTCTTTCACTGGGCATTGTGGCCTCTCCCGGTGACCCTCTGTGCATGCTCTGGGAGGATCTAGGTAAAGCAGGGAGTCAGGACTGTAGATTCATCAACGTTCAGAGTAGCTGGACTTGGACTCTGGCTCTGATTGTGACTTTCTGTGCTCCTCTTCCTTCTCCACGCCAGTACAGTTTGGGAGTCAAGGCCAACTCAGTTCCACAGTTATTTATTGCCTTAGTTCACACATGCTGGTGGGAGGCAGCCCGGGACATTAGTTGGAAGAGTCCCAAAATAGATTGAGACAGCCTCATCTTAATCCTGGCTACAGGATCAACAAACAAACAAATAAGACACAGAACTGCTTGACTATTATGTAGAGCCTGCACTGTCTAAATCCTAAACTCCAACTCTGTCTGAGAAAACTGCCTCCTTCTTTTCCCCGGGTTATGACTACCATTATCATCAGCTATAGACAATACTGCTCCTATTCTAAGGATGGACCATAGGGTACAGAGAGAGCTAACGCTGGCAAAGGACCTTGTACTGTGTTAACCCCACACCAACATTTTATAAGTCACTTTCTCACTTAGTGTCAACCATGACTTGGTAAGATGGCTATTGTCTCCACTTTACATAAAGATAAAAATATTCATTATTAAAATGCTCACTAAGGCTCAGGGGCAAGAGTGCTTGCTTAGCATGCACAAGGTTTGATCCCTAGCCCTGAGAACAGCAATAGCAACCACAAGTCAATCAACTTAAGCCGACATAGTTGGCCTGTTCTAGTGGTCACAGCAGTTGGGATATGGATGAAGGAGGATTGCCGAAAGCTCCAAGCCAATTTGGGCTCCATGCTGAATTCTGGGCTATAGAATGAGACCTTGCTTCAGGCAAAAACAGTAACAGGTAACATGGGTCAGTGATGAAGTGCTGGCCTACCATGTGTGAGGCCATGAGTTCAATCCCCACTGTTGCAAAAGAAACAGAACAAAATAACAACAAAAATACCTGTGCATGTTGGTGCACACTTGTACTCCGGCACTGAGGAGACTGGGGTAGGAGGACTGATCTAATTCAAGCCCAGCCTTGGCAGCATAGTGAGTCCAAGGCCAATTGGGGCTACATATCCAGACTCTTTATCTAGAAATCCAAATAAATGAAGGGCCCTGCCAGGCATGCCCTTAATTCCAGCACTCTAGAGGGAGAGACAGGCAAGTCTCTGTGAGTTCAAGATCAACCTGGTCTACATAGTGAGTTCTAGGACAGCCAGGGCCATGGAGAGAGACCCGGTGTGAAAAGCAAGCAAACAAATAATATAGAAAGGAAGGGAGAGACAGAGACAGACAGAGAGAGACAGAGACAGAGAGAGACAGACAGAGAGAGAGAGCAAGCTAGGTTCCTGGCATTTAACACACGCTAACATATTTAATCCTCAATATAGCCCCATAACATGACCATTACTATTTGTTCCCATTTTTGGAAGGAAACTGAAGCATGCCAAGTTATTTCTGTAGGTCACACCTCTGGTGCCAGCTTGTGGGCACAGCCCTCAGTTGCTGCTATGTTGACCCTGGAGCTCCTACCTGCTAAGCACACACTCTACTGCTGAGCTACACCTGCAGGCCCTGCCTGCTAAGCACACACTCTATTGCTGAGCTACACCTGCAGGCCCTGGCTGCCTTTTCTCTCAGCTCAGTTCTCTGGCTTGTGTTTGTTAAAGCCGGAGTGTAGGAAAGCTCTTTCCCAGTAAGACTGAAAACATAAAACCCACAAATGATAAAGTCCACAGGTTTCCAACACATACAACAGTTGGAAATGCTTGGCATGGAAAAGACAGGAAAAGACACAAGGAATTCTGGCTTAGCCAGCTTTGTTTGGGATCTCAGGGTTCTCTGAGCATGAAGAAGGAAACTGGTATTCAATTTCTTGGATCTCTCTCTCTCTCTCTCTCTCTCTCTCTCTCTCTCACACACACACACACACACACACACACACACACACACACACACAGCTCTAGCTGTCCTGGAACTCACTCTGTAGACCAGACTGGCCTCAAACTCAGAGAGATCCACCTGCCTCTCCCCTCCAAGTGCTGGGATTAAAGGCATTCGCCATCACCGCCCGGCTCATCTTGTTTCTTGAGTGGGAGAAGCTGCATCTCTGGCCCTTCTTCACCCACCTCAAGGCACAGAGCCATTTCCCAACGGTGGTGAGAATCCCACCTACTCCCTCTTGTGTGGTTTCCCATGAGACCAAGGCTGAAAAGGGAACTGAATTGGAGCGAATTTAGAAAGAGAAGCAGATGGGGGCGGCAGTTCTATTTGGTCAGCTTCCCCGACTCATGGCTGCTTGGGGGAGCATGAAGACTGCACTAACAGAAGTAGCCCCCAGGATGGAGTGGGAGCAGCCACATGGCCAGAGCAGCAGGCTAGCCAAACACAGCACTGGCCTCCTTTTCTAGGTATACATTCTATCGGTTCACTTTGTGTGCCTGTGTGGCTGTGTGGACGTGCACATACCGCCCTGTGGGTGTGCATGGAGGTCAGAGGACACCTTGTAAAAGCGGCTCCTGTCCCTCCACCCATGTGTTTGATCATGGGGATCAAACTCAGGTAGGAATCCTTGGCAGCAGGAGTCTACAGAGGAGTCATGTGCTCAGGTAAGGCATAGAAGTGTAGCACTTTCCTCTTAAAGAAAACCCAACACTGGCTTTCTTTATTTCCCCTGCTGGTATATACCAGGCCTCTGCACTATTCCAATAATTTTGTTCTAATTTGAATATCATTTACCAAATTATCTTAATTTATATTATTTAAATAATTCCAATAAAGCAGGCATGGTGGTGCACCCTTTGTAATGGAAGTTCTTAGGAGGTCGACATAGAAGGGTCAGGAGTTCAAGGTCATCTTTGGCTACATATTGAGTTCAAGACCAGCCTGGGAAACATGAAACCCTGGCTCTCTCCATATATGCAAATTCTGTATGGTTCAATCTTATAAGTTTCTGTATATTTTTCCTGGTTCAGTTGAAAGCACAGGGAGGACTCCATCCTTAGGCATTGTCTTTTAAAAAACCATCATAGGACTGGGACATAGCTCAGCCTAGCATGCGTGAAGTCCTGGGTTCAGGAGCTAGCACCATGTGAACTGGATGTGGTAGTGCACATCTGTAATCCCAGCGCTTGGAAGGCAGAGGTTGAATTATCCTTGAGTACATAGTGAATTTAGACCAGTTTGGATTATGAGGCGAGATCCTGTCTCCATGTAAGTGACAGAGAGAGAGAGAGAGAGAGAGAGAGAGAGAGAGAGAGAGAAAGAGAGAGAGAGAAAGCAAAGGCCAAAGGTAGATAATAACCAATATGTTATGTGAACCATGAATCTTGGTTTAAAAATTAGTCTGCATGGGGCGGAGAGATGGCTGTTAGTAAAATGCCTGCAAAAATATGCACATACAAATACACTACACGCAAAAGAAAGAAAAAGAAGGAAAAAGGAAAACATACTTACAATTGGTAGAGTGCTTGCCGAGCATGCACCAAGTGCTGTGTTTAGTCTCTGGCAGTGTGTGCCTGTAATCCCAGTGTTCAGGAGGCACAGGCAGTAGGATCAGAAGTTTAAGGTCATTTTCCGCTACACAGTGAGTTCAAGGCCAGAACTGAATAAATGAAACCTTGTCTCAAGAAAAAAATAATCAGCTACTCTCCTTCATAAATAAACACCATACTACATCTAAGACAATTAACACAATCTAAGAAAATTCCATCATGAAGCTTTACAAATTTATAAAATGCAAATTTCTTCATTGACCTGAAAATGTTCTGTTGCTGTTTTTTTTTTTTTAATTCTTCTGCCTGTGCAAAAAGTAGTAGATAATTGACTTGAAGAGGGAGAAAGGCCAAACACCATGACTCAGCAACCGTCTACCAAGAGACTGTTTTATGGGATGCCATGGCTCTAGACATGATGCAATCATCAGAATTTATGCCTATGTAGTTACTAAAACTAGAGAATTCACATCACTTTCCCCCTGCTTCCTTCCTTCTCCCTCCACCCCTTCCTTCTCCCTCCATCCCTCTCTCTCTCTCTTTCTTGGTCTCACTGTGTAGCCCAGGCTTGCCTCAATCTCACCAACCTCCTGATTCTGCCCTCCAAGTGCTGGTATTCTAGGCAAATGTCTGGTTGGGAATTCAAGGTTCTGAGATCTCTGCATCCAGACATCTACCAGCGCTGCAGTGAGAAGAGGGAGCATGGAGGTGAGCTAATTTCTCAGTGTTCCTCTTACTCTTGCTAAATGTGGAAAGAAGCAGGGTGTGTGTGTGTGTGTGTGTGTGTGTGTACCTATGAAGCTCAGAAAAGAGCACCAGATCCCCTGAAGCTGGAGTCATAGACAGTTGGGAGTGACCTGATATGGTACTTAGATCTCCAGAAGAACAAGTACCCTTAACCCCTGAGCAATCTCTCCAGTCCTTCAAATTGCTTTACTGAGATGGGGTTTCATGAAGTCTGGGCTGGCCTTGAGTTCCCTGTGTACTGGGAGATGACATTAAACTCTTGATTCTCCTGCCTCAACCTCCAAGTGCTGAGGTTATAGGCAATCACTATCACACCTATTGTATAATATTTCCCTTTGAAATTAAAATTCCATCTTGGGTAAACCCAATTCAATTCATGGTTCACCATGTTAGTGTTCGGTCTGCGATCAGTTCTTCAACCTGCTCTCTTGGTCAATTATTTGAAGCAAGTTTGGTAAGAATGAGGAGGGTGGCTACCGATATGGCTCAGTGGTTAAGAGCAATTGTTTCTCTTACAGAGGACCTGGGTTCAGTTCTTGGCACCCACCTAGTGGCTCACAACCATCTGTAACTCCAGTTCTAGGGAATCTGATGTTTTCTTCTGACCTCTAAGAACACTAGGTATGCATGTGGTGCATATACATACATGCAGGCAAACACCCATGCACATAAAATGAAATAAATAAATCTGAAAGGAAGGAAGGAAGGAAAAAGAAAGAAAGGAAGAAAGAGAGAGAAAAGAGATAGAGATAGAGAGAGGAGGGAGGGAGGAAGAGAGAGAGAGAGGGAGGGAGGGAGGGAAGGAAGGAAGGAAGGAAGGAAGGAAGGAAGGAAGGAAGGAAGGAAGGAAGGAAGGAAGGAGGAGAATGGTGTGCTAAAGCAGGCTATGCAAACTGGAGCCCACTACCAGCAGATCTTTCAGAAGCAAAACCTGTGAAATAGAGTGATCTCTAGGCTGAGCAAAGCATTCCTTACAGACAAGATGCCTAGGAAGTTGTAGCTGGGACAATCCTGGGAATACTTCCTCCAAAGCTAGGAGTGAGTTTCTCATGCATGTTCTCCCTGAAACCTAGCAAGTTACATGCAGCTGTGCCTGCCGCTTGCCTCTGAATCCTGTTTCATTGTCTTAAAACACTTCAAAGTCAAGTAATATCTTTTCAAAGATGGCCTTTACTTCTCAACAGCTCACTGCTTAGTAGCTAAGAATTTACCATGTGATCGTAGACTTTGTGGCTGCCAGGAAGAAGATAAAATCCAACTGATGTTTGGATTAACTGGTAACTGGTGCTTGGTAAGCTAACTGTTTAACATCTCTAAGCCTTTGTGTGCAGAATTCACTCAACAAATACATTTTAGGCAGTGTCCCAGGCATGTGGAACATGGGGTAAACAAAACAGATATGCGCCATACTCGGCAAATGATTCATGAGCAAGATGGCTCAGCAGTTAAGAATGAATGCTGCTCTTTAAAAGAGCGTGAGTTCAGTTCCCAGCACCCACGTGTAGCAATTCACAACTGCCTATAATGCCAGCATCCTGGGAGCTGACGTCCTCTTCTGGCCTTCCTGGGCATTCTCATGTACCTGACACACACACACACACACACACACACACACACACACACACACTACATATATTTATACTATATATATATGTGTATATATATATATGAAATGACTCAAGATGTATGTAATATGTACTCTACTACCTATGTAATTAAGTGACTCATCACAATTGTAATAAAAACTCTTACCTCAGCAGATATGAAGATTAAATGAGTCAATGTGTAGTCAGGAAATTAAAACTGCTATTATAACACTGCATTAAAGTTAAATGGACCAGACATAGTGGTACCTGTCTGTAATCATAGCACATAGGAGATTGAGGCTGGAGGTAATGAGTTCAGAGCCAGCCTGGGCTACAAAATAAGTCTGAGGCCAGTGTTGGATGCATAAGAAGGTCCTAGTGAGCAGGAAACTTTTGATTCATATGCATGGAGTCTTGAGTTCAGTCCTTGGAACTCACAGTGGGAAGAGAGAACCCATTCCCTAAAGTCATCCTCTGACCTCTATGCATGTGCTGTGCACACACACCAGCACTCCTTCACACACATTACACATATGTGGATACATGTACACACATACAATAGTCAAAAATATTTTTAAGGGAGTCTCTGAAGATGGCTCAATGGATAAAGCACTTGCTCCACTCACCGAAAAGCTGGGTGTGCTAGCCAGTCTAGCAATTGGTGAGTCCCAGGCCCAGTGAGAGACCTTAAGGTAGATGTTGACAAAGTTGCCCTATGCTGAATTCCGGTCATATACACATGAACCAGTACACACATGAACATGTACACATATCAAGCATACACACTAATCAATCAAACAAAATAGATGATGATAGACTTGCTAATCTTCCTAAATGATGCTGGGGTTGCAGACATTTGCCACTATGCCTGGACTATGTTTTGAATATACTTAAAATATTAGAAGCAGGGCTTGGAGACATAGCTCAGCAGATAAGAGCACTTGTTGCTCTTGCAGGGAACTCAGGTTTGATTTCCAGCATTCACATGGTGGCTCCCAACTCCAGCTCTAGGGATCTGACACCTTCTTCTGACCTCTGTGAGCACTGCACATACAAGATACACATAAATACATGCAAGTAAAACATGCAAACATGAAAAAGAAATAATTTTTTTAAAAAAATGCTAGAAGCAAAAACCATGGTATCTTCTGTGTTCCTTACTAGAAAAAGGAAGAAGTCTCCTTCCCTCACCCTAACACTACCTGGGGGACATAGGCTTAATAACCTTAGGAGAGAAGAAAAACTTACTGCTAATTGCTGTTAGGAAGTATGTTAGCTCAGGGCTCAGTGGTAGAACGCTTGCCTGGCATGCACAAGACCCTTGCATGAAAGAAAAAGAGATAAGAGAAAAGGAGACAGGAGTGAAGGAACAATTGCTAATGTTAATTAGAACCATCACGCCCAAACTGGACGTCTGAGTGCTGGAGGAGTAGGAGACCCCAGCCTAGAAGTTTTGCCAAATGTTTTCCTGTCTGTGCAAGCCCCTAGTAGAATGCAGAATGAAATGTGTTTTACCTGTGTATGGACAGAACTAGAATCTGTACAGATGCTGTTGTGATTAACTCAGGAGAGATTCTAACATCGTCAAGGTTGTCCTGGAGTTTGTGGCCATCCCCCTTCCTCAGCCTCCCAACTACCAGTCTTTTTCTTTCCTTCATGTAGTTTCTTGTTCAGATGCTATCCTGTAGGACCTGGGCAGCATGGAGGTCCAGGTCAGCCTGAGCTACAGAGATCAGACCTTGTCAGAAGAAAAAAGAGAAAAAAACAAAGAAAAAAATCAAATCTAATCTTGGGGAGATAGGTTAGGTGGTAAGATGTTTGCCATTCAAGCACAAGGACCAGAATTCATATAAAAAAGTCCTAAATGGCATCAAGCACCTGTAATCCTGGTGTTGGGGAAACAGAGTAGAGAGAATGCCAAAGGCTTGCTGATAGATCAGTAAGGCTAGCTGAATGGGCCAGCTCCAGGCTCTAAGATCCTGTCTCAAAAACTAAGATGGAGACCAAAGGAGAGGACATCTGGCGAAGACACCTAGCCTTAATGCAGACACACACAGACACACCCACATTCATACACACACACACACATGCATGCATTTGCACAAGCATGTATGCACACATGCACACATGTGCATGCACGCATGTGCAGCTTGGGGACAAAATGCTTTTCCACGAAGTGTGCATTGCTTAGTCTTATCAATGCACCAAGCAAAACACAACAAAAACCTTATCCTGCCTCCTCTGGTTTAAACTTCTAACTGCTCTTCATTGCCCTCAGAGCAAAGTACAAATCATCAGATACAGCAAGACTCTGCTGCCCTTTCTTGGCCTTCCCTTTACTCTTGTCTAACACAATCCTAAAACAGGAAGACTCTTTTAGGCCACAGATGAGAGACTCTCACCCACACGCACTAACCCAACTCAATAATACCCCACCACCAACAGAACCAAAGCCCCTGAATGGGGTAAAGTATCTATCTTTCCAGTAGGTTCTGGGAGAGCTGAGGTTGATCCTGGATGTAAGCTGGCCTCCCTTCAGGCCTGTTCTTGACTAAGCCATTCTCTTTGCCAAGATCACATTTCCAGCCTACCCCATCCCTTTCTGTCTGGGATTCCTCCAGGCTATGGCAGAGGTGAACTTGGGCCATGTCTCTAATGTCTTCCTCCTGTGGCCATTGTATGACACTGCTCCACACACTGCCTCACTGATGCCCCTCCAAACAGAGCACTGGTCAGCTTCTGAACGAAAGCCATTTGCTTTTGAAGGGTGTCACAAATAGTCTCAGAATCACAAAGCTTCCCCTGGAATCATTATTTTCAGTGTTCTGTCTCCAGTGTTTCTCTCAATGGGCAGGTGAGTGATTTCAACCTGTGCAGAGAGAGTCAACGAAAGATGGGACATGGATCGCTTCCTTTTCCGAGTTGCCGACAAGATGGCCGAAGTGGAGCAGAAGAAGAAGCCGACCTTCCGCAAGTCCACGTACCGCGGTGTGGACCTGGACCAGCTGCTGGACATGTCCTATGAGCAGCTGATGCGGCTGTACAGCGCCCGACAGAGGTGATATCTGAATCGCAGCCTGCGGTGGAAGCAGCACTCACTGCTCAAGCGCCTGAGAAAGGCCAAGAAGGAAGCACATCCCATGGAGAAGCCTGCGGTGGTGAAGACCCACCCGAGGGACATGATCATCCTGCCTGAGATGGCAGGAAGCATGGTGGATGTGTACAATGGCAAGACCTTCAACCAGGTGGAGATCAATGGCCACTACCTGGGCGAGTTCTCCATTACCTACAAGCCTGTGAAGCACCGCAGGCCTGGCATCGGTGCTGCCCACTCCTCCCGCTTCATCCCCCTCAAGTAGCTGTGACCAATAAAGACGCATGTTTAAAGAAAGGAAGGAAGGAAGAAAGGAAGGAAGGAAGGAAGGAAGGAAGGAAGGAAGGAAGGAAGGAAGGAAGGAAGGAAAGAAAGATGGGATATGAAGTGAGAAGCTTCTCTCTTCTCTCCCCACCTTTAAAGTCTCCCCAAAGAGAGAAAACTCCATCTTTTACAGTTGCTTTTTACATTGCAGTTGGTTTTGTTCTTTTGTGTGTTTGCAGGGAGGGGACACACTTGGGGGAGGGGACATTTTCAGGAGTCAGTTCTTTCTACTGTGTGGGTCCACGGAATCAGGCCTTCAGGCTCGGTTGACAAGTGCGGGGCTGGTTGTCACGATCTTATCTTTTTTTTAAAAAAAAAAATAAGGTAAGGCTGGGTGTGGTGGCCCATGTCTTTAACCCCAGCACTTGGGAGGCAGAGTCACACAGTTGTCTAAGAGTCTGAAGCCAGCCTGGTCTGCATAGAGAGTTGCAGGCCAGCCAGAGCTACATAGTAAGACTGTCCCAGTAAATAAATAACATCTTTTTAAAGGGCGTGTGTGTGAAAGGTATTTCTGAGCTAAGATGCCTGAGACTGACCTCTGACCTCTGGCCTCCGTCCACACCACCACACATGTGCACCTGCACACACAGCTACACATAAATATGCAGTTTAAAATCAAAGGTGAAACATACACTATTACTCAGTTTTAAAGTACCTAAATTTAGTCGGAGGAGGTCCACCTCCTTGTACTTCCGGAATCAATTATTCTCTGAATTTAACAGTTCTATCGTTCTTTTTTTTTTCCCAGAATTTTACTTTTCCTGTGCTTTGCTTTGTTTTCTTTTTTTGTTTTGTTTTGGTTTTTCTTGTTTTTTGGGCTTTGTTTTGTTTTGAGACAGGGTTTCAAGTAATGCAGGCTGACCTTGAATTTGTTATATAGCTTGGGCTAGTCTTTAATTTTTGATCTTCCTGCCTCTGCCTCCCAAATACTAGGATTATAGACATGTACTATCACAGTGGGATGAGTTCTTGCATATTATATAAATGAAATTACTAGGTGAAAGATTTCAGTGCAAGTGATCCTGGCAGGTCCCACGGTCGGTAGGAAACAGAATACACCATGCAGACAGCGATTGAGTGTGAAGTTTTACTAAAGGAGGGTGTAAGGGGAGAAAAAGAGGGGAGAGAGAGAGAGAAGGGGAGAAGAGAGCACAGACCAGTTTGCCTCAAGATTGGGAGTGGGCAGTGCTTGTCTCTTAAAGGGACAGGGTACTGACAGGGAAGGCCAGCAAAATTATAATACTAGGTCTGTATTTTTCTGTGATTTAACAATCAGTTGATCTTTCTGTTTTTTCTTTGGTTTTATGCATACATTCTTGTGTGTGTGTGTGTGTTGTTGTTGTTGTTGTTGTTGTTATGTGTATGTGCATACAGGATGCCTTCCTCAACCTTTTTTTTGAGATAGGTTGTCTCACTGTACCTGGAACCCACAGAGTTCGAGACCAACCCAGTCTACCTAGTGAGTTCTGGACCAGCCAAGGCTACACAGTGAGGCCCTGACTCAAAGAAGAGGAGGAGGAGAAGGAAGAAGAAGAATTTTTAAAAGATAGAGGCACTGTTTAGGAATGCCCAGTTTAATGGGTCCATTGTCAGCCACAAGTAAAGCAGCTGGAATGCCTGCAGAGATGCCAGCTCCTCCCTAAACCAGCAGACAAAGGGGGAAGCAGAAATACCACAGGAGTCACGTGCAAATGCCACCCTAACTATACAGGTTCCAGCCTCCAGGCTGAGGAACTTGATTCAGATGAGGGATCTAAGGGAGAGAGAATAGGGGACCAGCAATGGTCACAAATGTGGTCTTAGGGGTTGTGGCCACAACATCACGAAAACTGAGGGACGGGTGTGATATAGCCCCAGATAGGAGAAAACAGATTTGGGGAGGAGCTGATTTAAAAGTGTGCTCTGGGCTGGTGAGATTGCTTTGTGGGTAAGGGTGCATGATGCCAAGCCCGATGACTTGAGTTCAATTCCTAGAACCCACATGGTAGAAGACAAATTGTCCCCTGACCTCCACACATGTGTATAATACATACAAATAGACAAATGTAAATAAAATAAAAATTGTGCTCTAGCCGTGAGTATTACTTGGGCCTGTAATTCTAGCACATGGGAGGCTGAGGTAGGTGGATTTTCCCCTTCACATCTGTCTGTAAGAGCACACCAGTTTTGGGGTTGTCTAATAGGAGTCACATTACATAAGCTAGATCTATATTTAATACTATAGCTTATGTGAACAAAAGAAAGTTATTAATTTGATTACCAAGAAATCATTTCAGTACAGAGCATGACAAAGCAGGGAGAAACAAAACATCTTGAAATCTTTCATGCCAGCCGCTGTCCAGTGTGTTTACAGGAAAGTGTTTCCGCATCCTTTCCATTAGAGTATCTCCCAAGTACAGCTTTCCCAGACCTTTCCCCGTCACTAAGGGAAGTCTCTGGTGAAGAATATAGAGTGCTCAATGTTAGATGATGCTCTCTCTCTGTCACACACACAATAATTAAATACATAAATAAATAAATAAGCCTATTGTTATTTTGGGTTTCTGTTTGGTTTTATGTCCTAAATAATATGCAGATTAAGGTACATATTGGTAAAGTTGCTGAATGTCAGACATAGAGAAATATATTATATCCATGTAAAAGGAATAAATCATATCTGAGGGAATAAATCTTGCCAGGCATGGTAGTGCATGCCTTTAGTCCCGGCACGCATGAGTTTGAGGCCAGCCTGATCTACAAAGTGAGTTTCAGTATGGCCAGGGCTACACAGTAAAACCCTGTCTACCAACAAGCAAACAAATAAAACCTCACTTAGCCTTTGATTTAACCAACTGCAACATTCAAAGAAACAATGTGTGATAGTTTGAATGTAATTGGCCCCATGATCTCACAGGGAGTGGTACTATTAGGAGGTGCTGGGTATGGCCTTGGAGGAAGTATGCCTTGCTGGGGCAGGTTTTGAGGTTTCCTATGCTCAGAATACTGCCCAGAGTCTTGGTCGACTTCCTGTTGCCTGCAAGATGTGGGACTCTCAGCTATTCCTCCAGCACCATGTCTGCCTGCATAACATCATGTTCCCTGCCATGATGGCAATGCAGTGAACTTCTGAAACTGTAAGCAAGCACCCTTAATTAAATGTTTTCCTTGTAAGAGTTTCTGTGGTCATGGTGTCTCTTAACAGCAATAGAAACGCTAAGACACAATGTCTACAAAAATCTAAGGGGAAAAAAACCGAACCAATCACTTTTGAGCCAATTTGTCCTTTAACTATAAAGACAGCTTGGTGTGATGACGCACACCTTTAATACGAGCACTGGATAGACAGAGGCAGGTGGATCTCTGTGAATCCAAGGCCACCCGGGTCTGCACAGCCAGCTCTAGGACAGCCAGCACTCTATAGTGACATCCTGCCTTAAAAATAAGCACATAAATAAAGACACTTTAAAGAATTCACCAACATGGAAAAGACTATTTGACAATGAAAGACCACCAGTAAACCGATGACTCCAAGAATAGGAATAAGGATGTCATGGGAGAAGACCAGTAACGAACACCAGGTTTAGACAGAGCCCAGCAGACACTATGGGGATTGTGGTTTGAGAATTGAAGGTAAATACTGTTAGCCTTTCCTGTATGAAAACAGCACAGCCAGCACAATCAGGAGAGGCGGGAGAGGAAGAGAGGGCTGAGGGTGTGATTGCTCATGCTCCTTGGCTAGAACTCAACAGATATTGTCTAATATTGAAATGCATTGGTTTTATTTTGGTTGGGTTGGGTTAGTTTTTGTTCAGTTCTGATATTGTTTGGACTTTGGAAACAGGGTCTCCATTGGCCTTGAACTCTGAATCCTTCTGCCTCACCCTCCCCAGTGCTGGGGGTGGTAGGCCTGTTCCACAACATTCAGCAGGAAATTGCGTTCTTGTTCAGGAAATAGTCTCTGAAGTTCAAAAGTTGTTGCTGCTGTTGCTGTTGTTTCTCTTCCTCCTTCTTCCTCCTCCTCCCTCTGCCTTCTTCTTCCTCTCCCTCCTCTTTCCCTTCCTTCTTCCTCCTCCTCCTTCCTCCTCCTCTTCTTCTTGCTGTGTATGGGTTCTTTCTGCATGTATACCAACACCACTTGGGTGCCTGGTATTCTTGGAAACCAGAAGAGGGCATCATATCTCCTGGAACTGGAATTACAAATGGTTGTGAGGCCTCATGTAGGTGCTGGGACTCGAACACAAGTCTTCAGTAAGAACAGTCCGAGCTCTTAACCACTGGGCCATCTCTCCAGCTCCATCTCTGTAGCTTTGGAGCCTGTCTTAGAACTCTGTAGACCAGGCTGACTTTAAACTCAGAGATCCACCTGCCTCTGCCTCCTGAGTGCTGTAATTAAAGGCGTGTGCCATCACCGCCCGGCTGATCTACATTTTTAATGACCCCAGATGTTTAATGATAACATCATTATCATTCTGTTAATGATGTAATGTTTGCCTAAGGAGCTGTAACTACCCAGTTAGAAAGGCTGTGGTCAGGTAAACAGGTGACAACAGACTGGTGGGGTTGTGGGGAGGAGGAGCCCTCTTCACTGGTAGGGACATAAACGAGGGCAGTCACTGTGAAAGCCATACGGAGTGTCCTTAAAACATTAAAAATAGTTACCAGGCAAGCTTTTAATCCCAACACTCAGGAGGCGGAGGCAGGCAGATCTCTGAGTTCGAGACCAGCCTGATCTACAGATGGAGTTCCAAGAGAGCCAGAGCTACACAGAGAAACTCTGTCTCAAAACTCAAAATCAAAACTGTCAGATACTGACTTTGACAAGTATACCACTTACCAGGTTAGGGGCATGGGATTAGAAAAAGTAAAGAGGACAAAGATGGGAGTGAAAATAATAAAACAGAAACATAGGAGAGTAACAGGAGGGAGTCCAGTGAATACTGAAATCCACCCGTGTTTAATTTCCCATACACTTTTATACCCCAATACAACAGGGGGAGAAGACAAAAGACTGTTTTAACAACTAGAACAGTTACTTGCTTCAGTACTTTGAGACATCAAGCCCTTAATTCATGAGAAAAGCATTCTGTTGTTTAGACTGTGAACCCATCCTAGACCAAGTATCCTGAAGGCAGCCACTCCCTAGGTCAAACCTCTCAGTTCAAAAGAAGGAGCAGAAGTATGCTTGAATTTCCTGACCTTTGGCCACGGTGAAGTGGATCTACCTGTCTGGGCCATCTTAATGGCCAAAGCACCAAGTGACTGCACCCCAGGTCAGGGTGTGCAGCCACAGTTGTTAACAACTTTGAATAAGCTAAAACTCTCTGACC
The DNA here is from genome assembly GCF_982192425.1 of Myodes glareolus. NCBI lineage: Eukaryota > Metazoa > Chordata > Mammalia > Rodentia > Cricetidae > Myodes > Myodes glareolus. The sequence continues at coordinate 39,366,356 of NC_142031.1, read as the reverse complement.
TGCAGACAAGTTGGAAATGGGCTCACATTTTTGGGCCTTCATACAAAACAAACTGAATGGTTATAGTTTACAGTTTTCCTTGTTACCAAATTCAGAAAGAAAGAAATTTACATAAGAGATGTAAAGTTTATAAGGTTTAAAAACTTAAGCACTTAAGTTGTTTATCTAAAAAGATGTTTTAAGGTCTAAAAAGATGTTTTAGGATGGTAATACATACTTATGATAGAAAGTAGTTTAGGTATAAAACTTTGGACTCACTAAGATAAGATAGATAATACAGTACTTTCTTCAAATTTACCAAAATACATATGGACTAAACATTGTGAATAATTCATACATAATAATAATTCATACATAATAATTGTCCTTACTGTATTAAAATTAAACCTTTCTTTTTTAGTTAGACAATAGGGGAAACATGGGATATTTGTATACCGTGTGAAGATGTATTGCTATGATTGCTGTAATAAAAAGCTGAACAGCCAATAGCTAGGCAAGAAGTATAGACAGGACTTCCGGGCAGAGAGAGAACTCTGGGAAGAAGAAAGATGGAGTCACCAGCCGGATACAGAGGAAGCAGAACATGCAGGAGGAGAGGTAACATCCATGAGCCATGTAGCAAAAAGTAGATTAAAATAAATGTGTTAATTTAAGTTATAGTTAGAAACAAACATAAGCTTTATGACTTAGGCTTCCTAATTAATAATAAGTCTCTGTGTCATAATTTTCAGGCTAGTGGTCCTGATGAGAAAGTACTACTAGAGTGTCCTGCAGTTACTTTGGGACATGAAAATGATCGTGGATTTCCTGGACAAACCCATAATAGAGAAGGGAAATTCCTTCCTCACTTTTGATCTTTTCTATCTGCCTGGAATGCAAATATGACAGCAGTATCTTGGGAAGCCACCTGAAGCCTCGGGAATCCTCTCACCTCCACATACACAATGGCACACCCCCATCAGTACACATAAAAAACACCAGCCTCCAAGAAGAGCATTTTAGCTTCTTCTCTTTTAGATGTGGCTCACCATAATCTTGGTGGTTTCAGTACTCAGAAGGTGTGTTAGCTACTTTTTTGTTGCAGCGATAAACCATGACCAAGGCACCCAATAGGAGAAAGGGTTTATTTGGTCTTATGGTTCCAGAGAGTTGGAGTCCGTGATGGTGGGTGCCATGGACGTGGTTCAGGAGCAGCAGCTGAGGGCTCACATCTTCAAGCCCAAGTAGAAAGAACTCAGCCAGGCTCTATTCTTTTAGCTCCAGAAGCCCGCCTCCAGCTCCACACATCCTCCAACAAGGCCACACCTCCTAAGCCTCCCACCCTCCCAAAGAGCGTCTCAACCAAGGACCAAGTGTTCAAAGGCCATGGGGACAGTTCTCATTTGAACCATCACAATTGTCTCTGCTGTTGTGGGGTAACTCCTAAATCCTGAGATTTCTGCTTAGCTGGAGGCAGGTCAGACAGGCAGAAAATGAAGGAGACAAGACAAAGAAATGAGAGGGGCAGAAAAGGCCCTTCACCCAAGGACCTGGTTAGCTTTTGCTTCTGACGGAATCAGGAAACTTGACACGCCACTGAAAGAGTCAGCTGCCCACAGAGGCAGGGGCGTCCTAAGAGAGTCTGAACTGGGGCCCATGAGATGGCTCAACAAGGAAAGGCGTTTGCTGTCAGATCTAATGATTGAGTTTGTTCCTGGGCCCCACAGGGTGGAGAGATCTGAGGCAATAAATATGCTGGGTTTGAGAATGGTCTGTGACCACTAAGTCAGGTAATACCCCTGTAAACTCACCTTACCCTTTTGTTTACAAAAGTGGGCTATTTAACCTTTAATTATACCTCTGAGCATGTAACTCAGAAACCACAGGACGATAGTCCAAGCCACTGTAAGAACTATGGGGCGCAGCTGTCCTCTGGGGAACCCATGCCCACACTTGGCTATGTCTTCCCTTTCCTGAGTCTCTTTCTATTAATGTCACATTTAAAATATACATTGCAATCTCTTAATACACTCCAATTCTACTTTAAATGGGTTTGTTCTGAAATTCTTTTCTACAACCAAGTCAAAAAGCCTGCTCTTACCCGAGTGGAGGTCTCTCCCTAAAGGGGAGACCTCCCTGGGGCTATGCTGGCAGCAGTGTGGCACTGTATCTCTGCCCGTCACGGGGGACAGTCTTTCTCTCCAATGACCTTGGAACAGTATCAGCAGTTTGTGACGTCACTTTACCACAAGTCCCCTGAAACACTCAATTCCACGTCCTTTTCACTTTGGTCTGTTTTTATATTCTAATTACTATTATCTTTATCTTATTGGATGTGTAAAGTTCATTCAGATTTATCTATGGGGAATGTAGAATGTAAATTAAAAATAAAAAAGCAATTTGCAATCCAACTATGGTGATACACATCTGTGATTCCAGCACTTGGGAGACCAAAGCAGGAGGTTCTCACATTTAAGATCAGCCTGGCTATTTTAGGGAGATCTTGCGACAGCCCTCACCCCAATTAAGTCAATTTGCAACGGAAAGCGTAGACCATGATAACTGTAAATCCAAGCAGGTTTGGGCATAGAGCTCATTGGGAGAGAGCTTGTCTGGTGTGTACACAGCCCTAGGCTCAATTGGAGGGAAATATCAAACAGGAAAATGGCATCATTAATATCTCCTGGGACTGGAAATGTATCTGGGTTAGTGAAATGCTTTCCTAGTGTGCATGAGGTCCTAGGTTTGATACCTAGTATCAAATAAAGGCAGGAGTGGTATATGGGCCACAAGAAAACAAAGGGGAGGGGGTCAGGTGGTGGCGGCGCACACCTTTAATGCCAGTGCTCGAGAGGCAAAGGCAGGCAGATCTCTGTGAGTTTGAAACCAGCCTGGTCTACAAGAGCTAGTTTCAGAGAAGCCCTGTCTCAGAAAAAAAAAAAATGAGGAAGTAAAAAGGAAGGGAAAGGGGAATAAAAGAAGAAGAAATAAAATTATAAACCAAAACTTGACAAGGCATGGAATGTATCTAAAGAGCAGAAATCCAGGGCCCTTCCCTCAGGGACTGCCTAGGCAGGTACCTCAGTTTGGAAGTTTTTCAAAATCTTCCTGATGACATAATTCAGGCCATGATACAACCCCCACCCACATTCAAAGGAAACCTGGTTTTGGTAACTGGGTGTGATGGATACTGGAAAGAGGGTGGGGTATGGGCTGGGAGAAGAAAGAGGATGAGTAACAACTGGGGTGAAAGGAATCACGAGGTGCAGGGACTTGTATTCAGAGACCCACGTAACTAACATTCTTTCTGCTTCATCCACCAGAGCACAACTCTGGGGGGCTCAAATGAAAAGGAGGGCTACGCTGGGAAGGCGGGGCTTGATGGTGTGGCTCAATTGGAAGAGAGCTTGCTTAGAATGCACAAAACCAAGCTGTGGGTTCAGTCCCCGGTACCCCATAAACTGGGAATGACAGTGCTCAAGGTCTAGCCTGGGGTACATTAGACCCTATTGTTCTTGGTATCTGCGGGGAAGTTTGCTTTCATTTTTTGCTGGATTTTTCTTTGTACGGTGTTTGGGAGGGGTGTGTGGGTACCACAGCAGACCTGTGGAGGTTGGCTCTCCCTTCATACCAGGGGCTGAGCGCAGGTCATCACCCTAGGCAGCAAGTGCTGAGCCACCTTACCAGTCTCTGTGGAAAGTGGGTGGCATCACCGACTCTGGTTTTGTTCTGTTTTTCAGTGCTGGGAATTAATCTCACAGCTTTGCACACGCTGAGCAAGAGCCCTACTTCTGAGTCCCAGCCGCTGGCTCTTAACTGAAAGTGAGGACGACGGTTCTCAGACTGCCCGCTTCACCACGTCCCCGCACCTTCCAGCCATCCCAATGGATTGCATTCCCTTTTCTGAAGAATCCACCTTCGTCTCTAGGCTTGTGTGTCATTTGCCTGTTTTCTATGTGCTTGTTGCTAATTCAGCCCCCTCCTCCAGCTCCCCAGAGTAGTGTAAATCTCTCAATAAGCTCAAATGCAACGGGCATCCCATCAATTGCCGCAGTTTGAAGAAATCTCTCCCAGAGCCTTTAAGCGGAGCACTCCCGTCTCTGCCGTTGCTCTCTTGGCCTCTTAGGTAGAGGCCTTGGGATCTTATTTGACCCCTTCTGGGGACTGTCTACTGACATAGTTAAGAGAGGGACGCTCACTGGACTCTCCATTTGAACACGTGGGGCACATGAGCTGGGCACTTCACTGTAGAGTCCTTGGGAAGCCTCTGGTGTTAACAGCTGTAGGAACTTTTCTCCCTCCTGGCTCGTTCAGATTTCCTGGAAAAGCTTCTAGTTTCCTGTCGAGAGGGAATGGGTCTGAATGCTACTCTAGCTGAGTGGAGGAAGAGAGCTACGACCTCAGCATCTTTATGCCGGGTGTGAGAACAACACCGATCTACTTAAACTTCCAGCTTCCACCTGTGGGGCGTGGTTCCCAGCCCAGAAACCCTGTTCATTCTTTAAAATTTCCCTAAAGAAGCCTAGTCCCTTTTTCTGAGTGGAAAAGGGACAACTTGTCCACTCCCGAAGGACAGCGAGGAACCGGGTGGTGGTGTTCTAGCCGCTTCTAACAGACTTTAACTCAGCCTTCCTCTCATTAGGTGCAGCTCTCACCGTGAGTCAGCCATTCCCTGGTGCCCCCTGATCCCAGGCCTCTCAGAGAGGTCCTGTGGCGCAAATGAGTAGCTTCTCGATTTTTTCACAGCTGACAGGATTTGGTCTTCTCATGTCTTCTAATTCAGTTGCCTTGCTGGCACGGCTAACCCCAGGATCTGCCCCTGAGCGGCACCCAGTCACCATTGTTTTATCAGTTATGTCCCCTCCAAGGTTGTCATTGTTCTAGGTTGTTTACATTTTTAAAATTTCTCTGCTTCTCATTACAGTGAACTTCAGAAGGGAAATGTTTATTTCTGCTGTGGGTTTTGTTACTGAGGTTTAAATTTTGTGTAGAGAAATACTTTTGAGTCTGGGATATAGTTCAATTGGTAGAGTACTTATCTAGCATGAAGCCTTGGGGTTTGATCCCCAGAAACACATATGCCAGGTAATGGTGACATATGTCTGTAATCTCAGCACTTGGGAGGTGAAGGAAGGAGGGTCGTAAGTTCAAGACCATCCTCTACATAGAGCATTTGAGGGCAGCATAGGATACATGACTTTCTATCTCAAGAGGAAGAAATGAAGGGAGGGAGGGGGGAGATGGCTAGAGAGATGGTCCAGGGGTTAAGAACACTTGGTTTGGTCAGGCAGTGGTGGTGCATGCCTTTAATCCCAGCAATAGGGAGGCAGAGGCAGGGGGATTGCTGTGAGTTTGAAAAAACAAAACAAAACAACAACAACAAAAACACTTGATTTGATACTTTTCAAGAGGCCTTAGGTTGGATTCCCAGCACCCATATGGTGGTTCACAAGTATCTATAACCTCAGTTCCAGAAGATCCAACACCTTTGTCTGGCTTCTGCCAGCACCAGGCTTGAAAGTGGAATGCAAACATACATACAGAGTACATAAAAGTATTTTTTAAAATAAATTATGTGCATTGCTGTGAGGGTATCAGATCCCCTGGAACTGGAGTTACAGACAGTTGCAAACTGCCATGTGGGTGCTGGGAATTGAACCCAGGTCCTCTGGAAGAGCAGTCAGTGCTCTTAACCACTGAGCCATCTCTCCAGTCCCATATAAAAGCATTTTTAAACTTTAGAAATATGAAGAATATAAATTTTTTAAATGTTGTTTATTATATGTGTGCACATAATTTGCATGGAGGTGCCTTGGAGACCAGAAGGTTTCAGATTTCCTGGGCAAGGAGACGCAGGCAGTTGTGAGCATGAGACGTGCATTCTGGGACTGAATCTCTGTCCTCTGAGAGCAGCAACCTAAGAGCCTTAACCACTGAGCAAGCTCTCCAGTCCGAAGAAAGTGTCTTAAATTTTTTTCACTACAAAGAATTAAAAATAAAGAACCCAAGATATGTGTAAAAAGGTCCAGAAAAGGTGCCCCTTGCATGGTAGAGTTAGAATGGGTGCCTTTTGGGACCTGAGAGAGACGAGTCTGTTTGAGAGTTTAGGTGACTCCTGGGAGTTTCTAGCTGCATGACAGATAAAGGTTGCACCCGAATATCCAGATTCTTGGTTCAGCTCTTTTCTGTCTACACAGCCTTAGCAATCACATCTATTGGAACATCCCCAAGTCCTCTAGACGTGCCTGACTTCCCGGTGATCCTCAGTTCCATTTCCGGAGGGAGAGTTTTACTCTGCTGACTATTAAGTGTAGGTCCCAAAGCTCCATGATCAAGATCCTTGTCCATCTGCCTCTGAGGTTTGAAATTAGGGGCCATTTTAATTTCTTATCTCTCCACTGGCACAGGGACTCAGTTAGTCACCATGACTTAGTCATGTAACCCTGACACACAGGCCAGGTAGGACAGAGCCCCACCTGGGACTGGCATTAGGACAGAAGTCGGATATGGACATCAAACATAGTCTATGGTGGCTGTTTAGATGGCTCAGTGGGTAAAGGGTTTTCCTGTAGGCCTGGAAACCTGAGTTCCTTCCTGAGAACCCACAAAAAGGTAGAAAGAGGGGCTGGAGAGATGGGTCAGGGTTAAGAGCACTAGACACTGTTGCAGAGGACCTGGGTTCGGTTTCCAGCACCCATATCACAAATCACACCCATCTGAAACTTCATCCCAGGGGGTCCGATGTTCTCTTCTTTATTTATAATAAAATAAATACATCTTTTTTTTTTAAATGAAAAGCTTTTAAATGCTCTTTGAAGCCAGACATCATGGTGACTCTTATCTTTAACCCTGGCACTCAAGAAGCAGAAGCAGGTAGATCTGCTTGAGTTTGAGGCCAGCCCGATCTGTATATCCAGTTCCAGGTCAGCCTGGGCAACAAAGCAAACACTATCCCCCCAAAAACGTCTATGAAAATCTTACTAATTATGTATTTGGTAGTGAACTCATATCTAGAATATAAAAAGAATTCAAGAAAATAAATGCACACATAATCAACCCAATCAACAAACAGTCTAATGAAATGAACAGACAGTTCTTAAAAGATAGAGTATAAGGGTCAGTGTTACTCACTGAGCCACACTACAGCTTCCCTGCCAAGATTTTTCCTTTGTTTTGTTCTTTGATTTTCTGCTTTTTGTTTTGTTTAATTTTTTTGTTGTTGTTGTTTTACTTTTAAATTTTGTGTTTTGGGAGGGGATATTGCAAGGGCAGAGGGCAGAAGTGAAGTTGTGGGGAGACAGGAAGATGAGAGGGATCAGGATGCATGATGTAAAATCCTCAAAGAATCAATAAAAAAGTTTTTTTTAAAAAAAGTACAAATGGTCAATGAATATTTGAAAAAATGTTCAACTTCAATACTCATCTGAGAAATGTAAATAATAAGTACATAAATATTTCCTCTCCTCTGTCAGAACAGTGGCAACCAAGAAAATGCTGATTGCTGCCCCGAGGACCCAGATTTGATTCTTAGCAATCACAACATGGCATTTGATTCCCAACCACCCGTAACTTTAGATCTAATGCCCTCTCTGACCCCTTCAGGCACCAGGCATGTAAGTAGTGCACTTATATACATGTAAGTAAAATGTCCATACACATAACTTAACTTTTTAAAACAACTGTCTAGGAGAACAGGGGGATGAGCAAGGGAGGGTCATGGGTATGGAAGGCAACATGTTCAACATGTGTGCTCATGTATATGCTCATGCATATACTTATGTGACAATGGCCTTGTGTAATCCAGTATAGTAAAATATGCCCTGCACACACAAATTAGGGACATGGTGTGGAGCCCAAGGGACCAACAGGGCAGGATGGGGAAGTGTTCATTGTGCCAGAAGGCATTTCTAAGCTTTTATTTTTAGTTTTATTTGTGTGTCTGTGTGTAGCTGTGTGCATGAAAGTGTGGGTGCTCACAGAGATCAGAAGAGAGCACTGGATCCCCTGGAGCTGGAGTCAATAGGCAGCTGTGAACTGCCTGATGCGGGTGCTGGGAATCAATGCTGGGTTCTCTGGAAGAACAGTGTTCTAGTTTGCTACTCTATTGTTGTGATAAATAGTGACCAAAACAGCTTGGGAAAGAGTTTGTTTGACCTACAGGTTATAATCCACCATCAAGAGAAACTGAGGCAGGAACTAGAACAGAGACCACGGAACAGCAATGGTTGCTAGCTGACTCAGCCACCTTTCTTATACAGCTAAGGTCGACCAGTTGGCTGGGCTTTACTACCTCAGTTCTCTGAGGATGGCCTTGAACTCCTGATTCTCCTGCTTCGGCCTCCCAAATCTGTTTTCCTCTCTGGGTCTTGACAGTGCCACCACATTTTACCCAGTCACTCAGCTGCTGACCTGGGGAGGAACCTCTGGTTCCTCTCTTCCTTATGACATCCATAGTCTATTGCTTTTGCCCTTTGTTGTCTCTAAATTGAGTCTTTTGTCATGTGCAATTTTCCTGTTTCCACCCTTTGGCCGGAGTCTGCCCAGGCTTTCTTTGTTGAGTCCACATTCCTCAGTCTTAGCTGTGTTCATAGGTCTCCTTCCCCATAGCTTCCCATTCACTTCCCTAAATGTTATGGAGCACATGTGTGCATGCACACACGTGCATCCGTGCACACACACATGCCTTTTCTTTAGGAAAAAACTGAACTAAAATGACAACATAATAGGCAGTATTCTTCTCTCCACTTTAAAAATCTATTTTCCTGTTTTCTCGGCTGAGTATGAATCATGCCGTCATTACACCAAGAGCATGAACTTTATTGTGTTTTTTATAGAATGGATTTGAGTGGTGAGAGGCTGATGAGCAGGGTGCTATTAGAAAACCTCTGTCAAACGAACCACTGGGGAGCCAGTGATCTCAACGAGGCCTTGACAGGATGGAGAGATGGAAAGTTCCACAGGGACACGTCAGAGTTAAACCAGACCTGGGCTTGGAGTCCCAGACTCAACACTTACCCTGTGACCTTAGGAAAATCGATTAGCCCTCTGAATCTCTCCACTTGCTACTACCTTGTCCTAAGAAACTAATTTAGCCTCCTTTATACATTAATACAGCAGCTTTAGCATTTGCTGAACTGTGAGCCAGGAACTAGTCCATATGCTGGACTATAGCAGTCAACTATAGAGACGAATTCTCCATCCTCACAAGCCTTTTATATTTTAGAGTGAGTGGCACAGAACTCTGTGGTGCTTAATTTTATTTTTAAGAATGTGTATATGTGTGTATATTTTTGTGTGCATGTGTGTGTAAGGGGGTAAAGGTCAGCCCAGCCCTGGGCATCTTCCTCCGTCACTCTCCACCTTAGTATTTTGAGACAGGGTCTCTCATCAGTTTGCCAGGCTGGGTGGCTAACAGGCTCTGCCTCCCGAGCCCACGCCTTTTATGTGGGTGCTGGGGATTGAACTTGGGTCCTCACACGTGCCTGCCAGTGCTTTATTGACTGAGCCAGCTCCCCAGCTCCTACTATTTTTATTTTTTGAGAGAGGATCTTGAGTAACCTAGGCTGGTCTCAAATATGCAAACTAGCCAAGGATTGCCTTGAATTCCTGTTCTTTCTGTCTCTGAGTTGAGTACTAAGAATATAAGCATACCTGCCACTCTTAACTAAATTTTATTTTATTTTTTGTTCTTTTGAGACAGGGTTTCTCTATAACCCAATCTGTTTTGGGACTTACTATGTAGACCAGGCTGGCCTTGAACTCACAGAGATCTACTTGCCTCTGCCTCCTGAGTGATGAGATGAAAAGCAAGCCCACTAGCTGGGAGGTGGGGTGCACACACCTTTAGTCCCAGCACTCGGGAGACAGAGGCAGGTGATTTTTGAGTTTGAGGCCAACCTGGTCTACAAAATGAGTTTCAGGACAGCCAGGGCTATACAGAGGAACCCTGTCTTGGAAAAAAGCAAAAACAAAACAAAACAAAAATTCCCACTATGCTTATCTATTTATTTTTAACTAAAGCACAATTATACATACTTATAGAATACAATGTGATCTTTCAGCACATGCATGTAATGTATAATGACCAAATCAGGCTAGTTACACACTCATTACCCCCAAATGTTTATCACTTCTTGTGTCAGAAACATTCAAAATTCTTCCTTCTAGATATTTTGAAATACACAATAAGTTGTTGGCTTAATCGCCTAACTGTGCTTAGAATACTAGAGCATATTCTTCCTAACTGTATCTTATGGGATATTTGAGGGGAAAGGGTTAAGATGAGGTGATGTAAGGCTCCAGTTGGCCTCAAATGCATTATGTAGTTGAGAACGATCTTATATTCCTGACTCTTCTGTCCCACTCCCAGGTATCTGTGCTGCCATGTCTGACTTCTAACTAAGCATTTGTACCAAAGACATTATATGTATATTTTTCACACAGCTTTATGTACAGAGAGAGAGAGAGAGAGAGAGAGAGAGAGAGAGAGAGAGACGTGTGTGCACATGCACACACACACATACACACACACACACACACACACACACACACACACACACACACATGGTGACTGAGCGCTGTGATAAACATGCATAGAGGAAAGACCTGGGGTCTGGCATGTTGGAAAACCTGATGTCTAAATTACAGTGGTCTGTGGAGGCCTCACTGAGATGGGAATGTGTACGTAGAGACCAGAAGGAAATAAAAAGTCTGCTTTGCCAAGGGTAGGGGCAGAACATTCCAGGACAAGAGGGCAGCAGAGGTTAAAAAGCAGCAAAAAGGTCAGGGTAGCAGAAGCCAAGTTAGGAGAGAACAGAAGAGACCTGGCCATGGAGGTGACAGCGGGCCGGGTCACTCACATAAGGTCTGGAGGATGTGGCCAGGATCAGTGACAAGAAGAGAATGGTTGGGTACATTTTGGAGGTGGAGCTCAAAGGATTTACTAGTATACTAAGTGCAGATTGTGAGGAAAAGGAATCCTTCAAGGGGCTGGGGATGTGGCTTTAGTAGGTAGACTGCTTACCTAGCAGGTACAGAGTCCTGGCTTCAGGCCTCCGCAGTTTACAAAACTGATGTTGAGGGCCCATACCTGAATGCCCAGCACTTGGGAAGTGGAGCGAGGAGGATCAAAAGTTCAAGGCCATGCTCTGATGTGAAGAAAGTTTGAGATTAGCTGGTTACAAGAGACTGTTTTGAAAGAGAGAGACTAAGGGTGGAGGCTATGTCTGACCTATGTAAACCTTCTGGTGTTAGCCCTGTTTCTGATGGGCTGGATAACGGCTGCAGAAGAATGATCCCCTTAGTAGTTGCTACAGAGGAATGTATCATGACGGTGAAGTGAAAGACTGCCATTTTAATGGCCGATGGTTAAACAAAGCAGTCTCACCCAGTTCTATGCAGCAATCATCCCTCTCCCCGAGGCAAGTTTCCCATGATGTCACACAGGAAATCAGGAGGCAAAATGGCAGTGGGACAAGGTGTTGAACAGAGCCAGGCAGGAAACCATGGGCCGAGTTCCAGGTGAGAAAATGGGGCCTTGGATTCCGCAACAAAGCATTAATCTCTAGGGCAGTGGTTCTCAACCTTCTGCGTGCTGTGACCCTTTAATAAAGTTCCTCATGTTGTGGTGACCCCCACACACAGTCATAAAATTGTTTCGCTGGTACTTCAGAACGGCAGTTTCCTTACTTGTTACAAGTCATCACGTATATATCTGGTGTGCAGGATATCTGACACACGACCCCTGTGAAGGGTCGTTCAACTCCCAAAGGGGTCTCAGCTCACAGGCTGAGCACTGCTGCTCTAAGGGACCCGCGTGCCCAGCGACGTGGTGGCTCCTAGTAGTGGGGGGAGTGGGGGGGGTGAGGAGGTGGGGAGGTGGGAGGGTGGGGGTGGCTCATGGTAGGGGGGATCTCTTGGAGAGAAGGAGGAAGTATGAAGGGAAACAGTTTAGCCTTGGAACTCCTTTGTAGTTTCCGGCGGTAGCAGGGAAACTCAAGTGGAACTCAGTCCTGTCCGCGTGACCTGTGACCCCTTGGGTTCACCAGTGCCTCAGGCCTCTCAACTCTCGAGATTTGCTCTCTGATTCCAGCCCCCCTGACTTCCTCCCCTCGCTTCTTGGTCAGCACCCTTCTGCGTCACAGATGGCCTCAATACTTCCCCCCAAACTAAGTCTGAATTTACAAACTAGCCTAGCAGCAGCTAGCTGCTCTCAGAAGTAAGCAATCCCCCTGTCCCCACTGCCTCACCAGGCTGAAGAAAGCAAGCTCATCCCTCCTCCCTGTCCCGATCCCCACGGCCTCACTGACCGGGCACAGCTCCTGCCTCCACCCAAGACACTGCCCCTTGTTCCTGTCTCTGCTAACTTCCCTCTCTGGGCACTGGGACTTTTAGAGAGAGATCTTCTTCACTGAAGTTACCTTTCACACCCAAGGCAGACAAGGGAGGGTTCAGCCTGGGCCCCCCCCCCAGATGACAGCTGTTGCGAGGGTGTGGCCCTGGGAAGTGTCCTCCAGCTACAGAGCCGCTCTGTTTGCCCTACTCAAGGGACAGTCTTTTTGGCCGCAGAGTAATGACGTGTAGTTCTGTTGTTTGCCGGCAAGGGCCAGGCTGCAGATTCTCCCCTGGGGAGCCAGCCCTTGGCGCTGGCCTTGGCCTTCAGGGCAGGGACGTTAACTGAGCCAACTGTGTGGGAAAAGAAAATCTAATGGCATGTGGGTCAGAGATTTCAGTGTTCAGGAGCCAGCGTCTAAGAAGCTCCAGGGCCTGCGGGTGCCCTGGAAGAGTCACAGAGCACTCAGGGCCCGAGCTCAGAGACCAGCTCACAGGGGCACAGAAGGACCCTTGGCTCTGTCCTTGACATGTCCATAGAGAAGGTATGGCATTTTACCCCAGAACTGAGCTCTTCCAGAGCAGAGAGGCCTTAGGGAGGTAGGTGGTGGATTAAGAACCCTGGAAGGAACTAGTATGTGACCTTGGGTCTCATTAACATGTTAACTTCTCTGAGAAACGAGGCTCATGCCAACTGCCAAGTTTGGTTGTACCTTGGGCACCTAGTAGATTGCTAGAGGGCTAAGAAGCAGGGAGACAATCGGGATCCCGGCCTATGGCAGAGTTTAACTGCCATAGGTTAACTATGGTTGTGTTCTCGTCTTTCTCCAAGAATGCTTAGAGCCTAGGACTTTGTCCTTCCTTGCTTCGGGCATAAAAGTTAAATATCATATGATGTGGGTGAGCTTTGCGTTTCTGGAAAGATACACAATGCAGGTGGCACCGTGGACCTCGGAGAAAGGACAGCTGAGGAACAGGTGCTGGATGGACACTTGTTTTTCTGTTACACATTTTTAGAACATTTTTAATTTTTTAAAATTATGTGTCTGTGCAAGGGTATGTGCAGGTGCCCTCAGAGGCCAGAAGAGGTCTCCAAACCCCTAACGCTGGAGTTACAGGCAGTCGTGCGCTGCCTGATGTGGGTGCTGGAAACCAAATGGAGTCCTCGGCAGGGGCAGCTCACACTCTTAACTGCTAAGCCTTCTCTGCAGCCTGTCCCGTTTGATTTTGAGACAGTACCTCAGGTAGCCCAGGTTGGCCTTGAACACGCTTTGTAGCAGAGGGTGACCCTAATCTAACTTCTGATCATCTGCCTCCACTGTCCGAGTGCTGGGATCACAGCATGGACCTTTTCCATGCAATACCATAGACCTGCAACCTCTAATAACAAATATGAAGGTTCCAGTTGTGCCAGGTAGTTCCAGGGATTGGTTTAAGGTTGAGGTGGAGACAGTTGGGCTTGCTTTCTTTCTTTCATTCTTTCTTTCTTTCTCTCTTTCTTTCTTTCCTCAAGACAGGGTTTCTCTGTAGCTTTGGTGCTTGTCCAGGAACTAGCTCTTGTAGACCAGGTTGGCCTCGAACTCACAGAGATCCTCCTGCCTCTGCCTCCCGAGTGCTGGGATTAAAGGTGTGCACCACCACTGCCCGGCTCAGTTGGACTTTCTCTTGTTTGTTTATTTATCTTTTGTTTTTTTTTTTTAAACAGGGTTTCTCTGGATAGCCCTGGCTATACTGGAACTAGCTGTAGATCAGCTGGGCTCACTCAGAGATCTGCCCGCCTCTGCCTCCTGAGTGCTGGGGTTAGAGGTGTTGGTCACCACCATCCATCCAGTCGGGCTTTCTTTAGATGCTCTTTCAGTAGCCTCTGCCTCACCAAGCCCAAGAAAGGTGGGAGTGGTTTGCATAGGTTGTACTCTCCAGAACAGGGCATGCATACTCAAGGACCACAGATCTGGACAGTCAGGGATGCTGGGAGAGGTCAAGAAAGTGAACGGATGGCCACTCAGAGAAGCTCAGAAGTGACTAGAGAAAGGGTAGACTCCTGGTAGAACTGGGTGGATAGGAAGACCTGATCCCAGCCCAATGTTAGAAGGAAGTCGGCATGGCCACTGACTGATTGGCTGGAGGCCGAAATTGGAACCAGATGTCCCTGTGAATCTCCCAGTGTATCCAGCAGCAATAAACCACACCAGAAGCTCCCTGACTAATTTCCTGCCTATGTTAGTAGAGTTGACCACTGTTGCTTGAGGTTTTGTTACTGTTGGGTTTGAGTTTGTTGTTTGTTGTTGTTGTTGTTGTTGTATCGAGTATTTAATCCAGGGCCTTGTGCATGCTAAATGACCACTTTATCACCAAGCTGCATGTCCAGCCATCAGAGTAGCTCTAACAAAACAAAATCAACTTAAAGAGTCATAAGGTAGGGAGGAACCCATCCCAAAGTTCCCAGCTCAGCCTGAGAGGCATCACCAGCTTTAGGAAGGTTTCCAGCATGGAGACCTCGGCCAGTGTGATCACGCAGGCTCTTTGCTGCCTGGCCCCCTGAGAGCTAGGCAGGTGAGTGACTTGGAGTGACTAAAGAGCCCCTGACTTGTCCGCTCCTCTGAGATACCTTCTCACCGAGAACAAGAGGTGCTGGAGCTCCTGGGAGATCTCTGCCTTAATTTCCAAGGCCTGGCAGTCAGCCCTGCAGCTGATGCAAGGCCTGGGCCGGGTGAGCTCAGCCTGTTCCTAGCACTAGAAGCCTCTTGTACTGGAAAGCACATCCACTCACTGTTTCCTTCTAGGCCTCTTCCTCCCTGAAGCAGAACAAGATTGCCCATGGATCTGGAAGCAGGCTCTTCGTGGGCACTGAACCTTTCCCATCAGTCCCACAGCAGCCCCTGGGGGACATACGCGATGGAAATAGAGGACCTATGACCTCAGGCTCTGACCCAGTTCCATCCTCCGCATTCTGTCTTCTTACCTGAGAGACGGTCCAGGCTTTTCTCTACTTGCCCTCCCTACCCTTCGAAAGGATGTAGTTCCCTGCAAGAACCTGTGTATTCACCTAGCAAGCTCTCTTTTCAATAGATAAATAAATCTGCAATCGTGGAAATCTATAGCTCATGTCTGGGAGGGGCACTAGAGAAGGAGCACCTAAGAGCAGACCCCGACATCTCCAAGACTCTCTTCTCTGACTTCTGCAGACAGGCTGTAGCTACAATGGAGAAAGGTGGGGAACGTGGTCATTTGCAGCCCAAACTTGGGTTTGGAAAGAGAGCTTCTTCCTCTCGACATCAGTCTACAGGTCAGAGAAGGGTCTAGTACGATCAGTAGGTCCTGACGAGGTTGAGTTATGTGTCTGTCTGTGTTTGCCATGTTGTTTAGATAGAGTCTCACTACATAGCTCTGGTCATAGACAGGGTTGTCTTGAACTCTCTGAGGTCTCCCTGCCTCTGAATACAAAGTGCTGTGATTATAGGCATGCACTGCTGTGTGCGTACGTGTGTGTGTGTGTGTGTGTGTGTGTGTGTGTGTGGTGTCTGTCCATGTATAAGGGAAGGCCAGAAGACAATGTCAAGCGTCTTCAGTTACTCCCCATGTTGTTTTAATAGGGTCTCTCATTACACCTAGAGTTCGGTTTTGACTGGCCAGCTTCTGTCTCTACCTCCCCAACACTGGGATCACCGTTGCACATAGGTACTGTACCCAGCTTTTATGTGGGTGCTGGGGTTCTGAACGCAGGTCTTCCTGCTGACACAGAAGACATTTTACAGACTGAGACATCTCCGGCCCTCACATACCGGGTCTTATAATGGAGCAAGTAGGTAGTAGCCAGACTTAGCTACAGGAGACCCAGTCTGGGGAAAGAGGGAGAAGGTGGTGGTGGTGGTGATGGTGGTGTGTGTGTGTGTGTGTGTGTGTGTGTGTACATGTGTATATTGAGTTACCAAGAAGAAAATGACGGTAGCATGGGCCAACTAAACAATAATTACACGTCCACCATGCCTAAAGGTTTCATGTCTTTGTGGGTATATTGAGGCTGGTGGGGTCAG
The DNA here is from genome assembly GCF_982192425.1 of Myodes glareolus. Taxonomy (NCBI): domain Eukaryota; kingdom Metazoa; phylum Chordata; class Mammalia; order Rodentia; family Cricetidae; genus Myodes; species Myodes glareolus. The sequence continues at coordinate 39,350,013 of NC_142031.1, read as the reverse complement.
GAGCCAAGCGGAGCCTCTGAAAATGGGGTCCACAGATGATCACAACCAGGCTTTGCCTGTTACCACTATGATTATTACTGGGTACCAGCCATTTGGCTGATAGCCTCTATCGGCCTAGGTTAGATATATATAGTATATACGTCATTTCCCTCTCACAAGCACTCGAACAAGCACTCACAGTTTTCTTTCTCTTCTTTTTAACTCCCCAACTCTGATAAAGTTTATAAAGCCGAGGGTGACCTCAACCTCAAGATACTCCTCCCTCTGCCTTTTGAGCTCTGGAATCAAAGGTGTGTGTCACCACACACAGCTTTTTCAAAATGAGGAGGGCTGGGGTACAGCTCAGTGGGACAGGGCTACCTAAGCATGCCCCAGGCCCCAGGCCTCAGGTCCCAGGCTGTCTTCTTATCACTGCATGGCAAACAAACAAACCCAACATAATCTTAGACTCTAATTGGGATTTCTCCGCTGCTCGGGAGGACCAGGCAGGAGAACAGCAAATTTAAAAGCTAACCTTGGTGATATAACAAGAACTCATCTCAGCTGGGTGGTGGTGGTGTGCACACTTTCAATCCCAGCCCTCGGGAGGCAGAAGCAGGTGGATTTCTGTGAGTTCGAAGCCAGCCTGGTCTATAGTGGGGATTCTAGGATAGCCAGGGGTATACAAAGAAACCCTGTCTAAAAACAAAACAAAACCTCATTTCAACAATAACTCTTAGTGTGTGATAGAATGCCTCTTTAGAGGGCTGGAGAGATGTCTCAGTGGTTAAGAGCACTAACTACTCTTGCAGAGAACTTGGGTTCAATTCCCAGCACCCACATGGCAGCTCACAACTGTCTATAACTCCAAAATTTGATATCCTCATACAGACATACATGCAGGCAAAACACCAATGCACATAAAATAAATAATTAAAAAAGAATGTCTGTTTAGTATGTAGTCCCTAGATTTGATCTTTAGATCAAGCAAAGAGGGAGGGGCAAGGGAGAGGTGACTGTAGCTAGGGCTACACAGAGGGTGAATGGGGTTCTTCTGTGAAGCTTCTCTCTCCAGTCAGGCTGCAGAGAAGCCCAGGAGATGGGGTTGGTCTAGACTGTAGCTTTCATGTCCTTCCCAACTTCACACTCCTGGGCTTCCCTTGTCTTTAAGGTCCTCGGTGACAGACAAATATTCATCTGTCGGGCACAGCCTTTCTCAAGAACTTGTTCTCTCGGTTGATGACCCTGCATGGAATTTTCTAGTCTGGCCTGTTCACTGGAGGAAAAATGGCTGGAGTTCTTGACAGGGCCATGCAGTGCAAAGTCAAAGGGACCCTCTCACTAGACTTACAGAACCTCCAGCCTCCAGCTCTCTCTCTGCATCTATGCAGGGAATCACTGCCCTAGGAAGCTAGAGGAGTGGAGGGCTCCCCCGTACCTACTCATACCCTCAGGGCTCACACTTCAGACATGTCCCCGCCATCTTTTTCACGTTTGAAAGGCAAAGACCTAAAAAATATGATGGTGGCCTGCCATCCACGGCTGTACACATTTACATGACTCAAAAGCAGTTAACTATTGGCTAGTCACGTACTTCAGCTGGTAGAGTGCTTAACACTTAAGAAGCCCCATGTTCAGTCCCCAGGGTGGAACACACTGAGCACATCAGTCATCTCAGCACTCAAGAGGCAGAGGCAGAAGAATCAGGAGTTCAAGGTCATCCTTGGCTGCACAGCAAGTTTGATGCCAACCTGGGAGACAGGAAATCCTGGCATAAACACGATAAAACAACCCCCCCAATCTAATCAAATTTTTCTCCTTGAACAAAAAATAGATTTTTTACTAGACAGTGTTGGCTTGGACTGTCATCTTAAATGAAGTCCAGATTGTCATCTTAGAGGAACTGGGATGGGTTTAGTTTTTTCAGCAAGCACTTGTCACCAGCAGTTTGCAGAGCCCTGACGACCGGGCACTGGGCAGGAATGGCAGGTTGGCCCTGGAGTGGAAAAGGCACCTGCTAAGTAGTAGGGGCCAAGGCTAGGAGGAGGGAGAGGAAGTGGGGAAGGCCAGAGCAGGTCGGGTCCCTGGAAAAAATGGCATCTGGATACCCATCCGTCAGCTAGGCCAGCTGGTGGGGGGGGGGCAGCCCTTCTCCCTTTCACTTTTGGTTTATTTGGTGGGAGGGGGAGTGTTGTTGCCACAGTACACAAGTGGAGGTCAGAGGTTAACTTGGCAAAGATAGTTATCTCCTCCCACCCTGTGGGTTCCACTGTCATCAAGCTTGGGGGGAAAGTGACCCCATCCACTGAACCACCTCAATGACCTATGCTCCTTTCTGCCATCTGGGGTTCTAATGATGTACAGCCCCTACTACTGGACTGTGTCCCCCATTCTTGCTGGAACAAAGAATGGAAGTCTGCTTCGTTCCTGTTCGGGGGCTTGTTTCAGGCAGTTCCACTGTGTAGTTCAGACTGGAACTCACTCTATAAACCAAGCTAGTCAAGAACTGTCTATGCTCCTGCCTCAGCCTTTTGAGGGCTGGGATTATGGAGGTGCATCACTATACCCAGCTGAATCCAGCATAGAGTTCCTCTGGGGCAAATAACACAAGAGCTCTTAGCCGTGTCCTCCCAGTTTACAGAAGAGGGAGATTTGGATCCCAGTAAAAAAGGTTTTGTGTCCTGGAAGAGGGGGCTCTTCCAGGAGAGTGAAATTGCAAAGCAGATAGGGACACCCCAAAATCCATTCCAAAGTGCCAATGTCCCACACCCCAAGAAGTCCCCAGGTGGCTGGAGAAGAGAAAGGAGAGACAGAGACAGAGAGAGAGAGAGAGAGAGAGAGAGAGAGAGAGAGAGAGAGAGAGAGATCATTCCCACAATGGCCTAGGAGTCAATGCTGGGTTAATAGAACTGGCAGGCCGCTGAGAATTCCTACCCTCTGGTTTCCTCAGCCAGCTCAAAGCCCCAGCTGCTGCTGGGGGGACGGAAGGGAGGGCACGGGGGGGGGGGATGACGAGCCCCCCACCCCCACCCCACCCACATTCTGTAGCACTAGGACAGGTGCGTCCTTGATCTGGCTCCCAAGCTTGAAGCTGCCCTCCAGCTAGGACTTTGTCAGTAGCAGTTAATTGACCCGAATTCTGAGCTGGTTTGAGAGACCGGAGCCAGAGTGCCGCCCATGAGGCATCTCTTACGTGGAAGGCCCTCACTTAAACCTCCTAACCGGAGGCTGATGATGGTGCTGGGACAATTATCTTCCCATGTTTTACGGCTCAGGAAGGGTAATCTGCCAGAGGGTGATGACGAACGAAGGCGATCGTGAATGCTCCTGAAGCCCACGTGCCTCCCCCTCCCCCGCCTCGAATTTACAGATTCCAAGGCTCTGGCTTCCGCCCCGACATCCCACGAGCCTCCCTGAACCGCCATACCCCAGGTTCCCCAGGAGGCAGTCCAGAGGTATTGGGGTGCAGCATGGGCACCAGTGGGAGCCGTGCCCGCCGTGCCAACCCCCACCCCCACCCCAGCCCCAGCCAGGCGGCCGCTAAGCTGCCCTTTGTTTCCCACTGCTCGAGACTTCTGCAGAGTCATGGTCACGTGGCGCTTCCGGCACGGGGTGTTCCAGGCTCCACGCCAGGGCCCGGAGACGCCCCCGCTCTGGGCCAGCCTGTGGGTTGCTGGCTGCCAGCCCAACCCAGAGCCCCTTATCCCTGCTGGGCCCATGGCCTGCCAAGCAGCTCAGCTCCGGGTCGCAGAGCCTCTAGCGTCCACTCTCCCAGGCGCCCAGCTGCTCTGTTCAGCCTTCTCTAGTTTTACATCCGGGACTGTCTCCTGGGCTCTTCCCACTCCTATATTATAGCGTCAAGTGCTTGCCGTCACCTTCTCTTGCCTCCAGAAACCCTGGAGAGTAACTAGGTGCCACACAAATCCTCAGTCTCCATTCTGTCACTTAAGGGGGTGGTTGAGTCTCCTTCCCTTCCTTTGCCACAGCCAGCAAGCATACACAAACCAGCAAGCAAAAACAGATGTCAGTTTATTGGGCTTGGTCTCCTCCTCTTAGACGGACAAAAGCCTGAACCTGTCAGAAATGCATCCCGTCCCTCTGCAGCCTAGCCCATCGAGTAGGCAGGCCCACAGAACAACATCACTCTCAGGAACTGTGGGGCCTTCTGGGGAAGACCTCTCATTCTCAGCACATTCCAGAATTCATCCACGATGCTGAAGCGATAGCTCAACAGTTAACAGAGCAAACTGCTCTTCCCAGCACCTACATCTGGCGGCTCACACCCCTTCTCCCCATCTCCAGCTCCAGGGTATCTGATATCTCATAGGACACAGGCACTCACATGCAGGTACCCACACATAGGCACACCTACTGTAATACTCATAATTGAGAGGGAAAAGGTATTAGGGAAAAGGTATTAAAAAAGAATGCAATCAGTAAATGTTTATCGACAGTAAGTATACTATGTGCTGGTAAATAGCCCCTCCCAAAGTGTACTAATCCCCCAAGAGTGTGGTTAAAGGAGAGGCAGCCTCCCCTGGCAGCCCTTCTCGAAGGCCTGTCACTTGGAACCTGGGGGGACTTTTTGGAGTGGAGGGCTGCCAGGGAAAATACAGCAGTCCAGAGTGGGAAGGGAGGCTGAAGGTGGAGATGTGTGCCGCCGTTTCCTCAGGGCTTGGTGGGGAAGAGCAGGCAGGTGAATCCCCGGCTGCCGCTGTGTCTGTCCACAAGGGGCAGTGGGTGCTTGGTGTAGTGCTGAACCATGGCGGCCACGGAGGAGAAAAGCTGCAGGAGGAGGCGGGGCGTCTGTGGGTCTCTCGAGCTTTATTCTGCTCGCCACTTTCTAAGGCAACCGTGGGGCCTAGCAGGGGAGCTGGCCGGCAGTTTTTTTTCTAGATATTTTCTCCCCGGTGTGCCATGAGACTGCAGTGCCATTTTGCTGTCTGGTTTCAAGCGTGCAACTGCCCTGGCCTGCTCTGATGATGGCCAGGCTCGGGTGCCAGAGGTAGGTGACAATTGCTTTAGGTCTAGGCCTCTACCCTGTTCTTTCTCAAGAGGAGCTGAGTGATGGGTAGCTTTGGTAGGCTGAATTCTACCAGTTGCTGGGGAGAAACCCCTTGGAGATTTTTGCCCTCCTCCCAGATGGTCTCAGTGCCCTCACCTTGACCCTATGAAGACTGAACCCATGGTGGGAGGAAGTACTTCCCCCAGAACAAGGTGGGTCTCTTTCCACAGTGCCAGATGCCTGAGAAGATGTTCTGGCCTCTGTCTTCTGATGCACTTGCTCTGTAGACCAGGCTGGCCTCAAACTCAGAGAGAAACCACCTACCTCTGCCTTCCGAGTGCTGGGATTAAAAGTGTGTGCTGCCACCACGCAGCTTAATTTTGTTTTTGTACAGGACCTCACTGTGTAGCTCCTGCTGGCGTAGATCTAAAGAGATCCACCTGCTTCTGCCCCCCCCCGAGTGCTAGGATTAAAGGGGTGTGGCACCGTGCCCAGCTACCTTGTTTTGTTAGATTTTTTAAAAATCTGTTTTTATGGGTATAAATGGTTTACGTATGAGCACCCATGCATGCAGTACCTGCAGAGACCGGAAGAGGGCAGTGAATCTCTCAGAAGTGGGGTTATGGACAACTGTAAACTGCCGTGTGGGTACTGGGTGCTCAGCTTGGGTCCAAACCAGTAAGTGAACCTAACCACTGAGCCATCCCTTCAACCTCCACCCTTCAGCACTCCACCCTTCATCCCTCCAGCCTCCACCTTGGTTTTTGAGACAAAGCCTCTCACTGGCTAGGAGCTCACTATGGAGGCTGGATGGCCAATGAGCCCAAGATCTGGATTTCTACCTCCCCAGCACCAAGATTATAAACCCAAGCCATCACAGTTGATTGATTTTGCATGGGTTCTGGGGGACAAACTCAGATCCTTAAATTTGCAAGGCTTATAGACAGAACTGCCTCAGAGGCCCCCACCCTCTGTCGTTTCTGCTCAGCCCAGGGTGGAGGCCAGAAGCAAACTGTGTGTTTCCCCCAGACACACACATGCTCTTGCCCAGGCTCAAGGTGCTGCACTGTGGCCCACCTTGCTGATTTGGCCCATGGTTCCTCCAGCACCCACCTCCTCATGATTCCTGCCCTCCCGGCCCAGGGCATAGTGGTGTCCACCATCCAGTTGCCGGATGGGAATGTTGAAGACCCGGCCTTTGAGGAGCACTGCCAGAGTGAAAGGCTGGGAACTGTGAGGCCCAGAGCTGAGACGCACAGTATAGGCTCCATCCTGTGGAGGAGACCCCACCATGAACTTCACCTTCTGATTACCTAAGCCCAGCTGAGCAATCATGTGCCGTGCCTCCCTGGCCCTCCTCCTGCTGCCAGCCTAATCAGCCACGGGCAGTGAATAGAAGGGATTTCAGAGAAGGCCAGGAGTCCACAGATGCCCACCTTTTGGAAGTGTAGCAGGGCTCTCTCGACAGCTTGGCGGTCGCAGTTCCCTGAGTACCAAGGCTGACCACGGAGGCTCCCATCCTAGATAATACACAAAGTCACTCAGAGATGTGTTCAAGCACTCGCTTGGGTATGGAGGGCGGAGAACCCTGCTGTACAACTATTTGTGTTTACATCTGCCAGCCCCAGACTGAGCCTGCGAGCAAAGCCAAGTAGTGTCTGGGCCCAGAGTGGAGCACAGGGGAGCTGGACACTGTGCTCAGTGTGTGTTCCTTGTGGTGGTCCAGGCCTCCGGCCAGGAGTGCTCACCCACAGTCTGCCCCTAGCTTCTGCTCACCTTGGCAGCAGAGGTGCTCTGGGCAGGGACTACAGAGGAAGCAGACATCCTCCGCCCTGCTGAGAGAAGCAGAAAAGAGAGTTGGAGCCAGGAAGGGATTGGGTAAGCAGACTTCATGGGCAGGGGCAGCAGCAGAGGGTGCCATGCCAGTATGTTCCCAGGCTCAGCACTCTTGGAGGACCCACCAGATAGTCCTTGCGTGATATCCAAATGAGAACGGATCTTGGGACACACACTGGCAGCTTCCCGATTTAGTGCAGACCCTGGGAAATGCCCAAGAAAGTCCTCTCAGGCCGGACCGTGGCGGAAGTCAGAGCTGCAAGGACCCCCTTGATGAAGTGAAGTGGGGCCTGGGAACCTGGGGGTGGTCTGTTGTCTGCAGGGCTGGGAGGGAGGGAGTGGGAGCCCTAGCAGCAGCGTCCCATTCAGGCTGTAAGTGTACATACTTACCTTTCAACGTGGTATCCACCGTTCCCTGGAACACAGGAGGCCTGGTCAGATGAGAACTAGACTTCCAACCTGCTACCCACATCCAGAAGCTACGCCCTGGGCCTCCTCCCACCCTCCGGGCTCACTTCCTCCTTGAACACTGGTTTCTTACCTTCCAAGACTCCCGGTGAGCAACCATGGACCTACACGGAATAAATTGGAAAGCAGAGCTCAGATTTTTTTCTTTTTCTTTTCTTTTCTTTTCTTTTCTTTTCTTTTCTTTCTTTCTTTCTTTCTTTCTCTTTTTTATTATTTTTGAGGGGCTGGAGAGATGACTTAGAGGTTAGGAGCACTGGCTGCTCTTCTAGAGGTCCTGAGTTGAATTCCCAGCAGCCACATGGTGGCTCACAACCATCTGTAATGAGACCTGGTGCCCTCTTCTGGCCTGCAGGCAGACACGCAGACAGGATACTGTATACATAATGAATAAATAAATCTTTTTAATAAACATTCTTCTTGAGACAGGGTCTCACTGGGCAGCATCAGCTGACCCAGAACTCTTACGTAAACCAGATTGGCCTTGAACTCACAGAGATCTGCCTGCCTCTGCTGCCCAAATGCTGGGACTAAAGAAAGCTGTTTGCCACCATGTCTGGCCTCTGGGGTTTCCTTTCTTAGTGAACTAAGTGCCCCAGGGTTTTCCCACTGCTGTCACTTACTTGGGCAATCCAGATGTTCTTGGCAGAGGGACTGGGGGTATCGGGGCTTTGGAGCTTGGAGTCCTAGTCAAGGCTGGGACTAAAACAGAGAGGGCAGGTAAGATTTGGCTGGGGACCAGGCAGGGAAGTCTAGGCTGACCAGACGTGACTCAGGACAGTCTTGCAATCTAATTCTGTTCCCTTAGCCCTGGACTCTCCTGAGCCCTTTGAATCATAGGGCGATACCAGCTTGGTGGCCCAGCTGCATCAGATGGGAATCTCCACCCAGCCCTTGGCAGGGACAGTGTGGGTCCTTCTGGACTAACGACAGAAATAAAGTTAGCCAGGCGGAATTTGGAGGGGACAGAAATGGGGTCACGAGAGAGTGTGCTCATGGGTAGCTGAGGGCTTCGGGGATGGGGTGGGGCAGGTGCTTGCTCACGTGGCTCCGGCTCACACTCCAGGTAGATGTCCTCATTGTGTTTCTCTGCAAGGTCTGTTACCTAAGGTATGAGACCAGGGGTTTCACTAGACCTGTGGTACCTTTTAGGAATAAGAAGGTGGTGCACGCCTTTAATTCCAGTACTCGAGAGGCAGAGGCAGGTGGATCTCTGTGAGTTTAAAGCCAGTCTGGTCTACAGAAACTAATTCCAGGACAGCTAGGACTGTTACACAGAGAAGTCTCAAAACAAAACAAAACAAAACAAAAACAAAAACAAAAACCCCACAAAAACAAAACAAAACACACACACAAAAACAAAACAAAACAAAAAAAAAACAAAGGAGGAATAAGAAGGCTGTGCTTCAGTTACTGGGATGGGGGACATCAAAGAAGCCACTGATTAGAAAGGGGTAGCTCAAGGCACTGCACTCCTCCTTATCTACACAGTAGGGGCCTCTCTTCAGTGACTTCTCTTTTAGGGGTGCCCACAGAGAGTGGAGGAGAGGCTCTGGGTGATACCTCCAGGACCACTGCCTTATCCCTGTGGGAGATGGAAAGACTCCACACCAGACCGCCCCCCCCCCAGGCTACCCAGGTGCCCATTCCACTACTATCAACTTTCTAGAAACTTCCCCAGACTACAGGATAGAGAAGGAACAGCTCACCACTCTAGCAGGTGCACCTCGCCCTGGAAGGAAAAGGGAGAATCAGCACCCGTACACATCGGCGGGCGAGGAGGAGCCGGGGCCCCCTTAGTCACAGTGCCCCTCAGAGCCAGCTCTGGAGACCCAGAAGAACACACTGCATTTGCTCATCCTCTTTCTTTGCAATTCTGAAATATCACCAGACTTGACCTCTCACTGAATTTTCTAAACTTTACTCCAGATGACTTCATGGTAAGGAAAAACAAATCAAAACAAAACAATATGGCCACCCTCAAAGTCTTGAAGGTTTTTCAGCAACTAAGAAGAGGAAGATGGGCCGTCCCTCAAGTATGCTGTTTGACCTTGGGAGGGAAAAAGCAAACTCTCATGCAACCTGTTTTAGACAGGATGGTTATGCAGTCCATCCCCGTCCTGACTAGGGCTCTGGGTCACTGGCAAGTATCTGGACACTGGAGGTAATCATGGCATGGATAGAATCAGTGGTGGCCCCAGGGGCCCCCAGGATGAGGGACAGTATACATAGAAGGGCCTGAGATTTGACCTCTTCATTTTAGGGTGCCCCTCACCTGATCCAGAGATCATAGGGCCTGGAGGTCAGGGCCTCTGCTTTTGAACTGCCTGGGGCATAGGAGTTCACGTCTCCGGGCCTGTCTCCTCACTGTCTCACTGGTGGTACTGATACTTGTACTGACGGCCTCAGGGGCTGGGCAAGTGAAAAGGATGCCTAGCTAGGAAATGTGCAGCAAGCTCAGTTCAAGGCAAACCCAAAACTCTAGCCTGTGGTGGTGGAGCCTTCCCTCCCAATGTGCAGCCAGGGAAAGGGGGACACTCCGCTTTACCTTGTCTTCCAAAAACAGGTCCCTGCTTTGGGGCTACAGGCTGCAGACTCATTGCCGTCTTCACCTGTGGGAACGATGGGGTTAGTGAGGGAGGTGGGAAGTGAGGAGCAAGGAAGCTGTGGTGGGAGGGGTAGAGCTATGTGTGTGTTCCTTTCAAATTCAACACTGAGAAGCTGGAGAGATGGCTCAGTGGTTAAGAGCACTGCCTGCTCTTCCAAAGGTCCTGAGCTCAATTCCCAGCAACCACATGGTGGCTCACAACCATCTGTAATGAGATCTGGTGCCCTCTTCTGGCATGCAGGCGGAATACTGTTCACATAATAAATAACTAAATTCAAATCCAACACTGACTGTTGGAAGAGCAGGAGTTCAAGGCCAGCCTGGGCTCCAGGAGACCTTCTTTCAACAGCCCCCCCCCCCCCGCCCAGAAAACCCATCCAAACAAACAAACAAATACCAAACATTACAAGAGAGGTGCAGGAGCAGAACAATACTTTCTTTACTGTGAATTTTCCCTGTGTGTTTGTTTCTTTATATCTAGTCTATAAAATACGAAAGTAAAGGGATAGCTTTCAAAACGGGTAACCAGATCACAGTGGGAAAGGGAGTGAAGACAGCTGCCCAGAGAGGGCTCCTAGGGCCCAGAACCTAGGTGAGGGCAAGCTGAGCTTCCGTCCAGCTCCCAGAGAGCCCTGTCAAGCAGTGGGTGGAAACGGAAAGAACAGAAGGACCCTCTAGGCAAGTGGGAGGAGCTCCTCAGGGTTATTTGACTCTGGCTTCTACTGCACGGGCACCAGAGGTTTCAGGGCTTTTAGACTGTAAATGTGTAGTGGGGGTGAGGAGGCTGGCTTATGAGACCTCCGGGGAAGATTCACTCACCGGGAGATGGTAGCCAGAGGCAGGGCGTGGAGGGAAGGAAAGATTTGTGGGGAGTCCTCTGGCCTCGGTAGGCTGAGGCATGGGTGGTGATGATTTGGATGGACCGAGAAGCCCAGGACGATCTGGAAAAGACTCTGTGCTTTGTGGACTGGGGAGAGGGAGGGAGTTCTTCCCTAGTCTGTTCTGTTTTCAACACTTCCCACCTAGCCCCCATCTCTCCCTCCCTCCTCCTGTCCCCTCTACTTATTGGCTTCTTGACAGCTCCATCTCCATGGCAACTGGAGACAGTCAGCTTCCCTGCCCCCACCTGACTGAGCCCAGTGGGTGAGAGATGCCAGTGGTGGTGGCTTCTCAGGGCACTCCCACCCTGGCTGGAAAGATGCACAGAGATTTTAGAGTGGGGAATGCAAGGCCCTAGGGACTGGGTCGGGCTTCCTGCTTTGTCGATGTTGCCGTGGTTACCTCCCTCCTCCCTCCTGCCTCCTTCCCATTCTCCCTCTTTTCAGTTTTTTTCCCTCCCTTCTTTCCTTGTTTGCCCAGGCAAGAGGATTCAGCGGCAGCCAGTTGAAGTCCTTCCCTACCCCAGCTCAGGCAAGGGAGGAGAGCTAGCTTCTCCTGGACTCCTCCACGGTTGGGCCCTCTTGCCCTGACCCAGCCTCCGAGTCTCTCCCACCTCAATCCTCACCCAGATACAAAGAGTCCTCTTTAGAGCCAAAAGACTGTGCAGGGGCCAGGCTGAGGGGCGCAGCCTCGCAGGGGGGCAGCTCGTATTTATCCTCCTCTTCTACCTCTTCCTGAGCCTTCAGGAAGGGATGCTGGTGGTCCAGGGGAGATGGGGGATGGACCATGTCAGGTCCCAGGAGCCGAGGCCTCCCTTCTCTACCCCAGCCCCCATCGTCAGCAATTGGCCTTACCCTGTGTCTCCAAGTCTCTGAGTCAGGCAGGAAAGATGGGCTCGGTATATTTTTTCTCCAAACTGGGGTATCTGGATAGATAGACTGGGGTGTCTGGATAGACAGACTGGGGTGTCTGGATAGACAGACTGGTTTTGCTTCATGCCACCCGCTTCTAGCACAAGGCTTTACTCCCTCTCTGGTTAATAACAAACCATCTGCCCTTAACTATGGGCTACTACCCTACGACTAAAGGAACCCATGAAAATGGACATTTCTAGCAGCAGAAGCAATGAGACAGGGGTGTTGAAGCATGCGGACCCCTACAGGTGCTTTTTCCACCTATGGATGGTTCTTGACCCTACACCAAAGGCAGGTAGGAGAATCAGGCTCGAGGGCTAAGCCTTGCTGGACAATTGTCTAGAGTCACTTGGAGAGATCCAACTTTGGGGGACTCGGGTCTGCTGGGGTCCTGTGACCCACTGGGTCACTTACCTACACATCTGGCAGGTGGCAGTGGTGGCCCCAACCTGTAAGCAGACTCTGCTCAGCTCTGTCCAAGGGGACCCTTTGTTGTATCAGGGTGACAGCGCACTCTAGACTATTGACACCTATAACTATGAATGCTCCCTGCAGACACTGTGTGACATGGTGGACCTGAGGTACCCTAGGGAAGCTGGCCACAGCGCTGCAGAGTGGAAGCTCACAGATGTTCAGTCAGACGGGGCAGAAAGAGATGCCTCTCACAGTGAAGGAAGACACTTGCAGTAAGCAAAGACAAGGGACTCGCAGGAGAAAGAGGCGTACTCACCGGGCCTTGGCGCCACTGAACCTGTCCTAGAAGGGAGCAGAGGGAGTGGTCAGTACAGCTGGGGCTCCCCCTGCCCAGAGTCCTGCATCTCTAGAGGCTGAACAGTCATAGGTGCCTGAGGCTCCTCTGGGACCAAGTCTCACCATGGCAAGGTAGATGAGCTGAGCCCTTTTGCCTCTCTGGAGCCTAGGAGCTGCCACAAATGTCCTGGGGGACAAGGGCCAATTGTTTCTGTTATTTGCATATTCTAAGTATTGGGAAGGTGTCCGCCTCTACCTGTGGTCTACCACCCCAAATGGACTTTGTCCAGGACACTCCCAGGGCCCCCTGCTCTCCCTCTCACGGCTGTGGTCTCCAGCTCTTCTGCCGAGCTAGAAGAAAGGCCCATGTTCGGGTCTCGGGTAGAATCGCCTTTGCAGATCTGCATGGGTTACATGAGTGGACGGATCCCTGGCAGTCACTTTTCCTGGTCCTTTACTCTTGTTTTCACTTGTTTGGTGGGTGATGATCACCAATCAAAGAAATTAAAGGTTAGGGAAAATCCAGAAACTCTCATATTTCATGTGGCTGCTTTATTCTCTAATGGAGGTGTCTATCATTCATCTATCAAACTGGGTGTGGTGGCGCATACCTTTAATCCCAGCACTCAGGAGCCAGAGACAGATCTCTGTGAGTTTGAGTCTAGCCTGGTCTACAGAATGAGTTCCAGGACAACCAGGGATACACTGAGAGACCCTGTCTCTAAAAGAGCAGCCAACCAACAAAACAGCAACAAAAGAAATCTCTCCACCATCTAGGACCCACTAGTCTCTGTTCCAGGTGGCGCGGAGGCTCCGGAAAACAGCAAGCCTTGCGTGTGCCGTTTCCTCGCTGGACTCCCAAAACAGCTTCCTGATGCAAGCACCAGTGTCACGGTCACTGTTGAAGGAGGATGCTCAGCCTGTTAAGTCACCTCTCGCTGCAGGAGCAGTGCCAATACCGAGAGGCTTAAACAACAGAGATCCCATTTCCTCCCAGTTCCGGAGGACAGAAGGCCAAGACGGGGCTTGGTTTCTGGTGTGGCCTCCGTTCCCGGCTTGGATTCCACCACTCTTTGTGTGGTCTCATGCCTATGGGCACAGAGGGAGGCTGAGCTGGGCCTCATTTCTTCGTATAAAGACACAAGAGCACAGCAGCATCAGGGCCTTACTCTTGCGACCCCACTTAATCACCTCCCTAAATGCTCTATGCCCACTGACAGCCACTAGGTCTAGAAGAGGGGAAGCCCCACTCAGTCCTTAATGTTGAGGCTCTGAGAAACTGCATCAAGTTTCCTGGGCTGGGGAGGAGCTCAGTCGACAGAGCACTTGCCTAGCACACACAGAGCCCTGTCTTCGACCCCCTCGCACCCTCTAAAAACTAAAGGTGGTGGTGGTGGTGCACACCTGTAATTCCCGCAGGAAATTCGAACTCAAGGCCGTCCTCGGCTGCTTATCACATTCAAGCCCAGCTAGAGCTACTGAAAGACCCTGTCTCAATAAACAAACAAAGAACAAAATTTTTAGAAGCCTCGAAAAGTCACTAGGGTAACTCAGTAGGGAGCCCAGGTGGAAGTGGGGGGAATGGAGAAGATGTAGGATCAATCCCACCTTTAACTAGGTTCCACCGGGCTCAGCGCTCTTCCCTATTCGAACTGAGACAAGGAGCGATCTTTCTCATTGCCTCCTGCGTATACAAGAGGAGAGCAAGGTCTGGAATCACTAACTATGGGAGCAGAGTCTACAGGTCAGACTGAGTGGAACATTCTAGATACCACCCCAGACCAAGCTGAACTGACAGAACTTCCCAGCGGCACCACTCTCCCACCCTCATCTCAGCTACTCTTTCCTGCTCAAGCCTTTGCATAGGCAAATTGCAGGGTCTGGGAGCAGGGAGGACCACAGGGAGGAGGACAGGGTCTTTGTCTTCTCCACAGCTGTGCAGAGGTGAAGGGGGAGGGGAGCAAGGGACCTGCTTCAGCAGCCTCGTCAGAGGGGGGATTTGAATGTCCCATTTCTCTGACTGGAATCACTGTGCACACCATGACAGTCCTAGGTGGGATTCCAAGGGCTCCCATTCTGAAGGTTGACATCCTCACTGGCAGCACCGAACGTCCATTTCATAGTGTTTTCAGAGCACAAAGTGAGTCCTCAGATTTCTGAGGTCTCATCTACTGATATCCAATGTGAGCAGCCCATAATTTAGGCCAGGATAGTCAGTTAACCCTTAGGGAACTCAAAGCCAGTTCCTCCACTTGCCCTGCCACTGGAGGGCTTATTTAAAAAGTCTTAGGTCCCCAGATGCTCTCCGAGACTACAAGAATTAGATGCCCCAGGCAAGAGCTGGGGTTCACACTATCTATAATGGCATCATCTCCTCTGAAGTCAAGTCTGAGGAGTCTTGCTCAATAGAAGATCTGGGTACGGCTTCTCATAGGCCATTCTCCTATAGGCCTTAGCTCGTTAATACAGGGCTCCCCTGCAGAGGCAGAATGACAGAGACCTAGCCCCTGAAGGCTGCAGGAGTGACGGAGACAGCAAAGAGAAGGTTAGCTTCTCTAAACTTTGTTTCCTTTTGTGTGGACGGGCACACGGTGCAGAGGTGCCTCAAGACTGCAATCCCAGCCTGAGGCAGGAGGATCGCGGAGAATTTCAGACCTGCCTGCCCTGCTACGATGTGAGATTAAATCTCAAAACAAACAATAAAACCCAGAAGACATCAGTCATTGGCAGCACTTTCTGGGGGCTCAATTAGCTAATGACATGTATCAGCTCACCTGAACTCAGGACGCCACACCTGAAGCCGTAGTTGCCCCAAAATGGAGGAAGTGGCTAGGTTGGGTTTAGGTCCTGGTATCAGCAGAGAGAAGGCAGCAAATGGAAGGTCTGGGGTGGCTTCTGTGGACCTGAAGGAGCACAGGTGAGCAGGCTGTGGCCTAGGGTCTCAGGGAGTGCAGTGTGTAGAGCCGGAGCCTCTGAGGCGCTGATGTCTGGGCTCCCGGAAGACTGAGGGAAACAGAAATCAACCTCCTGGGCTACTGGCCATGTCAGTTATCTTTCGGGGGGTGGTAACCACGCTAAGAATGTTTCCTTCAATTCACAGAAGTCAGGCACCTTCCAAGCCTGCTAGACAGACAGGTGCTGGCATTGTGCCAGCAAGATGCCCTGTGCCAGGCCTTAAGCCAGAAGTGGGTCCTAAGAGAAATGTCCCTGAGGCAGCAGAGTGACAGACAGACTCTCTCCAGAGGTTGCTGGGGCTGAGAGAGGTAGTCAGATGGTTAGTGCTGGCAAAGACTATGTCTGTACCGAGCACGCCTCTTCCAGATCAGCTTGGCCAGGACCTTTGGTACATTGTTTCTAGAAGATTCTCTGGTCTTTCTGGAGATGCTGTGAGCTATAGAATATTTTTGCCCTCCAGATTTATTGAGCACAAGATTCTGAACACAGTGTCCTGAACCTGCTGCTTCTAAACATGAGACCAGCCTGGGCTACATTAAGACCTTGCCTCAAAAACCAGACGAAACCGTCCTGTGGCAGTAATGCCCCCTGTAACCTTAGAATTTGGGAAGAGGAATCCGGAAGATCAGGAGTCAGGGTCATCCTTGGCTATTTACTCAGTTCAAGGCCAGCCTAAGTTACAAGAGAACCTATTCCAAAACAGGGTGGTTGAGATGACTCTTCAGATAAAGTCGCTTTCGATAACCTGTTCGATACCCAGAACCCACATGAAGGAGAGAAACAGCTTCCACAAAGGTGTCCTCTGATCTCTATGTGCTCTCTGGCACACACACACACACACACACACACACACACACACACACACGCACACACGCACACACACAAAATAATGTCAGGTTGGGGAGACAGATTAGCAGGTAAGAGGGTCTGAGTTTGGTTTCCAACATCCTCATCAGATGGTTCCCAACAACTTTTTAAACAAGTGTTTATTTATGTATATATTTTATGTATATGGCTGTTTTGTCTGCATGTACATTGGCACACCAGAAGAGGATATTGGATCCCATGAGACTACAGTTACAGACACTGTGAGCCACCTTGTGGGTGGTGAGATTTGAACTCAGGGCCTCTGGAAGAGCAGCTAGTGCTCTTAACTGCTGAGTCATCTCTTCAGCCCCAGCAACCACTTCTAATTCTAGCTCCAGAGGATCCAGTGCCCTCTTCTAGATGAACACACACACAACCTAAAATAATTAATAAATATTTTAAGTCAATCAAGCTGGACATGGTAGCTCACGCCTTTAATCTCAGCACTTGAGAGACTAAGGAAGAGGCAGGCAGGGCTCTGTGAGTTCCAGGCTAGCCTGGTCTACATAGCAAGTTCCAGGACAGCCATGGCTACATAGTGAGACCTTGTATCAAACAACAACAAAAACCAATCAGCCAATATTCCTCCCTTGGAGCCCCTTCCACTATTAGGTGTTCTCTCTCACTTTTTCTTAATAAAACTATGCTTGCTTTGCTTCTGTTATTGTTGTTGCTACTTGTGGGCAGCTACACTGACCCGAGACTTTCACAGAGGCCCTGATGGAAGGACAAAGGGAACTTTAGTTCCGTGTCCTTGTCCAGCCTCGCAAGGCTGGGCCAGAGCTGGAGGCAGGGCTCAAAGAAGTCAAGGTTTCAGCGTCTGGGGACCCGAATCTTTCCCCTCGGCTGTGGCTATCAGTCCTAAGGCAGCCGTGCCGGAGACATACAGTGTTCTCTTTGTCAGCTCCCTGCTGACCTTGTCCCGTTCCCCCCCCCCCCCATGAATAGCAATGAACTTGCTTGCCATAGTCAGCCATTTATGGGAGACCTCCTGACCCAGCCGTGGCTTTGTCTTCTCTATTTCTCGTCTTAGTCCTCCCATTTGACACTCAGTCCCTTACGCTTGCTGGAGGTCAGCTGTTGTGGTGGTTTTTTGACACAGGATCTCACTGTGTAACCCTGGATGGCCTGGAACTCGCTGTGTAGACCAGGGTAGTTTTGAACTCACGAGATCTGCCTGCCTCTGTCTCCCGAGTGTCAGGATTAAAAGTGAGTGATGTCACACCCAACTGTTTTTTTTTTTTTTTTTTAAGTCAAAGTCAGTCAGTAAGGCATAATGGTGTACCTCTGCAACCCCAGGAGCTGGCAAATGGAGGCAGGAGGTTCAAGACTACCCTCTGCTACATAGCAAGTTCAAGGTCAGTGTGAGTTACATGAGACCCTGTCCCAAAGCAAAACAGAAGTCAATCAATCAATCAATAAAAACAAAACAGGAGGAGAGAAAGAGGTGGTATGGATTTCCAGCATAAAGAAGCCAATGCTCTAAGGGCAGGGCCTGGGAGTGGGGAGCCAGGCCCAAGGCCAGTGCCAAAACAGGTGATCAAGGCAGAGTCTAAGTTGTTTCAGTGGAGACACAGTAGCCCATTGAACTTCTTCTTCCACGGGGTTCAAGCCAATGCCAGTCCCAGAAGGATGTGGTCTGTCTCAAGGAGACAGGGCCAGCATGCCCTGATGAGTCGAGAGGGTGGTTTAGTACAAGCTGCTAGTGGCCCCTTTCCCTCCCACACCTTTGTTCTCCCAGGCCGGGGACTAGGCTGACTAATGATGCTGACTAATGACGCATTTGATGGTCAACAGACAAAGGGACAACTCCCTAGGGAGGCTGTGTTCCCTGCTCCCCCCCCCCCCCCCCATGCTCACTTATCACTGTGGTCTCAGAGGCTGGCAGCAAGCCTTGCTTCAGCTCCCCAAAAAGTGGACAGGAAGCTTAGGGTGCAATGACTTTGTCTTCCAGCTTTCCTCCAGGGTAGTTCTCTGGGTTCAGTCAGATTCTCCGGTGTCGAGGTTTTGGCCCCTGGATTAAAGTGCACAGGCTGGCACCACCCTGCTTGCCTCTGCCCTGCAAGGTGGTACATCTCTGTGTCACTCACCTGTACTGCCCTGCCTTGTATGACCCTCTGTGGAGCTGGCCATGTCCCAGCTGGGCTCAAAGCCCTGACTGACTCCCCACCATGCCTCTAATGGACACCACGTGATTCTTATTGCCTTCTCAGAGTCAGACTGCCCTACTTCTGCAGCCCTGGCTCTTTCACTGCTTCCCACTGGCTCACTAACACTAGGCATGCCCTGTGCTTCTAGAATGTCTTCAGAAACTGGTTAGAAGAGACTGAGAGCTTTAGTAAGGCTTGGAAGAATACAACAACAACAACAACAACAAAACAAACATAGGCATGTGTGTGTGCCTGCCTATGCATTTTGCATGTGTTTGTGCCTGTGTGCATGCACGTGCCTGCCTACATGTTTTGCATGTGTGTGTGCGCCTGCCTATACGTTTTGCATGTGTGTATGCATGTGTGTGCACCTATGTGTGTATGTATATGAATACGTATATTTGCATGTGTGTATGTGCCTACCTATGCGTTTTGCATGTGTATATGCATGTGTATACGTATGTTTGCATGTGTATGCGCCTGCCTTTGTGTTTTGCGTGTGTGTGTGTGTGATCGCCTGTCTATGCGTTTTGTGTGTGTGTGTGCAAGTGTGTGTGCCTGCCTATGCATTTTGCATGTGTGTGTATGCATGTGTGTGTGCCTGACTATGCATTTTGTGTGTGTGTGTATGCATGTGTGTGTGAGCGCCTGCCTATGCGGTTTGCGTGTGTGTGTGTATGCATGTGTGTGTGCCTACTTATGTGTTTTGCATGTGTGTGCGTGCTTGCCTATGCATTTTGCATGTGTGTGGTGCAGCACATGTGCACACGCATGTGGAGATCTGAAATGACATCTGGTGTCTTCCTCCATTACTCTTGACTTTGCTTACTTTAAGTTTTAAAAAGATTTATTTTGGGGACACGAGAGATGGGGCAGAAAGTTAAGAAAATTTGCTACTCTTTCAGAGAACCCAGGTTCTGTTCCCAACACCCACGTGGCAGCTCACAACCATCTGTGACTACAGTTCCAGGGGTCCAACACCCTCTTCTGACCCCCTTAGGCACTGTACATGTGTGATACACTTACATACCTGTAGGCAAAACATTCATACACATCTTTAAAAAAACTTATTTAATGTGTTTGTTTTTCGTATGTCTGCACGTGTCTGTGAACATGTTTTAGCTGCCTTTGAGGCACCCTGGACAACCTGGAACTGGAGTTACAGGCAGCTGTGAGTCAGCCAATGTGGGTGACGCTGAACTCGGGTCCCTGCAGAAGCAGCAATGACCTCATCTTAGGTGCCACACCATCTCTCCAGCTCCTTCATTGCCTTTTTGTTTTGTTTTGGTTTTTCAAGATAGGGTTTCTTTGTGTGACAGCCCCCAATGTGTCCTGAAACTCACTCTGTAGACCAGGCTGGCTTAGAATTCACAGAGATCTGCCTGCCTCTCTGCCTCCCAAGTGCTCGGATTAAAGGTGTGCACCACCTCCTGACTTCAAGAAGACATTTTTTTTTTTAAAAAAAAAAATCGAGACAGGGTTTCTCTGTGTAACAGCCCTAGCTGTCCTGGAACTAGTTTTGTAGACCAGGCTGGCCTCAAATTCACAGAGATCCGCCTGCCTCTGCCTCCTGAGTACTGGGATTAAAGGCATGTGCCACCACCATCCAGAGAGAAGACATTCTTAAGATATAGGAAAAGAAAGGGTTGAGATGGAGCTCAGCTTGTAGCATGCTTGTCTACCATGCATAAAGCCCTGGGTTTGATTCCCAGCATCATATAAAATCAAGCCTATGAATTCAAGGTTATTCTTAGCTACACAATGAGTTTTAGGCCAGCCTGGGCTACATGAGACCCTGTCTCAAAAACAAAAAACAAACAAACAAACAAACAAACAAACAAACACATAAGAAAAAAGGTTGAACAGATTCAACACAATGCTCATCAAAATCCCAGCAAAATTCTTCAAAGACCTCGAAAGAACAGTACTCAACTTCATATGGAAAAGCAAAAAATCCAGAATAGTCAAAACAATCCTGTGCAATAAAAGAACTTCTAGAGGTATCACAATCCCTGACTTCAAACTCTACTACAGAGCTACAGTACTGAAAACAACATGGTATTGGCATAAAAGCAGGCAGGAGGACCAATGGAACAGAATAGAAGACCAAGATATCAATCCACACATCTTCAAGCACCTGGTTTTTGACAAAGAAGCAAAAAATATCAAATGGAAAAAAAAGCATATTTAACAAGTGGTGCTGCAATAACTTGATATCAACATGTAGAAGAATGAAAATAGATCCACATCTATCACCATGCACAAAACTCAAATCTAAATGAATCAAAGACCTCAACATAAAGCAGCCACACTTAACCTTATAGAAGAGAAAGTGGAAAGTACACTTGAACGAATTGGCACAGGGAACCACTTCCTAAATAAAACCCCAGCAGCACAGGCACTGAGAGAAACAATTAATAAATGGGACCTCCTGAAACTGAAAAGCTTCTGTAAAGCAAAGGACATGGTCAACAAGACAAAATGACAGCCTACAGAATGGAAAAAGATCTTCACTAACCCCACATCAGACAGAGATCTGATCTCCAAAATATACAAAGAACTCAAGAAATTGGACACCAAAAGAACACATAATCAAAAAAAAAAAATGGAGTACAGACCTAAACAGAGAACTCTCAACAGAGGAATCTAAAATGGCTGAAAGACACTTAAGGAAATGTTCAACATCCTTAGTCATCAGAGAAATGCAAATCAAAACAACTCTGAGATTCCATTTTAAACCTGTAAGAATGGCCAAGATCAAAAACACTGATGACAACTTATGCTGGAGAGGTTGTGGGGAAAAGGGAACACTTCTGCATTGCTGGTGGGAATGCAAGCTGGTATAGCCACTTTGGATGTCAGTGTGGCGATTTCTCAGAAAATTAGGAAACAACCTTCCTCAGGACCCAGTAATACCACTTTTGGGTATATATCAAAAGGATGCTCAATCGTGCCACAAGGACATGTGCTCAACTATGCTTATGGCAGTATTGTTTGTCATAGCCAGAACCTGGAAACAACCTAAATGCCCCTTGACCGAAGAATAGATAAGGAAAATGTGGTACATTTACACAATAGAGTACTACAAAGCAGAAAAAAATATCGACCTCTTGAATTTTGCAAGAAAATGGGTGGAGCTAGAAAACATTATTTTGAGTGAGTTAACCCAGACACAGAAAGACAATTATTACGTGTATTCACTCACAGGTGGTTTTTAAACATAAAGCAAAGAAAACCATCTTACAAACCACAATCCCAGAGAACTTAGACAACAATGAGGACACTAAGAGAGACTCACAAAGATCTAATCTACATGGGAAGTAGAAAGCAGAAAAGTAGAAAAAGACAAGATCTCCTGAGTAAATTGGGAGCATGGGGACCTTCGGAGAGGGTTGAAGGGGGGGAGGGGAGAGTCAGGGAGGAGAGCAGAGAAAAATGTAGAACTCAATAAAAATCAATTGAAAGAAGGTTGAGGCATGATATTATGCAGCTGTAATTGGCACTTAGCAAGTAGAGGCAGGAGATTCAGGAATTCAAGGCCAACTTTGGCTACATAAAAAGTTGAAGTCAGTCAGAGCTATGTAAGAAAGTCTCAACTCATCAGGCAGTGGTGGTGCATGCCTTTAATCCTAACACTCAGAAGGTAAAGACAGGCGAACCTCTGTGAGTTCATGGCCAGTTTGGTCTACAGAGTGAGTTCTAGGACACCCAGGGCTGTTGCACCGAGAAACCCTGTCTCAGGGGGAAAAAAGAATGTCTCAACTCTCCTACCGCTTCCCTTAAAAGAGAAAAAAGGAGGAAGCCTCTTGCTTACATACATCACACTTTTAAAAAAGGGACTAGGGATGTGGTTTAGTGGTTAAGAGCACATACTATTCTTCCAGAGGGCCTGAGATGGATTTCAAGTCCCCATGTCAGGCAGCTCACAACTCCAACTCCAGGGACATCTGACACCTCTGGTTTCTGCGGGTAATTACTTGAGTATGCACATACCCTCCCACCCCCACACACATACACACACTTTAAAATAATACAAATAAACCTAAAAAAAATCTTGGGCAAATGAGTAAAGGTGCTTGCCTGGTGATCCAAGTTGGATCCCCTGGAACCATGTAGTAGAAGGAGAGAACTGACTTCAGCAAGTTGACCTCTGACTGCCACATGCATGCTGGGACACTGTGACACATGCTTGAGACACATACAGACATATGTAAGCATGTTTTTAGTCTGGGACACTGTGACACATGCATGCAACGCATACAGACATATATAAGCATGTTTTTAGTCTGGGACACTGTGACACATGCATGCGACACATACAGACATATATAAGCATGTTTTTAGTCTTCTTTTTAAAAAGGACCTGTCTCTTTTCAAATGAATGACCTTCCCCACAAAGCCTAGCCCTCCCTGCCCTGCACTTCAGCTCTTTCCTGGAGATATTCATCTCAAAGTATCACTCTATTTGTTTCCTGGGTCTGGTGTGTGTGTGTGTGTGTGTGTGTGTGTGTGTGTGTAAGTCTCATGTAGCCCAGTCTGGCCCCAATCCTGTGACCTGGGATTCTATGTGTGCACCACCACACTTGGCCCACAGCTCCTCCTTGCTAGTCTTTTAGCTTGATCTATTGGCCCAGATTCTGCTCAGACAGGAGATAGCCCAGTATTCAGGAAGCCTGCGTGAGGCTGGGGTGGAGCAAAGCCAGCTCACCTGGGGCTTCCCAGAATCCTCTCTGTCCTCTCCTTCCCTGCAGGCCACAGCATAGACTTTTCTCCAGCAGCCCCCAACCCCTACGCTCAAAGCTTCTGTAAGCTCACAGGCTTGTTTCAGGGCTAGACTGAGTGCCTCCAGGGTACTCTAAGCTCTGTACATGGCAGTCCTGGTTTCTGTAGAGTTCACAGCCAAACCCCAGCACCTGGCTCACAACACATGGCAGGATCCTGCGTGTTAGCTCTCAAAGCTGCGCAGCTAGTTCTTACTTATCCTGCGGAATGCCCTCGGCTCTGTAAGCCTTGAACTCTCTAAAAGGCCCTTATCTTGCTACTCTCCTGCCCGTCACCAACCACTAGGCCTAAAAGGAAGGCACCGTGTCCTGTCTGCCATTCTGTATATCTGTGGACAACAATCCCCTTGGCAAACACACAGAATTGAAAACTGTCTTCTCCAGATAACTTTAACCAGCCCCTCTCACTCCGCTGGATCCTCTTCCGCGTTTATCTTCCAGAGGGGGCTAATATTCTCCCCAGTTCCGCTTCCCAGGCACCGCGCAACCCTGCCCCTTCACATTCTCCCACTGTCTCACGAATATTATATGATCCTGTTTAGGAATCTGTCTGCAGTTCAGAACCTGTCAACCAAGTGTCTTGTCCCAGTTTCCTTGCTACCTGTCTTCTAGATCGGACCATAGTGGGAGAGGAATCCCCAAACCATAACAGCCTTTCTTCCCTTCCCATTAGGAAATCCCATACTCGGTGGCCCAAGGGTGCATCTCCAACCTTCCTCCACAGGCGCTGAGGGCCCTGAAATCACTCTGCCTACCTTTTACTAAAGAGAAAAACTGAGACCAGAGAACATGGATGCTGGGCCTTAGGCCAAAGTCCACAGTCCCTTGCTTGTGTCCTGCGCTGCCTTAGGCATTTGTGAGCTGTTCCGTGGGAGAGGGCGACTCGTGGTGGTGATGAGAGGAATGACGACTGGAGCTCAGTTCACAGGACTCAGGCTGATGGAGGAAGTAGGTCACGGAACCTGAGGCCCTAATTATCAAGATTGTAAATAGAGGAAAGTCCCTTTGCGAGGGAAAACTCTCTCCTCACCCACTGTCCTTAGTCATGTTCTCCATGATGACTTAATAACACCGACCCGTGGTTTTAATTGGACCCTAAAGATTGGATCTTTGGGAAGCAAACACAGTCATTATCAAATGATTTTACGCACCTGGCAAGCCACACAAGCTTTTACAATTCAGGAATCAGGTGCTAAGCCCTTTTAGAATGCAGGAGATTGCTTTCTAATAAGACTTCTAGATTCGTATTGACCTTGGGGTCCCAAATAAGCACTGGGTCGGATTCCACAGTAGCCCGCTAGGCGGCGCCCCAGCCCACCATCTTCCCTTCCTGGAGCCCAGACCTGGTTCTTACTCTGAAATACAGCTTGCTGAGGAATGCCTGCTTGTACCAAATGATAAATATCTGCCTACAAATCTAAGGAACAATTTCTCTAACCAAGCATGGTAGTGCACAACAGTAATCTCAGCGCTTGGGAGTTGTAGGCAAGTTCAAAGGCCTAGTTTTAATTGTTTTTGTTTTTATTTTTTGTTTGGTTTTCAAGACTGGGTTTCTCTATGTTGTAATATCTCTGACTGTCCTAAAACTTGCTTTGTAGATCAGGCTGGCCTCGAACTTGCAGAGATCCGCCTGCCTCTGCCTCCCAAGTGTTGGGATAAAGGTGTGTACCACCATGCCCGACTAGTTTCAATTTTTTAAAAATTGAATATAACTTGTCACTCTCAAGCTATAGCTGTGACACCTCCCTTCACCCCACCCCCACCCCATGCTCCAGCTCCCTCTTCCTTCTCCTCCTTCCTGTAACAGAGTCTCTCAGCCCAAGGGTGCCTTGAGTTCAAGATCCTCCTGCCTCAGTCTCCTGAGTGCTGAAGTTACAGGCACGTACCACCACATCTGGCAAAGTTCACAACATAATGAAATCTGTTCTTTTCTCATGAATTCATAATTTCAAAGTGAAGAAAATACACAAAATGGATGGAAGTTAGACTATATTAGTGGAATAATGAATGCCTGGACTCCTTTTATTTTAGGACAGGACTTCATGCCACGCTGGCCTCACACTCACTGGTATCAAAGGTGACCTTGAATCTCCTGATTCTCCTGCCTCCAACTCCCAAATCCTGGGATTACAGACGTGTACCACCATACCTAGTTTATGGTTCTTCCTCAAAGGCTTTCATGTTATCTTAAAGCTTTAAATATTTTTATGAATGTTTTGAGATGGCTAAGTAGGTAAAGGTATTTGTCTCCCAGGCCTAATGGCCAGTGTTTATTCCCTGGACCAATGTGACAGAAGGAGGATTAATCCTTATAGGTGTCCTCTGACCTCTACAGGACAGGTGCCACAGTATGCATGTGGACTTGTGTCTATGCACACACGCACACACACACTCAAGCAAATACATAAATGTAATACATTCACACACACATACACAGTCTCACACTCAAACACATACACTCACACACATGCACACACTCACACACACCCTGGGCAAATGACTTAGTGGGTAAAGCTCTTGCTGGACAAGTCTGAAGCCCTGAGTTTGAATCCCCAGAATCCATATAAAACTGTATGTGGCCAGGCGGTGGTGGCGCACACCTTTAACCCCAGCACTTGGGAGGCGGAGGCAGGCAGATCTCCCTCTGTAAATTCAAGACCAGGCTGGTCCACAGAGTGAGTTCCAGGACAGCCATGTTTCGCAGAGAAACCCTGTTTCGAAAAACAAAACAAACAAACAAAAAACAAAACAAAAAAACCTGGATGTGACCAGACATGTCTTACACATGCCTTTAATTCCAGCACTCGGCTGGCAGATTTCTGTGAGATTGGGGACAGCCTGGTCTATATAGTTCCAGGACAGCCAGGGCTACACAGAGAGACTGGCTCAAAACAACAACAACAGCAACAACAACAACAAACGCTGAGCGCGGTAGCACTGCCGGTAATTCTACTGTGTCTCTGGAGACAGGAGGCAGAGGCGAGAAGATCTGGACACATGATCCAGCAAGGCTGAGGCAGGAGGGTTGCTGCCAGGTCAGCCTGGATTATATAAAGTTCAGGCTAGCCTGGGCTGCAGCGTGGGAGTCTGTCTAAAGAAACAAACAACCAACAAAGTGACCCCTATGCATAACATTTCATAATAAAAACCAAGAGATGAACAAAAGGGCAAAACCTAAAGGAAAGCTTTTTTTGAAAGATCTGTTTTAATCTTTTCTGTTTTTGTTTTGTTTGAGACACAGTTTCTCTGTGTAGTCCCGGCTGTCCTGGAACTCACTATATAGACCAGGCTGGCCTCACATTCACTGAGATCCGCCTGCCTCTGCCTCCCAAGTGCTAGGATTAAAGGCGTGCGCCGCCACCACGCAGCCTGTTTTATTCTTTGTGTACGTGTAGTCTGGGGGTGTGTGTGCACAGGCGCCCATGGAGGCCAGAAAGGGACGTGCGATCACCCAGGAGCTGGAGTTATAGGCCACTACAAGCAGCCCCAACGCGACTGCTCAGAAACAAACTCAGGTCTTCTAGAAGAGCAGCTGGTGCTCCTAACAGCTGAGCCATCTCTCCAGCCCTACTAAAGGAATTCTTTATGTCATGAGCATTTTACTTTGATAATGCTTTTGATTTCACTTGGGGCATTTTTAGAAGGCTGCCCCATTTGTGTTTCTTCATAGCCTTTCAAGCTACAATTCCTGCTTGATTCGCCCTCCAGCCTCCCACACACCATGTGGCATTAGAGATTGACTAGGGTTTCATACAGGAGAGGTGAACACTCTGCCCCTGAACTCTAACCGTTCTGTTAGTTCTCGAACCCAAGACCAGTGGCCGAGGTGCCCCTGTCTGGCACACCTCACCCTCCTTCTGCCCTTCTCCAGTTGCTCTTCATATAGAATCCTGCCATTTGGGCTATGCTGGTCCCTTTTTGCTCTTTAGGCATCTTGGTCTCCTGGCTTTCCCCTACCCGTCTTTTCCTGCAGCCTGGCTCAGGGTCATGCTCACTCTAGAATTTCCTGAGGTCTCTGCCTGCTCTCTCCCTCATATCCAGAGTGGGCCTTCTCCTCCACCATACCTAGGAGCGTCACGCCCTTCCTTTTTATTTCTTCTTTTCGTCCACCATTCTTTCCACATGTTTGACTGTGAGACAGGAATCATTCCAGGCAGGCCTTAAATTTGAAATAATCTTGCCTCAGCCTCCTGAGAAACTGGAATTACAGGCTTGACTGACTCAAAAATTTCTATGACAGCCCAAAACAAAACAACAATAACACCCCCCAACCAAAAATCAGCAGTAAAAATAAATTCTAATAGTGGGCGAACAGGCTCCTCAAAGCTAGGGACTGGAGCAATGGCTGTCCCCAAACTATTATGGTATATACCTCTCACCCCTAGCAAAGGGCTATTTAAAATGATGGCTTTCTTTTTTCTCTTTTTTATTTCTTTTTTTCTTTTCTTTCTTTCTTCATTTTTCTTTTTGACAGTCTCTTTATGTAGCCCAAGCTAGACCTGAACTCATGACCCTTCTGCCTCAGCTTCCCAAAGGTTGGTTGTCTAACAAAGACTCAGAATTTTCGGGAGTCTCTGAAAAATTTCCAGGCCTGGATGGACATGCATGGGGACCACAGGAACCAATTAATATGAATTTTACCTTGCTACCAGGAGAATGTGGGCAGTCTACTGAGTTCCTTTTGGAGTTGTTTCTAATTGTTTCAAGACTAGCTGGAATATTTCCAGGAAGTAGCAGAAGAGTGAGCTCTTTCTGAAGAGGGTCATGGCTCCACCTTCAGAGTCTGACTTCTGGACTGACCATCAGATATGGAGTGTAAAGACTAAAAATGGGGTCGGGGACAGAAAGTCCATGTGTTCCTGGCCACTGTGGTGTCACTGCTCCCAATACAGGTGTAACCTGAGTCCCCACATGGGAGCCAGAAATCGGCCGAGAAGAGACTTCAGGAGAGAGCAGCCCCAGGCGGAGGCCGAGGCGGAGGAAGTGGGGGCCTCAGCTCCGGTCATTCCACCTAGCTCGGTTTGCACTGAAGGGTTGGGGTAAGTCCCTTCCTCAGCATCTCAGAAGCTCTGTGGGCAACCTGGGGAGTAGGACAAGAATTGAGACACATGGGTTGTGGGCAGAGGCCTTTGAGAGTGGATGATTACAAGTGTCTTGGTTATTGCCTCCAAAGTAGCCTCTCATCCTGATGCCCAGGGTCAGGACCTCAAATCTCTCGGACCTACATCCAGGGGACAAGGAGGACCCATTCCTGGGCCTCTCCAGATTCGCAAGCCATCCAAGGGCGCTAACCAGCTCAGGCCCGCTTCGGGGTCTGGGCTGATCCTTCCTCCTGTACAGGGAGTTAGCCCAGGAAATGGAATCCGAGTCAAGGAGGTGCACTGTGTGCCCACTGTGGGCGCTCGCCATCACCCACCGTACCCTACACCAGCCGCCTTTAGTTCGCTACCAGTTTCCCTCTCCGAAAGGGTCGTCACCACACCTGTGTGACTCCACTTCCGGTGGACAACATCGGCCTCTAGGCCCCACCCAGCATCCCGCTGCCTGCTGGGATTTGTAGTTGGTGGTATCGTGGCTGGCGCATGTGCGTGAGCGTGTGCGTCTGGGTTTGTCTGACTTCGCTGGAGTGGACCCTCAACCTAGGCTCGGATGAGGCAGCATAGATTCTGCCCTGCAGCCCACTGCCTTCTGGGAATTGTAGTTCGCAGCTTTTGTCTCTGGGCAACTGTGGGGCCGAGTCCTGGCTTTCCTGTTTGTGGCTCTGGGCAGACTCCGGGTGGGAGAAGCGCTAGGAGGGGCACTCTCTGTGAGGGTCCAGCCTTTCTCCAGTAAGGGCTTATCCTGGAGACACTGCTTGGCAAAAATGAATTAGGCCAAGGGTCTGGGATCTTTTCTGTGATCAACGGTTATCCCGAAATAATGAACAATCCTGCCCAGGACTGGTTGTACATACAAGTTCATTGTCCTGTAGGATTGAGTGATAAATATTAATTACACTAATTTGTTAACTACTTCACCAAGTAAGGCTTTAATCACCAAGAAATTGGTGAGAGACACTTCGCTGTTGAAGAACCCACCTGCCTCCATATCAGGCTTAAAAACCATCTTATAGTAAAGACAAACTAGGTTCATTCCTGTTTATGATTAAACCCCTGTTTCTCAAGGATTGGATTATGCCCCACCTGTGACGTTAACTGCAAATGGTTTTGTACTGCCTGCTCCGAGAATGTCAATCATGTCTTTGTTTCAAAAAGTTAATAGCCAACTTACAACCCTACTTTTGTTTCCAAAGGGCTGTTATGGCTACCTTGCTATTGACTGTTGTTAGGACCACCTTGCAATCATGTCTGTTTCAGCAGGTGGTCATGATTAACTTATTACACCTACGTTCTGCTACTGTAACTCCACCTAGTTTGCTGACCAAATTCCCCATTTGGGAACTCCCTACCCCTGAACTATAAAAACCTTGTCGTGGGACTGGAGAGATGGCTCAGTGGTTAAGAGCACTAACTGTTCTTCCAGAGGACTTCTGCTCAATTCCCAGCACCCACATGACAGCTCACAACTGTCTATAACTCCAGTTCCAGGGAGTCTGACACCTTCATACCAAGTGCACATAAAGTTAAATATATATATATATATATATATATATATATATATATATATATATATATATATATATAAGCCCTTGTCTTCCTCACATCTAATGCTAACCTCTTGAACCCCGCCTTGCGGGGATGTAGCCCATGTACACAAATAAAAGAGCTTGCTTTAATTAATTGCTTACTTTAATTAATTTGGCCATGATGTTTTTGGCCAGTAGTCTTTCTCTTCCCATCTTTGTGATTAACACTTGTGTGTGTGCACATCTGTGTGCACGTATGTGTGTACGTGTACGTGTGTGTGTGTGTGTGTGTGTGTGTGTTGTGTGCATTTTGAAGACCAGAGGTCCATGTTAATGTCTTCCTCTTTGGCTATCCACCTTTCCAGGTAGGATTTCTTAGTGACATGAGCTCATCAAGCACAGGGTGACAGGGACCCAATGGCACCAGCTTTATATCTAATTTCTGGAGAGTGAACTCAGATCCATCAACCTAGTCCCCACAGTTTGCTTTGAGGACCAAATAAATGGTTTTGTGTGGAACTGAGGATATTTAATAAACTGCAAAGCATAGGGTATATGAGGTGTTCACACCAAAATCAGATTGTGGTATGTATATGACTTGAGGCTGATGGGGGTCCTAGGTTGCCAAGAATGTTTGGAAAGGGGTGTACTTATTATCTGCAGATAGGGGTCTCTGGCTTCCAAATGCATTGTGAGAGCAGAGGAGTGTACACATAGCACAAACAATGAGGAACTAATTTACTAAATTATTCTCTATGCTTACCCACCTCAACCCCAGCAATGGGATTACAAGGTATCATATCTGAGTGCTTTTAAAACATGGGTTCTGGTTAGTCAGAGGTGGTGCACACCTGTAATCTAAGCATTGGAGAGGCAGGGGCAGGTCGGTCTCTGCGAGTTTGAAGCCAGCCTGGTCTACAGAGTGAGTTCCAATACAACCAGTGCTACACAGAGAAATCCTGTCTTGAAAAACAACAACAACAGCAACAAAGTACAAACCAAGACTCCTCTTCCCCCCCAAAATTCCCAGATGGGTTCTGGAGATTGAACTTGGGTCTTCATGCTGACAAAGCAAGTGCTTTCTTGACTGGGCTATTTCTCCAGCCCTATTTGGGGGCAGGGGATTTCATATTAGAGTTGTATTCCCTGCAACCCCTCAGGGAGGAAAGACTTAGCCTTCACTGTACCTTTGGAGTCAGAGGAGCCAGGAGAGTGTCTACTAAGCTAGCCTTTATGTCACTGATGGGGAATGAAGGCTCACAGAGGGCCACATGTCAGGCTGGGTGTGGTGTTTGTAATTTTAGCACTTGGGAGGCTGAGGCGGGAGGATTACACTGAGTTTGAAGTCTGTCTGGGCTACAGTAAGGCACCTTGCCTCAAAAAAAAAAAAAAAGACAGCAAACAAGGGAGCTGGAGAGATGGCTCAGCAGCTAAGAGCTTCTCCTGCAGAAGATCTGGATTGGAGTCCCAGCCCCCCATGGCAGCTCACAACTGTCTGTAACTCCAGTCCTTGGGAATCTGATGCCCTCTTCTGGCTTCTGCAGGCACCAGGTACACATGTGGTGCACAGATATATGTGCATATAAAATACGGTACACATGTGGTACACAGATATATGTGCATATAAAACACCTATTCGTATAGAATAAAAATTAAAAAGAAAAGAAAAGAAAAGAAAAAGAATCTGGAGTGGTGGTCCTACCTGCAATCTCAGCACTTGTGCTGAGCATCAAGAGGTCAAGGTCATTCTCAGCTATGTGTAGAGTTCCCAGCCAACCTGGATTACAGGACACTCTGCCTCAAAAAGGACAAAAACAGGGGAGTGTGCAAGATGGCTCTGTGGGTAAAATGACGAAGACATGATTTTGATCCCTAGAAGCCAGGAAACAGTTGGCTTTGCAGCCCATGTTTGTGACCCCAGGGCTGTGTGAAGAGGCAGACACAGGCAGCTCTAGTGGTTTGCTGGCCAGCAGTCTAGCTGACACGGAGCTCTGGTTCTGTAAGACACCGCGTCTCAAAAATAAGGTAGAGGCTGGAGAAATGGCTCAGGGGGTAGGAACATTTGCTACTCTTGCACAGGACCCGAGTTCAGTTTCTAGCACCCATGTCTTGGCTCACAGCTTCTGTAACTCCAGTTCCAGGGGACCTGATATCCTCGGGCACCAGGTATCTATGTGCTCCACAGACATAAATACAGCCAAAACACTCAAACACATAAATAAAATTGTGGAGGGCCGGACCACATTCTCCATTGCTTCTAGGAACAAAGGTAGAGATTGACCTCTGTGACCCCAAGGTGTGGCGGTACACGCCTTTAGTCCTGATGCCTGGGCGGCAGAGGCAGATTGACCTCTGTGACCTCAAGGCGTGGTAGTATACGCCTTTGGTCCCAATGCCTGGGAGGCAGAGACAAGCAGATCTCTGTGAGTTCAAGGTGATGTAGCACACACCTTTAATCCCAGCGCACGTGCTTGGTAACTCTACCGCTGCGTCCCTGCCTACTCCCGAGGCATCATCTGGGATAATGGGCAGTGAACCAATCAAAGAGTGACACGTCCAAAGCAGGGTCTGTTTCCTATATAAGGGATGGGTTCCATCTTATCTGAGTCTCCGCCATGTTGGCTGATGCCCGCTCTCCCAAGGGGCATTAAAGCTTTACTGCAGAAGTATCCTATGTGTACCGCGTGGTTCTTGCTGGCGAGACGGTAGCGCGGGACATAAAATAAATAAAATCTAATTTTGAAAAATAAGATAGAGAGGTGGAGAGACGGCTCAGCAGTTAAGAGCATTGTTGCTCTTCCAGAGAACCCAAGTTCAATACCCAGCACCCACATGTCAGTTGACAACTGTCTATAACTTCAGTTCCAGGGGATCTGACACCTTCACACCAATGCATATAAAATAAAGTGAAATAAATTATTTTTAAAAAAAGAAAAGAAAAATAAGATAGTAATACAAGACACCCAACATTGGACTTTCACCTCCATACACACATGCCCACATACCTGCACATACATGAACATGTATGCATGCTTAACATACACATAAACACATATATACACACAAAGTAAAAACCAAAACATATTCTCCCAAAATATTTAGAGAAAAGACTGGGCATGATGGGATTCCTGTAATCCCAGCACTCGGGAGGCAGAGGCAGGAGGATCACTGCAGGTTCCACAGTAAGACCCTGGATCAAAAAAAGAGAAGGATAAAGGGTCTGGGGAGATGGCTCACTGGTTAAAGTGCTGGTTCAGTCTGGGTCTTGGCATACTACTTTTTCCAAAAGAATTGCCTTGTTGAGAGAGAAAAAAAAAACAACAACCACAACAAATCAACCCACAAAACAAATCACCCTGTGTCTCCTCAGGTCCCAGTCTCCTAGGTAAAAGTATTAGGGTCTGTCCTTGCTTTACAAGGGAGCAAGCTGTCTCCGTGACTAGCAAGTGGGCAGTTCTGCAGCGTGGGAGTTTTGACCTTTGTCTGCTAAGACAGTCAGTAAATGTTTGAGAGTTGGTCCTGCTTAACCGGTGTAAATGAGAGCAGCCAGAGTCGTACGGTAACACATGGCGGCGCATGCCTGCCACCCCAGCCTTCTGGAGGAGAGGCAGGAAGATCAGAAGTTCAAGGTCCAGCACTGGCGAGGCAGAGGCAGGAGGATCTCTGTGAGTTCAAGGTCTATAGATTAAGTTCCAGGACAGTCAGAGATACACAGAGAAACCCTGCCTCAAAAAACAAACACAACAACAATAACAACAACAACAACAACAACAACAACAACAAAGTTCAAGGTCTTTTACCCCTGCCGAGGGAGTTTGGATCATCCTGAGCTATATAGGAACTTGTCTCAAAATTTGTAATTTTTTTCGATGTTATTACCTCCTGAGTGCTATGGTGGGTGGTGGCGTTACAAGGGAGACTTGACATTGCTCCCGGGCCACATGTGCAAACAGTGAGGCTGGTGAGGGAGACACACAAAACCACCACAGCGACAGAACTGTCTGTGGTGAATGTGTTTGACTTCTTGGTAGGGATAAGGGTCACATGGGTGTTGCATCTGTCAATACTAGAAAACCTAAGTGGTGTGTGCCTGTAAGCCCAGCACTCCGTGGGCAGAGGCAGGCAGATCTCCGTGAGGTCACAGCTGGTTTACATAGAATGTTCCAGGCAGACATAATAAGACCTTGTTTCAAAAAAAAAAAAAAGTCTGCCCCCCCCCCCAGCCATCAGCCCAGGGAGGTCCTTTTAAACCTTCCTCAGTGAGATGTGATTGTGATTGCTTGGGTTGCCCAGCTGGCCAGGAACAGTCAGGGTGTAAATCTTTCAAACCCAGTCAGTGGACCTCAGAGAATCGAATTCTGCTTGGCCTTTGCAAAGTTACTGCTCAAAAAACAAGGCTGCTTTGTCCTTTGTCGACGGAGTCCGTGGGTGGGTTTGTGTGCTGTTTTTGTGTGTGTGTAACCAAGGCAGATACTGACGCAGACACTGGCTGGTCTGTTAGGCTCTGAACTAGAGAAGGGTAATTGCATTGATGTGGGTCAGGTCAGCCTGGATTCCAGTCCTGGTTCCCTCCTGATCCTCCCTGACAATTCAGCTGAGTAGGAATAATGGTAAGAATGTGAAGATGGAGATCATTGTTAAAAATTACATATATTTGTTTACTTTTGTGCGTCTGGTCCTCCAAGTGCTAGGATTACAAGCACGTACTGCCATACTGGGTGTTTGTGGTGGTGGTGGTGGTGGGGGGGGTCAAAGGCAGGGCTTCCTGCGGGCCAGACAAACACTCCATCAGCAGACCTGCATCCCAGGCTGGAGATCACATTGAAGGCACCAAGTGCTCCAGGGAACTGCGGAGGTTGGAACCCTTATGGAGACCAGGACCCATGGGTTGGATGAGAAGTGAAAACTGTTCTCCTCAGCCCCAGTTTTCCCACCGTATGGAAATTAGCTTTCCTGGTCCTGAGGTCCCTACCAGGCCTCCAATGCTAGGTCTCTAGTGAAGCAGTTTATTTGGAAGGGAAGGGCCAGGCCAGGATTGCCCCCAGTCAGCGCCAGCCACTTGACCCTTCGCGGTGACTCGCTTCTCTTAGGGGGTGAAGGCATGGTCGCTAGCAAAACAATGGTGTCTAGAGCCACCAAATCCTTCGAAGTAAGTCGCGCTCTGGGGTATCTATTCTCTACGGCCTGGCGCTCCTTTTGAGGGGAACAGAGAGCCTCTGTGGGTTCCTGGACGGCCCGGCTATCTGTTCCCTCCACACCTTAGGGGCGAAAGCTCAACTGGAATTTGAGACTGGGCGGGTAGAGCCAGCAAAGCACTTTCTCAATTACGTGGGAGTTGAGGGGTAGGGCAGAATAGAAGTGGGGTAGGGGTGAGGGTGGGGGAACCAACCTGAGTCTTAAAAAGAACAAATTCCTTGGTTTTTTTTTTTTATATAACTTTTTTTTTTTTTGAAACGGTGTCTCCTGTAGCCCAGACTTCCTTAAACTCACTATCTAGACTATCTAGCCAAAGATGACGTCAAACCTCTCATTCTCCTGTAATCTTCCAAGTGCTGGGATTACAGGTGTGAACCACCCTACTTAAATTAACCACACTCAGCAAGTCTTTCTTTTCTTTCTAGGTTATGCGTATTCTGTTGTGTCTGAGTGTGGGTCTGTGCATGCAGGTTAGAAAGACATCAGATCCCTGGAGCTGCAGTTACAGGTGTTTGTGGGCGGCCTGATGTGGGTGCTGGGAGCTGAAACTGGATCCTCTGAGGGCTGAGTGCTCTTAACCACTGAACCACAGCTCCAGACCAAGAACCCCCCCCCCCATTCTTTTTAAATAAATTTTTCTTCTTGTGGTGAAAGGACCCTCTTAGCTCAAGTGTAGCAAACACTGATTTTCATTCTTCTTTGTCCCCTTCGGTGTGTACATAGGATCTCAGTCTAAGAACTACCTAGGTTCTGCATTTAGTGCAGCCAAGACCGGGCATTCACAGCGGGAGAGGGAGAGGCCCCTGGCTTAACTTTCTCTCCACAGCAACCTCCCACGAAGCTTGGGAAGGGATGGGTGTTGCTACAGCAGGAGCTGACCACTTTTGCCAGGGCCCATAGTAAATCGTGTCAGCAATGTTTCCATTTCTGCTGGCCTGAAAGAGACTAAGAAAGAGGGCACATGAGATGACTCAGCTGGCAAAGATGCTTGTCACCTCGATCTGATTCCCAGGACCCACATGATAGGGGAGAACCAGCTCCCATAATTTGCCCTCTGACCTACACCCTCAAGCTGTGGTATGTTCATGCACCGCCCCCAATAAATAAATGAAAAAAAGTAAATAAATGTACTTGAAAAAAGAGTCCAGATTTACTAAACATTTGTTATTTGCTCATTAATTGTAGCATCTTGTTTAACCTTAACTTTTATCTGTGTGTCCACTTTACAGATTGGATCTGAGGAGGCCCCACAAAGCTGAAGTTGAATCAGATCAGAAGCAGTAGTGCTGGTAAGTTGTAAAGGCCACTCCCCCAACACCTGTGGGTGTCCAAGGACGATTTGGGACTGCAGGCAGGTCTTGCTGCTCCAGAAGGAAGGGACTGCGTCTCGCTGCTCCAGAAGGAAGGGACTGCGCCGTGCTGCTCCCACTCCTGGAGTCTGATCTCTCTTTCTACCGTGTGGGTCCTGGGAATCGGACCAGGTCTTCAGGCTTGGTGCGGAGTGTCTTTACGCACCTAACCTTTCTGCCAAGTTCTCTGCCCTGCCTGTGGTTCTGTGAGGGGCAAGGCCCTGCTGGAATCTCAGCCCAGCCCTGTTTTTAAGGCTGTCACTTGGTCATGGGGACCCTTGGAGGCCAGCTATAAGCTATGTTCGTATTTCTTTTAACTACTATTTATTTTTATGTGTATGGGTATTTTGTCTGCATGTTTGTATATAGTGGGTGCCTGCTGCTTGAGGTGACCTGAAGGGCACATTAGATCCCCAGGACTGGAGTTGCAGACAGTTATGAGCCTCCATGTGGGTGCTGGGAATGGAACCTGAGTCCTCTGGAAGAACAGTCAATACTCTTAGCCACTGAGCCACCTCTCCAGCCCCACAGACTGTGTTCTTTAGAGAGAACATTTAATTTTTATTTTATTTATTCATTATTGTTGTGTGTACACTTGCATGCATGCATGGGGTGCATGTCATAGCACATATGGAGGCCAGAGGACAACTTGCTTTCTTTCTAAATCTCTTTAGATTTATTTTGGTGTGTGTGTGTCTTGCTTAGGGTTTCTCTTTCTGGATAAAACACCATAATCAAAAGCAACTCGGAGAGGAAATGGTTTATTACTTTTCACAGTCCATCACTGAGGGAAGTCAGGCCAGGAACCTGGAGGCAGGAGCTAAGACAGAGGCCATGCAGGAGTGCTGCTTATTGGCTTTCTCCTCACAACTCGCTCAGTCTACTTTCTTACAGCATCCAAGACCAAGTGCTCAAGGGCAGCTGTGCCCACAGTGCGCTGGACCCTCCTGTATCTTTAATCAAGGCATTCTACACCACAGACTTGCCTGCAGGCCAATCTTATGGAGGCATTTTCTCAATTAGGAATCCCTCTTCCCAGATATGTCTAGATTTGTGTCAAGCTGATGAAACCCAATCAGTATAGTGTGTCTATCTGTATATGCTAATGTGGGTGCAGTGCTCTCGGAGGCCAGAAGAGGGAGTCAAACCCCCTAGAGCTGGAGTTGTAGGCAGTCGTGAGGTGCCAGACATGACTTCTGGGAACGAAACTTCAGTCTGCTGGAAAGTAGCAAGTGTTCTTGACCTCTGAGCCATCTCTCCAGAGGACATCTTTGAGGAGTCCATTTGGTCCTTTTTTATATATAATATTTATTTATTATGTATACAATATTCTGCCTGCAGGCCAGAAGAGGGCACCAGAACTCATTACAGATGGTTGTGAGCCACCATGTGGTTGCTGGGAATTGAACTCAAGACCTTTGGAAGAACAGGCAATGCTCTTAACCTCTGAGCCATCTCTCTAGCCCCTTGGTCCTTTTTTTTTTCTTTAAGATTTATTTATTGGGGCTGGAGAGATGGCTCAGTGGTTAAGGGCTCCATCTAATCTTCCAGAGAACCTGGGTTCAAT
The DNA here is from genome assembly GCF_982192425.1 of Myodes glareolus. Lineage (NCBI taxonomy): Eukaryota > Metazoa > Chordata > Mammalia > Rodentia > Cricetidae > Myodes > Myodes glareolus. Next base: position 39,312,087 of record NC_142031.1, on the reverse strand, counting down.
TCCCAGCACCCACATAGCAGCTTATTGCTGCCTGTGACTCCAGATTCAGGGGATCCCACACCTTGAATGCACATAAAATAAATAAACTATAAATAAAAAAAGATTTATTTATTTATTATGTATACAGTGTCCTGCTTGCATGTGTTCCTACAGGCCGGAAGAGGACATCAGTTCTCATTATAGATGGTTGTGAGCCACCATGTGGTTGCTTGGAATTGAACTCAGGACCTCTAGAAGAAGAGTCAAAGTTCTTAACCTCTGAGCCACCTCTCCAGCCCCCATTCTGTCCTATTACTATAGGTTCTAGGGACTGAACTCTGGGCATCAGCAAGCACTTTTATCCACTGAGCCATTCTGTTGGCTCCATTTAATGTATTGAGAAAGCATTTAATTCTTGCCCTGGTGGTATTTTAGCACACGGAATACATCCATCTAGAGGTCACGGTGTTGCACACCTGTAATCCCAGCATTTGGAAGATGGAGAAATGGAGACAGAAGGATTGAAAGTTTGAGGCAAGTGTGGGCTATGTGTTATGATTTTTTAAAAATGCTGCAAGATCCCTGGCGGCAGTAGGCAGCAGAAATGCTGTAGGTCCCCAAATGGTGGTAGTGGGCCATGTGGTGGCAGGCAGCAGACTCTGGGAGCAGCCAGTCTCAGGCAGGGATGGCTGCCGGTCCCCGAGCGGTGGCTGGTCCCAGGCAGGGAGACACATGGTGGGTGGGCAGGAGACAGAAACATGGATAGACACGACATGTAGAATGAGGGTAAATATTTATTCAGGGAGCTATGGAGGGGAAGGGAAAAGAGGAGAAGGGGGGGAGAGAGGAGAACGAGAAAGGGAAGAGAAAAAGAGGACAGAGAGGGAGAAAAGAAGGGGGCAGAAGGGGAGCACGTGGAGCCCAAGGGAACAGAGAGAGAATCAAGATGACGAGAGGAGGGGAGGGGCAGCAGGGAGTGGGCGTGGCTTGTCTCTTAAAGTGAGGAACAATCATAACATTCCCAGCTCCTTTTTATAATAAAAAGCAGGAGATTAGACACCACAGTTTGACAGAATTGGGGCGGTGAATTCTCAAGACTGCTTCCGGCTTATTTGTGGGTGTTGTCTTTGAAGGGGGGGACCTGAGAAGGCTGGGTGCTGGCCACATCCTGGCATAGCTGGTCTCTTTGCTTCTGTCTGGTGTTTGTGGCATGAAAATGTCTGGTGTCTCTTATATCTGTTTAAGGTATTGGCAGAACAAAGAACAAAGTTAAATTAAGGGAAAAAAAATTTTAGGACAAGGGAGTTGAGGGGGATGTATCTGACCTGTTTAATGTGGATCCTTTAATTCGGCTCCCTGAACTCATGAGAATTCCTTGGGTTTCTGAAAACAGAAGTTTTAGACACATAATGACTGTGGCATATTTTGTTCTGTGACATATTTTTGTACAATGAAAAGTATTTTTTAAGACTATGGAAGGCAGCATAAGAGAGAAATTTGATTTGAAATTTGTTTGGTGAGGTTGTTGTTGTTGTTGTTTTTAAACCTGGCAAAACCTCTCAGCTATCAAACTGTACCAGAGATCTTTCAGAAGGATAAGATTTTACTTGAGTTACTGTTTAAAAAATGACAGAGAACTTACTTGGTTGGCACCCAGGGCTATTCTTTTAGGGTCCTCCATGGTCACTGAAGGTCACATTTGACTTTTGCTGTTTAGCTCAGGGCCTGCCAGGTTCCAGAAGATCCTGTGGGCTAAGAAATCTGTAGGAAGACAGGCCTACCTTGGCCTGAGCAGCTAGGCTGTTGATTCCAGCGATTCTGTCCACATCTGGAGATCTTTAGTTTAGATGAAAGGCAGTTTTGCCCAATGGTCAGTGCTTGACAGTTGAAGAGAATTGTGGATGGACGTTGTTTTGTGTCCATTTGTCTTCTGTCTTCTTTGGAGGAAGTAGAGTGCTGCTGCTAGGAGCCAACCTGTCTCTTTTTGTTATGAAAAGTTTTTAATTAGTAAATATTTAACTATCACATTCCCCAGATCTCTGAGCAGTTGAGGGCTGTTTATTATGTATAACTACAGTATAGAATCCACCTGGAGAGCTGGTTCTGAACTTGACCGTACTGGCTCTTAGCTTAACAGGTAAGATTTACACTCGTAAAAAGACAGAAAGAAGAAACTGCTTTCAACAGAAGGTTAATGGCAGAACTGACAATAGTAGAGAACAGCTTAAAATATTTTAAATGAGGGTTGGACTAAATATAAGGCATTTTTGTAAGAGAATTAAAAGTACATACCAGTTTAAAACATGAGACTTATTGACTTTGTAGTCTGAAATGAGATGTAATGAACGATTATTATACACAGAAAGAGTGAACAGGAATTGGGCAACGTGGATGCTCTTGGTGGGCTCTACCAAAGGCATGCCACTGCGCAAAACACATGTAACAGAGTCAACAAGAGGAATTTAGTGAAAACCTGGGGACAAGGCAGGGTATACTTCAGTAAAGATGGAAGAACTTGGTCACCTGACCTGGCTCTTAGTCAAGATGGTGGTAAGGTCACCCACGTAACAAAGTTAACACTGGGGAACCAGGCAGGTAATACCTCAGTAAAGATGGCAGAACTTGGTCACCTGACCTGACCCTCAGCTAAGATGGCGACAAAGTTACCTGACTCCAATCAAAATGGCGGCAGCTGTAAGGATTTTAAGCTTAATAAGAGGGACCTAAAGGCGTGATCTGTTCTGTTGCTGAGCCACCATGCCACAGCACAAGCCGCAGAGGGGAGCAAAAGGCTGGAACCAAAAAAACTGCACCATGCCACAAACCACGGTGGTTAGCAAAAGGCTGGAACTGAAAAAACTGCATCATGCCACGGCTGGAATTGAAAAAGCCAGCTGGAATTTAAAAAAGCCAGGGAGCCGCCATCGGTGGTTGCTATCCACAGCCAAAATCGTGAAAACCCGCGGAACAGCAGCACCTCAAGGGACTGTCTTCCCGTATAGGTGGGGTGCAAATCGGCGTGAACCCCCAGGACTCGTGGACGAGCGTCCTCTGACTGAGAGTGGGGTGTTATGGCCTAGATCTGGTCAGGTGACTCAGAAACCAGAGAGGCCTGGGACCGCTCCGAGAGGCATTTTATGACAAGGGAAGAAAAAAGAAAAGAGAAGAAATGAAAAAAAAAAAAAGATGAAGAAACTGGGGGACCCTGGGTCCCCAGTCGAATGCACTGTACGGGGAGTGTGCAGTGCTAACGCAGGTTGACTGACCCTGGGTCAGTCCAAACACGATTCCAGTTAAGGGAAGCAACCGTAGCAGAATGGAGTTATGATTTTTTAAAAATGCTGCAAGATTCCCAGCGGCAGTAGGCAGCAGAAATGCTGTAGGTCCCCAAATGGTGGTAGCGGGCCATGTGGCGGCAGGCAGCAGGCCCTGGGAGCAGCCTGTCTCAGGCAGGGATGGCTGCCGGTGCTCGAGCGGTGGCTGGTCCCAGGCAGGGAGACACATGGTGGGCGGGCAGGAGACAGAAACATGGATAGACATGACATGTAGAATGAGGTTAAATGTTTATTAGTTGAGTTATGGAGGGGAAGGGTAAAGGGGAGGGGGAAAGTGAGGAGAGAGAGAGAGAGAAAGGGAAGAGAAAAAGAGGACAGAGAGAGAGAAGAAGGGGGCAGAAGGGGAGCGTGCAAGGCCCAAGAGAATAGAGAGAGAATCAAGATGGCGAGAGGAGGGGCGGGGCCGCAGGGAGTGGGCGTGGCTTGCCTCTTAAAGTGAGGAACAATCATAACACTATGGATCGAGGTTCTGTCTCTAACAAGCAAATTCCCCACATCCACTCAGTACTCTGTTTTCTCCGGGTTTTCCCCTAGCAGCAGATACTCAGATTGGTGTGATGGTCGGATAATTGGGAAGCCTTGCTTCTGGTCCTGTTGCATTACCAAGGCCAGGGCCTTGACTCTGAGCACTAAGTCCTGTCTGGAACAGACTGTTGACCAACTCTTCCAGGACAGGCCTGCCAGAGTCCCTGCTCACTGAGCCACCCAAGTGTGGCTGCCCACTGGGTGCTGACTCTCCAGGGCTTCACACAGACTCTGCTCTTCCTCCCTCTAGGGCAAGAGGTTCTCAACCTGTGGGTCACGACCTCTTTGACAGACTTCTTTCTAAAAATTTTTATGATTCGTAACAGTGGCAAAATTACAGGTATGAAGTAGCAAGGAAATAATTTCATGGTTGGGGGTTACCATGATGTGAAGAACTGTATTAAAGGGTCGCAGCATTAGGAAGGGTGAGAACCGCTAGGTTAGAGATTCAAAAGGGGATCAGAGCCCTCCTTGGCTCAGTCTCCTGCTTCCTATGTGTCTTCGGGCTGTGCCCCAGGGTCCTTCATGGGGCCAGTGATTATATTTTGTGGTCCTGTGACTGCAAGGAGACACTGTTGCCTTGGGTGTAGCCTGAAACCCTACTCCCTCTGTCTCTGCTTCTTTTTTCTTTGAGACATGGTTTTGTTCTTTAATTCTGGCTGGCTTGATCATGCTTATTTTCGTCTTTTTTGAGGGGGTCGGGAGGGGTTCCAGGGTCTTATGTGCCCTGGGCTGGCTCTGAACTCTCCATGTAGCCGAGGGTGACTCTCTACTTCTGGTTCTCCAGTCTCTGCCAACCAAGTGCTGCTTTGATGGGTGTGTGCCACCACATCCTGCTGGCTGACCACACTAATTTCTATCGCTCTCCCCTAGACCCCCAGCGCCAAGACTGTGTGACAATGGCCACCTGGGAAAAGAGCAGACTGAGGGGACAGCGTATGCTTTCATTGTTTATTTATTTATTTTGGTTTCTTGAGACAGGGTTTTTCTGTGTGGTCCTGGCTGTCCTGGACCTCGATTAGTAGTTTTGGCTGGCCTCGACCTCAGAGTTCCACCTCCTTTGCCTCCTGAGTGCTGGAATTAAAGATGTGAGCCACCGGGGCTGCAGAGATGGCTCAGTGGTTAAGAGTACTGACTGCTCTTCTAGAGGACCCAGGCTCTATTTCAGCACCCACATGGCAGCTAACAACTGTCTATAACTCTGAAATCTGACACCTCACACATAGATACATGTAGGCAAAATGCCAATGTATGTAAAATAAAAGTAAATAAATTAAAAAAAAAAAAACGTGAGGCACCACAACCTGCTGAGGGGGTAGTCTTTGGTATTTGGGGCATGGAGAGACTGCATTAAATGTGCCAAGGCAACTGGGGTGATGTCTTGGTATATGGAATCCTAGTGCTCAGGAAGCAGAAGCAGGAGGGTTGTCATAAATTCGAGGCCGACCTGGGCTACATATTGAGTTTCATAGTAGCCTGGGCTCCAAAGTAGGACTGTCTCAGTAACAGACACACAGACAGTTGGGCATGGTGGTACACACCTGTAATCCCAGCACTCAGGAGACAGGAGAAACAGGAGTTCAAGGCCAGCTTGAGCTGCATCATAATTTAGAGGATAGCCTTGACTACATGAGTGCTTGTCTCGAAAACAAAATACCAAAACGAAAATATACACACTCCCAAACCAACCAGAGTGTGTCAGGGCCCCAAACACTGTCTTGGAACTTCGCTTCAAAAAAGAAAAAAAAAAAAAAAAGGTGGCATACACTTTCAATCCCAGCACTCGGGAGGCAGAGGCAGGTGGACCTCTGTGAGGTCGAGGCCAGCCTGGTCTACAGAGTGAGTTCCAGGATGGACTCCAAAGCTACACAGAGAAACCCTGTCTCGAAACCCCTGCCGCCTCCTGCCCCCCCCCCCCAAAAAAAGAAAAGGAAAACCACATGTACTCGTGGTAATGAGACAAACTAGTCATGGGGAGGAGGAGAAGCTAGAGCAGAGCCAGTGACCCAACCCAGGAAATGTGACTAACCAGCCACAGCAGGGAGTGCGGCTTCGTCTGTGCCATCTGTGCCGAAGTGCCTGCCCGGGCTGGTGAGTGGAATGGGGCCTTCCTTGCTCGGCTGATTTGAAGTTGTTCAGAACTTGCCTTGCCCGAGGCCGCTGTGAGGAGACGGGTGGGCTCTAGCCTGCCAGTGGCCACGTCTGAGAAACAGCTTTCTACCAGCGTTTGCTTCCCTGAGTCCTTAGACCTCAGAGCCCTGAGCCTTCCCTTGGGTGGGGCAGGTGGGTGGGACAACTCGAGGAGAAGAGGGAAGTGAGAAGCGCGGGTGGGGCAAGCTGAGAAGAGTCTGAGAAGAAAAGGCCTGTGGAGAGGTAAAGTGGAATGGGCTCCTGGAGATGGGCTAGCTGGACCCTCTCGGGTGGACAGGGAGGACTGGTTGGGGGAGGGCTGGCTGCTAGGGTCTGGGAAGTCAGGAGTGATGCCCCTAGGCATAAATCAGGCTGAGGCCTTTGACTGCAGTTCTGCAGCTGTGGGAGAGGCTGGGTGGTGGTGGGCGCATTCCAGCTGCAGGGAGGGACTAGGGGATCTGGGTTCATGTTGCTTTGTAGGAGGTGGCGTCAGACCTTCTGAGAGATCCCCAAAGGCCGTCAGTCAGGGGGTGAGTTCAGATCTGGCAGTGGCTGTCCCCAAGATAGCATTGGCCTAGGTCTAGACAGCTGGACTGAAGGGGCTTGGGAAGAGACAAGGTAGGTCCAGCTACTTGAGGGCCAGCCAGCCAGCCCCCAGCAGCGGGCTATCCGGCTATCCAGGGAATGGTGTGGACAAAGAAGAAGGTGGACTCGGAGGTGTGGGGAGTGCGGTCTGCTTGGTGTGTGGGGAAAGAGCAGTGTTCTGGGTGTCCAGAGCCACTGCTGTCCCCACTTCTAAGGAGCATGGGTCACAGTTCAGAAAGTCCCTGCTTTCTTGTGCGGACAGTCACCTCCCTCCCTAGGGCTGGTGCTATTTCAGTTCACAGTTAACGGTGCAAGACGGACCGTGAGGGGAAGTGGGAAAAATTTTTGCGTCCCAATAATTCTCTCCACCCATGCAATAATCCAAATCAGACCAAATCAAACCGAATTAGAAAAAGCCCCCGTTTAATGGATACTAACACTACTGGGTGGGGTGGAGGAAGACCAAAAAACCATGTGTTTGTTCTCTGGGGGGCAGTTTAAATACCCAGTGCAGGGAGTGGTCTTGAGTATCTCTGGGGAGGGGTCATTGTTTGGCGGGCTTTCTCAGGGGTGGAGTCTGGACTGAGGCAACTCCCAGGGGGAGGGACTTGGGATGGAACTTCCATCCAAACATCCCAGACTCTTTGAGTTTATGGATGCCAGAGGCTAAGGTGATGCTTCCACCCAAACAAAGTGACCTGTTGAGAATCGGAGTCCGAGGAGGGCAAAAATAGCCCAGGTTTTCCTCAGTACTGGGTCACTGGTGCACAGTGAGGTCACTGATGGGGTCAAGCACATTGTTGAAGGTGGGAGTGACCCCCACCTCTAAGCACCCAGGGTGTCCATCAGGTTATTCTAAGGGCCAAGACTGGCCACCTCCCCCACAATCAGGACAGTTGGATGGGTTCCTTCACCCCTGCCTTTCTGCCTTAAGGCTGCTCCCAGCAGTGCCCCCGGCGCTGAGATCCTGGGCTAGCCCTCTGGTTTCATCTACACCGATAACTGAGGCTCAGCAAATCAAGGCAGTGGAACACAGCTCCTCCTCCTGCTCCAAAGGTGCTTTATAGTCTCAGGGAGAGGGCCAGGCCCTGAAACTCACGTCCCGCTATGGCCCAGTGGGGAAAACAAGACTTCAACAGAGGTGACTAGCTATGACGTAGCTCAGAGATAGAACGTTGTTTAGCTGTGCCCCTTGACATTGGGTTTGGTGCTAGCACTCCTGCCACTCCCAAAGGAAGATATATAAAAGAGACTGCCTGGTGCCATATCTCTCTCTCTCTCTCTCTCTCTCTCTCTCTCTCTCTCTCTCTCTCTCTCCACACTGACTTCCCCAGGCCTGTACACCTCCCCTTTAATAAACCCCTCAGCAAGGAGGGGTAAGGGGGGGTGCCTGTGAAGCAGTGAGCTCCCCATCACCAGAAGCATTCAAGAAGAGGACAACGAAGTGTGCTCTGGAAGAGGTATCTATACTGTGTGCTGAGGACTAAGCCCTGAGGCGCCTAATGCTGGTCTGTGATTACTGTGTCAGTCTTACGTGGAGGAAGCAGTTCTGTGGTTTCACTGGATGTGATGGCTCCCCCACTTCCCTGAGCCCTCTGGCTAGGCCACAAGGCAGACTGTTCTTCATCTCTGTCTTCCCCTCCTGCAGAAGGTGTGCTAAGCCTGGGAGGGCTGGGAAACTCCCACAGGAGCTGCGGTACTCGATCATCCCTCAGATAGTGGTGTGTGGGGGGTCCTGCCATGCACCCACAGGGATGGAGGGCTGCAGCGCACGCACCACACCGAGGAGGCAAAGGGCTGAAAGCAGGAGACAAGAATGGAAGGTTGTTTGCCGGGCAAGCCCCTTCCTCAGGAAAGCCTGGATGCAGGCAGGATCAGGAGCTGATGGGGGGCAGTCAGGATCTAGGGCTTCTCTCACAACTACCCAGCCTGCACCCATGCAGGCTGGTTTCAGCTAGCCCAGTGTTCCTCATGTACCCCACTTCCCTACCCTTGGGAGTAGGAATTGAACTTCGAGTCTCAGGCATGCTAGGTGAGCGCTGTACTACAGAACTATATTCCCGGTTCTCTGTTTACCTTTTATCTTGAGATTGGCCTCATTGTGTTACACAGGCAGGCCTTGAACACACTCTGCAGCCCAGGCTGGTCTTAAACTTCTAATACAGCTGCCTCAGTTTATTAACAAGTTAGGCTTGTACCAATCTGCCTAGCTTTGTCAGGAGGTTGTTGGTTTTGTTATTTGTTTGGTTTTGTTTTTTCAAGACAGGGTTTCTCTGTGTAACAGTGCTGGCTGTCTTGGAACTCACTCTGTATCCAGGCTGGCCTCGAACTCACAGAGGCTCCCGCCTCTGCTTCTGCTGGGATTAAAGGCATGCGCCACCACACCTGGCTATCAGTTTTAAAAGCCTTCCTCTCCTTCGAGTTCCAGAGCCTGTTTTCGTACCTCATGTACTATGAGGATCACTTTGAACACCTATGGAAAACACTTCCAGCCTGGGGAGAGTGTCCTGGCTTGCTGATACACTTAGGGGCTGGTTATGTAGCTGCTGGCAGAGTTCCACCTAGCATGCACACAGACCTGGGTTCCATCTGCGTAAATCCATCCTGGTGATCCAGCACTGTGGAGAAGGCGGGAGGATCAGAAGTCCAAAGTCTCCCGTGGCTACCTAGTGAACGCAAAACTAGCTCAGGCTATAAAAGACCCTATCCCAAAAGAAAAAAGAAATAAAAGAAAAAAAAAACTTATTCTCTGATACTTGATACCATAAGGAAGGCTATAACAGGACCGCCACAATAAGTAACCAGGCCCTTGCTGTGTGGGAGAAAGACTAGTCTCAACACCTAAGAAGTGTGAGCCAACAAGGCTTTCACAGTCCAGGAGCTAGGGAAGAGTCAGGGCGTGGAGAATGACTAAAAGAAAGCGCCAAGGGCAGGAGAAGGGGGGGAGGTTCTGTCAAACTAACCTAGCAGGTTTCTTGTGGAAGACAGCCAGGATGAGCAGACATCACGTGGGGGGTGCAGGTCGAAGAACCAGATCTGCATAAAGGATGATGGGATATGGATTATGGGGACTTGCAGCCTAACCCATGTTTTAGGGATCTTTGGCAGCAACTAGATTTTGTGAGGAAGTACGGAGAAAGGTCTAGAAGGCTTAGATGGAGTGATGGAGTTTAGCCAGAGTCTTTGCACTTCTGTAAGGTGGTTGGTTATTTTTTTTTTTACTTTTATTATTTATTTTTGTGTCTGTACATGTGCATGTTTCATGACATGCGTGCAGAGGTCAGAGGGCAACTCCAGGAGCTGGTTCTCTCCTCTGTCCTGTGGGTCCTGGGGCTGGAACTATTAGACTTGCCAGCCGGACCATCAGTCTTGAGGAGGTGCTGTAATGAGCACTCACGAGGATTGGGAAGGAGCAGAGAGCTGAATCCCCTCATCAGAACCCCACAGGCACTTGGAGTGGAGGGCACTTGACTCTGAGTCATGGCCCAGTTTCTCATTTTGGTAACAAGGAACTGAAAGCAGTGAGGTTACAGGCTCAGTCTCTCATTCCTGAGCTTTGGTTTGGGGCAGACTCATCAGTTCCTACCTGACTCACAGGCTAGGCTGCCCATAGCAGGGGGTGTGCACACAGCCCATGGCGTTTGTGGGTGTCAGCGTGACCCTCTGTTTGGGAGGTTGATACGGAAAAGGAAAGTGGTAATTCCACCGCGGGCATTTCAAGTCTTTCACCCGAGCTCCGTCTCCAGCTCTGCTTCCTGTGCAGACTCAACAGTCCCTGCTGACCCAGCCACCCTGACCGCAGAGTCGCCCCTGTGCTCCTGCAGCTCCAGTCTGCAGGGTGTGCTTCCTACTCTCACCCTCCGTGTCCCTCAGGGCGCCTCTCCCAGTAACTCACCAGATGGAAACACATACTGAATTAAGTGCTGGAGACATGTGATCTCTTCTTTTAAAAGCCTTACAATAAACAAGCAAGCAAGCAAACAAAATGCCTTAGCTCTGAGCCATGGTAAGGGAGCACTTGCTGCTGGGGCTAAGCATCCGAGTTTGACCCCCAGAACTCACATGGTGGAAGGGAAAGCCAATCCTTTCTTCACATCTGTTTACTTATTTAGTGTCTCTGCACGTACACTCGAGCACATGTGTACATGTACCATTGTCCATACGCAGAGGTCAAAAGAGGAGCCAACTACCATTGGGAACAAAGTAAAGGGAGGGTGAAGTTGTTATGACTGTATTTTTCTGAAATTAAAAACGACAACAACAGCTTGCCTTTTGCATTCTCCCTTTACTACAATTCCTTTTGCCCAAGAAATATTTTCTCTACTGACTCACAAAACAAAGATGGCATTCATCATTCTGGAACTGGAAGATGCTGGGCTCATAAAAGGGAGAGCTGATGCCCAGAATAGTGCAGTTCCCCTGGGAGAGCGTTGACTAGGAGGGAGAAAATCCCATGAAAGTTTTGTTTTTAGTAGATTTAGAGAATTAAAAACTCTGCTCTTTCTCTCTTCCTCTCCTTGGCTGGCCTGGAACCCACTATGTAGACCAGGCTGCTTTGGAACCCACTGCATAGACCAGGCTGGCCTGGAACCTACTATGTAGACCAGGCTGACCTGGAACCCACTGTGTAGACCAGGCTGGCCTTGAATTTTCGGAGCTCCGCCTGCCTCTGCCTCTGAGTGCTGGCTTCCAGGCTGCTCCACCTTGCCGAGTTCTCACTCTTTTTCTCAGGGTCCCATGGATTCCGAGTAGCCCTCAAAATCTTTGAGGGTGATCTTGAACTCTTGTCTCCACCTCCCAAGCGCTGAGATTACAGGCATGAGCCGTCAGGTCCAGTTTCTGCGGTGCTGGACTTGAACCCAGGACTTCACGCCTGCTAGGCAAGTGCTTTACCAGTGAAGCTGCATGCGTCTCCAGCTCTTTATCTATTGTTTAATAGTTAAGATTTTTTTTTAGATATTAGATTAAAAAATAACATTTTTGTTGGTATGGGTGTGTCTGCATGTATATACGTATGGCGTAAACGTGGAGGTTGAGGACAGCCTCAGGGAGTCTGTTTGTCCTTTCACCTTTACTTGGGTTCTGAGATTAAAGTCCGTTCATCAGACTTGTGCAGCAAGCACCTTTACCCGCCGAGCTGTGTTACAGGTCCCTTGTCTATTTTCCTTCCTTTCTTCCTTTTTCTTGTTTGATGGAGTGTTTTATAGCCCAGGTTGGCTCAGAATTCACTAGGTAGCCAAGGATGGCCTTGAACTTCTGAATCTCCTGCTTCTGTTTCTGGAATGTTGGTACACTGTCATACCAGGCATTTTCTGTTGTTTTAAGATAGAGTTTTATGTAGCCCAGGCTAACCCAGAACCTGAATGTCCCTGAGCATCTGGACTTTCTGCCTTTCCCTTCCCATTGCTGGGGCTACGGTCACATGTGCTGTCATAATTGGCCTTTTCCTCTCCTCTTCCTCCTCCTCTTCCTCTTCTTCCTCCTCCTCCTCCTCCTCCTTTTCTTCTTTTATCTTTTAGTTTTTGAGGCAGGGTCTTCTTGCACAACTCAGGCTGACCTAAAACTCATGATCTCCCTGGCTTGATCTCCCAAGTGCTGGCATTGCAAGTCTGTGCTAGCATATTTAGCTTACTTTTTTAAAGAGTTACTTATTTTTATTTTAATGTGTATGGGTAGCTTTGCCCACAAGTACACCTGTGCACCATGAGCATGTAGTACCCTTGGAGACCAGAAGGGGGCATTTAGCCCCCAGAACTGGAATCTAGATGATGGTTGGCTCCTGGGAACTGAACTCAGACCCTCTGCAAGAATAACAGGTACTCTTAACCGCTGCGCCATCTCTGAGGCACCAGGTGGCTTATTTTGTTTGTTTGTTGATTCTAAATCAGGAGTGGATGTAAAGTTTTGCTGAATGCTTTCTGTATACACATTGATATGACTATTCATAAGGATATATTTATATCACATATACTTGTAAATGTGGTGTATTATATTGATAGCCATAAAGATATACTAATGTCACACAGACTTGTTAATGTGTATATATTGGTTAAGTTCAGATGTTGGAACAACCTTACATCCCTAACATAAGCATCATTTGATCACTAAGTTTTGTGTTTTTTAATTTAAAATTTTTATTTTGTAAATACTTTTCCTATTTGTGTGTGTGTGTGTGTGTGTGTGTGTGTGTGATGTTTGTGCATGTCTGCATGTGTGGACACGTGTATAGGTCTAATAGCATACGTGTGTATGCGTGTGGAGGCCCAAAGTTGATGTCAGGACTCTTCTTCCATCTTATTCATTGAGGCAGGGTCTCTTAACCAACTCCAGAGCTTGCCGATGTGGCTAGTTTTGTTCTTCAATTTGCTTCGGGGATCCCCTGTTTCTGTCCTCTGAAACTGGAATTACAGGTGGGCAGCTCGCCCAACACGTATGTGGTTTCTGAGGATTCGAACTCTGATCCGCACACGTGCCGTGCAAGCGTGTTAGCTGTTGAGCATCACCTCAGCCCAGGTCATCCTCAGCTCCTGACAGCTGTGAGGACCACTCAGGTTACATAAGACAGTGCCTCAAAAAACCAAAGGGAGACTACTTGGCCACCTGGAAGGTTCCCCGAGACCAACGAGAGAGGTCTGTTAGGACCCTCGTGGTGATCATGGTTTCTCTTCTCAGGTCTGGAAGCAGCATGTACACACCCATCCCGCAGAGGTAGGCAGTGTGCCCCATGTCTCTGCTCTCACTATACCCAGACCCAAGCATCTGTGCTTGAGCCCACCAGCACCCATCTCTTTCTACAGTGGCTCCCCATTCCCAGCCTCAGTCCAAGACCTAGGCTTACACATATGGCGGGTGGAGAAGCTGAAGCCTGTGCCCCTAGCACGAGAGAACCATGGCATCTTCTTCTCCGGGGACTCCTACCTAGTGCTTCACAATGGCCCGGAAGAGGTCTCCCATCTGCACCTGTGGATAGGTAAAGGCGATGGAATTCGGCCGAGGCAGGGACGGAGGTTGCAGGGGGTCTCGGGGACCTTGCCGATCACCTCTCACCTTCATCCTAGGCCAGCAGTCATCCCGGGATGAGCAGGGAGCCTGTGCTGTGCTGGCCGTGCACCTCAACACCCTCCTTGGGGAGCGGCCTGTGCAGCACCGTGAGGTTCAAGGGAACGAGTCGGACCTCTTCATGAGCTACTTCCCGCGTGGCATCAAGTACCAGGTGAGACCCACCTCCAGGCCTTCATTCCCGTGACTTTTCTCTGAGTCAGCTCCTGTTTCTGGCTGTCTTATCCATCGGAAGGCCTGGGCACCCTTGGGGATTGGTTTCCACCTTCTTTCATCTCCTCGTGCGATGCAGTGTAGAAGGCGCTGGGTGCCTGTGAGGCCACTGAGCCCGGTTTTCTGGGTTGCAGGAAGGTGGTGTGGAGTCCGCATTTCACAAGACAAACTCGGGGGCCACCCCAGCAGCCATCAAGAAACTCTACCAAGTTAAAGGGAAGAAAAACATCCGTGCCACCGAGAGGGCGCTGAGCTGGGACAGCTTCAACACCGGGGACTGCTTCATCCTGGACCTGGGTCAGGTGGGTAGGTGGCCGAGATTGAGCACTGTACCGGCACCGTGCTTTAAGACAGCCTGGGAGGCAGGGGAGCAGTGAGGACCCGTGCTGGTGAGCATCCGGAAGAAGACATCCCCAGCCAGTCAGCCAGCCCTTAGACCTATAGGGATTATTTCGCAGTGCCACGGAGGCACCACCAACCTCAGACATCCAGTCTCATAGATACAGCGATCCCGAACCTGTATGCATATCTCGTGTGCTTCCTCCCGTTAGGTTCCAGGCCTGTCCAACCCACGGCCATTGACTGCATGCAGCCCAAAGCGTATAAATGGGGCTTAACAGAAAGCTTCAAACTTTCTTAAAACATGTTTTTTTGAATTTTTTTTTTTTTGTAATTTGATAACGTTTTTAAAAAATTTGTCTGTGTGTCGTGAATGCAGATACCAGCAGAGGCCAGGAGAGGGCGCCGGAGTTGGAGTTACAGGCAGTTGTCAGCTCCCCATCGTGGGGGCTCAGAAAGCAGGTCCCCCGGAGAGCAGTGGATACTCTTGACCACTGAGTCATCTCTCCAGTGCAGGAGGCACTCTTACAGGCATTGTTCTTCCCTTTCTGGGAGGCCTCTGGAGAGTGGCCCTGACTTCTTGGGTTTTGTTTGCTTTTGAGCTAGAGTCTCATTGTAGCCCGGGTTGTCCTGGAACTCACTATGTAGACCTGGTCTCAAATACACAGACATCTGCCTGTCTCAGCCTCTGCCTCGTGAGTGCTCGGATCAAAGGTGTGCGCTGCCATTACTATGCCCCACACTGGCACAGCCTTCTTGCTTGCACTGCCTGTGGGGAACCGTTTTTCAGTGGGGACAGGACAAAGACTACTGGCTGTGATGGGCCTGTCTGGCTTCTCTGCAGAACATCTTCGCCTGGTGTGGTGCAAAGGCCAACATCCTGGAACGGAACAAGGCAAGGGACCTGGCCATGGCCATCAGGGACAGCGAGCGGCAGGGCAAGGCCCAGGTGGAAATTATCACCGATGGAGAGGAGCCAGCCGAGATGATTCAGGTTGGGAACACTGGGGTGGGCAGAGGGGAGCTGCTGTCTGGACGTAGCCAGGAGAGACAGTGATAATCTGGGATGATGAAGGCTGCTGAGAGGGTGATGGGGCCATCGGAGCCCTGCTCAGCCCTGTGATCGTGCATGGGGTACCCTTATGTGACGGAGACAAAGGGTTCCTCTGAGTGGGTACAGCCTTGGGCAGGCTGGATCCATCGCTTTGCCCTTCACTTTAGCACAGGACACAGGTGGCCCTGGATGTGGTGACTTGAAGAATTTGGGTGTAGAAGCCCCAGTAATCCTGTCTGGTTCTGCAGGTTCTGGGCCCCAAGCCTGCTCTGAAGGAGGGCAACCCTGAGGAAGACCTCACAGCTGATAAGACCAACGCCCAGGCTGCGGCCCTGTATAAGGTGGGCACTTCAGGCCTGCGGGGGACTAACCAGTCATCTGCCGGTGGCAGAGGCATGGAGCTGAAGGGGGGAGGAGGGTGTGGGAAGGCTGGGCCAGGAACCAGGTAGGTTTGTAGAGGTCGGAGGAGGGATGGGTGGGAGTCGGCAGATGGCAGGCCTCTGAGGAGATAAACACTTCCAGCTCATTGGTGGAGGAGGTTGGAAGCTAAGGCGGAGCTTGCCTTTACTTGAACCCTGTGCAGTTACTTGTAATGTAGAAGTCACCTCTTTCCCTAAGGGAGCTGCAGCCTCTGAACTGCAGTTGACAGACAAGAGAGGGGCTGTCTGGAGCTTGCCTTTGGGAGGCCTTCTTCCTGCCTGTTGCTCAGAACTGTTGAGAAAAGCAACTGGGGAGGGCCTGGGTAACCCATTCCTTCACTTCACGTGTGTGCATGTGTGTGTGTGTGTGTGTGTGTGTGTGTGTATGTGTGTCTGTGTGTCATACTGGGGCTATACTTCCTCCCCAGGTCTCTGATGCCACTGGACAGATGAATCTCACCAAGGTGGCTGACTCTAGCCCCTTTGCCTCTGAACTGCTGATTCCAGATGACTGCTTTGTTCTGGACAACGGACTCTGTGGCAAAATCTACATCTGGAAGGGTATGTGTGACTCCTCTGTATGAGTCTGAGGGCCTGCAGCTGCCATGGGGCCCTGCAGCAGGCTCAGTCATGTCAGCTCAGTCATGAGGGCCCTGCAGCTTCCTTGAACCCAGCAAACTCAGCCATTTTGTAAACCTCAGTGGGCCTCAAAACTCCAAGGACCTGTTAAATACATTTCTGGGTCAGTTCCAGAGATTCAGATTCACCAGGTCTAGGCTGGAGCCTGAGCATGTGTGTGTTTAACACGTTCCCAGGGTATGCCTGGGGGGCTGCAGGGGAGACAGTGTTCCCAGGGTATGCCTGGGGGGCTCCAGAGGAGACAGTGTTCCCAGGGTATGCCTGGGGGGCTCCAGAGGAGACAGTGTTCCCAGGGTATGCCTGGGGGGCTCCAGAGGAGACAGTGTTCCCAGGGTATGCCTGGGGGGCTCCAGGGGAGACAGTGTTCCCAGGGTATGCCTGGGGGGCTCCAGAGGAGACAGTGTTCCCAGGGTAAGCCTGGGGGGCTCCAGAGGAGACAGTGTTCCCAGGGTATGCCTGGGGGGCTCCAGAGGAGACAGTGTTCCCAGGGTATGCCTGGGGGGCTGCAGGGGAGACAGTGTTCCCAGGGTAAGCCTGGGGGGCTCCAGAGGAGACACTTTGAGAACTCTCTCTGCAGTTTCCAGGCCTTCAGGGCTCTGAGGTCCCTGACCTTGAGGTTCTGAGTTAACTGTAACTGAGGTACATTTCAGATGGGCTTGGTAGCACTTCACGCAGTGTGTGGTAAACTTGTAGGCTGTGCTTTTCCAAGAGATTGTATTTACTGGAGGAGAGGGAAAGGCTGCTGTGTGCAGGAACCTGGCTACTTGCTTTGACCGCAGAAAATGTAAAGACAGCATGACCCCCATGATCCTGCTTGCTTGCTCCCCTCTCCTTCCCCCTCCCTCTCTTCCTCCCTCTCTCCCTCCTTTCTTTCTTTCCTTTTTTTTTTTTTTTTTGTTATGCCCAAGTTTCTGATCCCCAAATGAATTCACAGAGCCTGAATTTCCGATGCAAATTACATGAGGGTTTTTAATAGCAAACTCAAGTTTGGACCAACACCTTTCCAGCACCCCAGTGTGGTGGTGCAGAAAGTGTGGCAGGGAGCCCTGGGAGGGTAGCACTTTTAAAGGGGAAATGCTGTAATCAGGGGAGGTCATGTCCTATCGTCTTG
The DNA here is from genome assembly GCF_982192425.1 of Myodes glareolus. Taxonomy (NCBI): domain Eukaryota; kingdom Metazoa; phylum Chordata; class Mammalia; order Rodentia; family Cricetidae; genus Myodes; species Myodes glareolus. The sequence continues at coordinate 39,294,699 of NC_142031.1, read as the reverse complement.
GAATTGGGTAAGAAGGGCATAGGGTAAGGTAGTTTCTGAAACCACTGGTCAGGTTTTGGGCACAAAAACCTAACAAAGAGCCATAAGTTACTGACAAGGCATCTTCAAGGACAGGAGGCCTCCTAGGAGCTTCTGGACCTTGTTACATCTTATGGCCCTGCTCCCTGGCTCCTTCATTGGCTATTTTCGGGGTATCTGTTCAAATTCTGCCATCACAGCACGTTTCTGAGCTGAGATCGGCCCCCCACTCATATGGCTTAAGATGAAGCCCCTTCTTTAAAACAGAGTTTGCAAAGTCAGGTCCTCACACTTTCTGTGTGTGCCCAAGGGGGCCAGAGGAGGCCATCAGATCCCTTTAGCTGCTGTTAAAAGCAGTTTTGAGCTCCTGATGTGGGTGCTGGGAACTAAACTCTGTCCTTTGCAAAAGCAGCAAGTGCTCTTAGCCACCGAATCGTCTCTCCAGCCCTTTCCCTTCCTTTTTGAGACAAGGTCTCATGTAGCCCAGGCTGGCCTCTGACTTGTTATGCAGCCAAGATGACCCTGAACCCCTGAGTCTCTTGCCTCCATTTCCTCAGTGCTGGGATTACAGGCATGCGCTACCATGCCTGATTTTCTCTGGTGCTGCAGCTGGAACCCAGGGCATGCTGGGCAAATATTTTACCAACTGAGCTACATTACTTGCCCTGGGGCGGCCTTTTCCTTCCTGCAGAGGCGCCAAACCCCATGAAGCCAGTGCTAAGATTCCAGAGGCCCATGTGAGTGTCTGAGAAAGGAACCCTTACAGAAAAGGGCACAGTAGGACAGGAAGCTCGGGAGCAGGAAGACAAGTGCCCACGGATGCCACAGCAGTGAGTCACGTACAGAGGAAGGACACAGATACTTCGTGGTTCATAAGACTTTGACAGTGGTCAGAGAGTCAGCCACTGCTTGGCTGTTTCCTCGTCAAATGCCTTCAGCTTGAATCACACTTTGCGCCCCAATGATTGCCTACATTGCCTATATTGTGGATTCTGTGTGTTTTCAGTTTTTTTTATATTTATTTATTTATTATGTATACAATATTCTGTCTGTGTGTATGTCTGCAGGCCAGAAGAGGGCACCAGACCTCATTACAGATGGTTGTGAGCCACCATGTGGTTGCTGGGAATTGAACTCAGGACCTCTGGAAGAGCAGGCAATGCTCTTAACCACTGAGCCATCTCTCCAGCCCCGTGTTTTCAGTTTTATAAACACTTCATCAGCAAGCGTGCTGACTTTTGGCCCTGTGTGAGTCAGTTCACCTCTACAAGCAATTTCACTCCACGTCCTACTTAGTCGCACACAAAAAGTTTGACAACAGAACAGTGTTACCTGTGTTATCCTGTGCACACACAGAAGGGGAGGGGCTCCGGGGAAGGGTGAGACCCTGGCCCTAGCATTTCTCTTTTATTTTATGTGTATGTATGTCTATTTTTCTTGCATGTGTGCCTGAGAATTGTGTGTGTACAGCATCCTTAGAAGCCAAAGGACAGTACTGGCTTTCTTGGAACTGGAATTTCAGATGGTTGTGAGTGCCAAGTGGGGGTATTGGGAATCGAACTCAGGTCCTCTGCAAGAGAAGCAAGTACTCTTAACTGCCGAGCCACTGCCCTAGCCCACTGGCCTTACAGTTCGATGTCTAGGAGGAAGCTCATTCTTCCTAAAGATGGCTCGAGCCAAAACTTTGTTGGTCCAGGCAGAAGCTTTAATTAATTAATTAATTAAATCTTAGCTTAGAGCCGCCAGCTTTTTGGGGAAAAAAAAATTAAGGGTATGGCTTCATACTGTCAGGTATTCTGTGTACCCCTTAAATTTCCTCAAGAAAATGGGGTTGAGACCAGAGACTTTCCACCCCTCCAGTGGCTCTTGCAGTCCAGGCTGACTTTGAACTTCCTAGGGAGCTGAAGATGTGAAGATGGGGCTGGAGTTCTGAGCTTCCTGCCTCCACCTCCCCAGTGCGGGGCTCACAGTGGTTTTCTGCGGTGCTAGGGACAGAAAGCAGGGCCTCACACATGCTGGACAAGCCTTCTCCAGGCGGCCACTCCTCACCTTCTGCTCCTTTTGAAATCTCGTTCCTATGTTCTAGGGCGAAAAGCTAACGAGAAGGAGCGGCAGGCGGCCCTCCAAGTAGCCGATGGCTTCATCTCTCGGATGAGGTACTCCCCAAACACTCAGGTGAGGACAAACCCATGTCCCCACCTCCTCCTCCTGGTACCCTCCGGGGGCTCCCTACCCCACCCTGGACAAGAGCCGGACAAGTCAGGAGTTGGGAGCAGACTTGCCTGCCTCAGACCAGTTAGGTGGAAAGGCCTATCAGTCCTTCAGCCTTAAAAAAAAAAAACCAAAAAAAACCAAAAACCAAAAACCCAAAACATATTTTCAGAGAGAAGCCTGGGAGGCTGAAGGGCAAGGCGTGTCACCGGGGCTGCATCTTCCCAGTCACTAGTGTTTCCTTTCCTTAGTCCCAGCACGGCGGCTACACAAGTTATTCTCACCTCGCCTCTCTCCCTATGGGTCACATGCAGACCAGGCTGGCCTCAAACTCTCTAAGTAGCCAAGGATGACCTTGAACTTCTCATCTTCTGGCCTCTAGTTCCCAAGTTCTAGGATTATAGGTGTGGGTCCCACCTGGCTTATGTGGTGCTGGGAACTGAACCCAGGGCTTTGTGTGTGGCTGGCAGGCGCTCTACCAACTGAGCTACATCCTCAGCTCCCTTGAGCCCTTTCGAGACAGTCCCCCTCTGTTGCCCAGAGTAGCTTAGAATATGTATCCCCAGCTAGCCTGAACTCACTACGATTCTCCTGCCTCAGCCTCTCAAGTGCTGAGATCTAGGTCACCCTTCCCTGATCAGAAATACTGATATAGCTGACGTCTAATTGGCGGAATCTGCCAAACTGGGCACCCCAATCCTTGAAGCAGTGTTCTCTCAGCCTGTGTCCTGTGAGCTTGATTCTCCTTTGTCTTCTCAGGACTGGCTTACACTGCTTGTGGCCTCTCACCTGCTCTTACAGGGCTCCCATTTTCTTGAATGAAAGAATTTAGCCAAGAGACAGACAATTTGAGCAGTTTATTTAGCAAATCATGCAAAGGAACACTCCAAAGAGATTGGAGTGCATTACCCCCATGCTGGGGACACTGTACCACACTGGGTTCTACACTGTGGCTACTGAAGACAATTTTATGACTATGTGGGAGGTAGGTGGTATATTCATGGGCAAAGTGGTGCTTTTCCCTTCTAGATCACGATGGACCAGATATCCCTTTAGAGCAGTTCCTCCCATAGCCTCTAGAAAAACCCACAAAAGGGTGGATGTGGGGGGGGGCATCGAAAACCTCAGCGTGAGTGGCATTAGTGATTGTGTGCCACTCGAAGATGTGGGCCTTCTGGTTGATGACATGCGTGGGAAAATGCCCTTGCCCGTCTCTGATGTAGCAAGACAACCTAACTGTAGGGCCATGACAAGAAGATTTAACCACAAAGGAACATTCTCTCGGGAGACACAGCTGGCAAGGCAGAGCTGCATGTTCCCTTGGTCATGGCAGCCCTGTCCTCCCCTCCTCAGAAGCATAGGCGGGCAGCCTGTGAGTCAAGCCTTTCTCCCACTGCAGGTGGAGATTCTACCCCAGGGCCGAGAGAGTCCCATCTTCAAGCAATTCTTCAAGGACTGGAAGTGAGGGTGGGAGTCCCCAGCCTGCTCTCTGGTCTCCCACCATCTGCCCCCCCTGCTGCGTCAGCACCGAGGTTCCCTCCGGATGCTCAATAAAGGACGCACATTCCGTTCCCAGTTCCCAGCTCTCTCCTGTGTGCTCGCCCTGGGCTGACTTTTCTGCCTATTGACTTGGGCTCGTCCCCATTCTGGGGTTTGAGTAGAACACAGGTGATAGATAATCCCACCGCTTCCAGGAGCCCAGCTCTGGCTCTGCATGGCCAGGACTCAGTGGAGCCGCTGTCCAATCCCCACCGTGCCCAAAACCTGATAGGGAGGTGGCACAGTGCCAGGCCGCGGCATTGCTTTCGGGCCAGGGTTTACTTCAAGTCTCACATTCCCAGCTGGGAGAAGGCTGTGGCTGCGGCTGAGGATGGATTTCTGTTCAAGCTAGTACTTCCTCAGGGCCCCAGTAAACACCCACGAGGCAGTTTTAAATGATTACACTAACCCAGCAACGTCCTTGAGCAGGGCCAACTGTCCTCTCTTACTCCACTGGGTTTTGTGTTTGGCTCATCAGCCCAGAGCTGGTGTGTGTGTGTGTGTGTGTGTGTGTGTGTGTGTGTGTGTGTGTGTGAGAGAGAGAGAGAGAGATAGAGAGAGAGAGAGAGAGAGAGAGAGAGAGAGAGAGAGAGAGAGAAGCACCACTCTATAATGGAGAAGCCCTATTTCTGATCCTTGCTTGCCTGTGGAGTGTGTGTATGAAAAGCACCAGCCTAGTGGAGAGGCCCTTGTTGTTTCCCTGGCCACAGCCCTAGTTCTATTTCTTGTTAATGACAATATGGAATAGCAGAGAAAAGAAGGCAGAGAGTGTGTGCTGGGCAGAGTGAGTGAGCCAGGTATGGTGGTACCTGTCTGTAACCCTGACATACTTAGGAGGTAGAGGGAGGTGGATCATGCCTTTAGCCTTTGATACACAGTGAGTTAAGGTCAGCCTTGGCTATGTGACAGCCCGACTCAAAAGAAACAAGCTAGAGAGGGTGAGGGAGCTGTCACAAAGAGGCCCCGCCCTGCAGGGCATGGCAAGAGTGGTGTCTGGGTGAGCCTGGGCCAGAGGCTGAGGCCCAGCAGCAGCTGCCCTGCACGTCCCTCCTGTGTCCCAAGTGTGACTGCGGCTCTGCGCCGTGGCACTGGATTCTTCCGTCCCACACAGAGCCAGAACATCTAATCAAGTTCATCTTCCTGAAGCTGCGCCAAAGAGCTCGTCTGTGAACCCTCCCCTCGGTCTCCCTAAGACATGCCGGACGGGAAGTACCCAGTGATTCTCCCGAGGAAGGCGGTCCTTCCTATCCCCCCAAAAGACAGCTCTTCAGCTTTCAGAGGCCTGCACCCCCAACCCACCCCCCAGGAGAACAGACTGCTGAGCTACCCTGAAGCTGCACGCACCCTGGTCAGGACGAAGGGCCCTGCTGGGTGCTGGCTCCCTTCCAGCCGGCCCTCCTCGTGTCCCTGTGGCCCTGGGACCCTGTGCTTCCAGCCGACGCTGCGGAGCAAGGAAAAGGGACAGTAGCCAAGCAAGTACCCAAACTGACTCGGGCCTGGGCTGCCTCCTAACCTCTCCCAGCCCAGTGACCTTGCTGACCTCTCTGCTGGTCGCTGAAGGTGGGAGCTACAGGAAGAGACACGGTAACAAAGCCTTCTAACTGAGACCCTGTAAATATGCAGAGGGCCGACAGCAGGGCATTGTCGCGGGCACACTGGGAGGGGGCCTCTATGGGTGCCATCTCCGGAGTGGTCTGAAACAGCAGTAGAGATGGACACAGGCTTCTACAGCTTCACTCGGAAGCCAGAGGAGCTCAGGGGGCCTGAGGCTCACCGGTCGTTAGGTGGGGGACTGAGGTGAGGGAGTATCAGCCAGGCCCCGGAGCAAATGCAGGCAAAGCCTGGGGTGGATTCCACACTGGTCAACCCTAACAAGAGTCACCAGGCTCACTGGCTAGAGTAGGCAGGAGGTCTCCTGGCCTGGGTGGGCAACTTGGCTTAGCAGGCAAGGAGCTTGCCACAAAAGCCGGTCGACCTGGTTTTAATCTCCAGAAACGAAAGGTTGAAGGAGAGAACCAACGTCGCAAGCCGTCTACTGATTCTCACACGTCAAGTGTGTGCCCCACACCCCGTATCATACACACAATAATAATAATAATAAAGGACGTCTCCAGGCCTGCAGGTGCAGCCAGGGGAACTCGGATGGCAGGCAGCCAGGGTGCAGGAAGCCTCTCCATCCTGGGGCCTGAGGAGCCTGCAAGCCCACGGCACCCTAGGTGCTAACCTGCCTGGCTCAATCTGGTCCTTAGACAACGGGACACAGCAAGGTCCCAAAAGAACTGTCTTGGAAGAAAACACTAGGTACTACAACAGTTCCTTTATTCTAAAACTGCTGGTGGACGAGCGAGTTCCCATCGCCTCTCTGTCAGGCCAGATAACCATTGTTAACCTGGTGCGCGGTCTCCATAGGATCCGCGGCCTGTGGGCGGTGGGAATTGGGCGCTGCGATGACTAACTCGTCTAGCTAGCCGAGTGCTCATTTCTAAATCACAAACAATGGTGGGCAGGGGGAGGGGGAGAAAGGTGGGAACAAGTGTCCTGGAAGAACAGAAGGGCCTGCCCATCAATCAGTCGCTTTTTCCTGTGTTGTGCTGCCCCCTGCTGGCGGACGGTATTGTTGTCTCTGCCTTTCCAATTCCAACCTCAAGACATTGCTGGGGAGTCAGAATCCTAGCAACAACTTGCTGGGTCTCTCTCGGCGCAAAGGTGTAGACTGGATGTGTAGGCCGTTCAGACGCGGCTGTTCGACTTTACGGCCTGTTCATGCCCCCTGAGATATCGGGAGCCCAGCCCTGTGAACTGGGGCCCAGCTAGGAACAGACGACTCCTTGCTTCAAGGAGGTTAATTTTAGCTGCCGAATGAGCTATGTTGGTGTAGAAACTTAAGCTTCACTACCCACAAGTGGGAGCATCCTAATGTCACCTGCAGATGCAGGAAGGGTTTAGTCCCAGACACGATTCCTCAGGTGTGAAAGCTCCAGCGACCCAGACGGCCTCTCTGGGAATGGTCTCCGTGGTGGGTCAGACCAACCCTGGTCTCCGGGGTGGGTCAGATCAACCCTGGTCTCCGTGGTGGGTCAGATCAACCCCGCGCTCTCAGATGAGTGAGACTGCATGTCACAGACACCTGTGAAGGTCAGGTCCCTGGAGTGAGGCCCTTGTGATCCAGAGCACTTCTGTGCCCCCAACAAGGAGGCCTGTCCTTTTGACACCCGGGCTAGGTAAACATCCAGAGTCTTGAGCAGCCGTTTGGGGCTCTTCTTGGCCAATACTTCCAAGTCTGGAACAGAGGAGATGGGGGAACTGAAGGCTTAGGGGTATCTGTGGGGGGGGGGGGGCACAAGGTCTCAAGTCCAATGGCTCTGTGAACACAACCAACCTCTGTCCTTGAGAGACACGAGTAAAGCAGTCAACAAAGATGGCAAAACCAGACAGGGCCCAGGGACCGCTTCTCCCTGTGACACAGACCTCAACTCCGTAGAATCACTCCAACTGCTAGACCTTAGCTTTCACATCTTTTAGTTTAAAACTTGTTTTATTGTGTATGTATGAGGTTTTGCTTAAATGCATGTCTGTGTAGCACATGTGCCTGATGCCTACGGAGGTCAGAGGGCACCAGAGCCCCTGGAACTGCAGCCATAGATGGCTGTGAGCCACCACATGGGTGCTGGGTTAGAGGTCAGTCCTCTGGAAGAGTGATCTTAATTGCTGAGCCGTCTCTCTAGCCCTAGGTCTCACGGTTCAGTTCTGTTCTGTTTGAGACAGGTCTCCTGCAGGCCCTGAGCTTCTCATCCTCCGGTCTCTACCTACTAAGTGGCTTGTGCTATCACACATGGTTTATGAAGCACTGGGTGGGGATTGGGCCCAGGGCTCCTGCATGCCAGGCAGGAGCTTTAACAACAGCACCACGTTCCCAGCCCAAACTCTGATTGGTTGGATGCTTTCAAGACTTACTAGTCTTTAAAGCATGCATAGAGGTTTGACTGTGGGTGCGTGCCCATGAGTGTGGGAGCCTGCAGAGGCCAGGGGAACAGCAGCTCCCTGCAGCTGGAGTCACAGGCAAATGTGAGCTGCCCACCATGGGTGCTGGGAACCAAACGGGGTCCCCTGCAAGAGCAGCAGGCCATCTGAACCGCCGAGCCATTTTGCCAGTCCTGTTTTGTTGTCTTTTGAAACAGGGTCTTAATATGTAGCCCAGGCTGGCCTTGAACTCAAAGAGATCTGGCCGCACTCTGTCTATTGAGCTTTCAAGTTTTGGTTCAGAAGATGTGGGGGTTTTGTTGTTTGATGTGATCGACAGGAGCCACCCATGCTCAAGGCTGCAATCCCAGAGCAGGGAAACAGAGGCAGGATTGTAGCCTGGCTACAGTATGAGACACTATCTCAAAAATAGAAACAAAAATAACTATCAGGCATATATGGCCAGAGCCTGTTGTGCATGCCTGGAGTCTCTGTATTCAGGAGGCAGAGGCAGATGGACTGCCATACATTCATGGTCATTCTGGTCTACACAGCAAGTTCCAGCTCAGACACGGCCTTACAGGGAGACCCTGCTTCTTCGACACACAAATGACAAGCAAGGGAACGGATGCATATAGAAGAAAGGGTGGCAGAGAAGGGGAGAGCGACCCCAGGGCTTTCTGAGGGATGGGAGGGGAAGGAGAGGAGAGGAAAATGCAGCTCTACAGAAGGTGCCCACCTTTGAGGACAAAGCCTGAGTCTGAGATAGTCCTCTGCTGGATCCTCCACACTTGTGCCAGGTGAAGGAAGGTGGCTGCGTAGAAGCTGTTCACCACTGGGATGACCTTCTGTCGCCGGTTACATTCCCTACGGGACAAAGGAAGTGACCTGCTCCGCCACAGATGAACCTGACACACCAGTGCCCCCTTCCCAGCCTGTCTGGTCACCTCACCCCAGTGTTCCCCAAGCAGTGGGGCATCCGGGTCAGGTTAGGGAGGTGAGGTGGCTGGTGCAGGGGGATTATCTGAGAGCCAGCAGGCAACAGGGCTGTGGAGACCGGAGCACAGATGGTGCTGGACCAGGCTCGGCTGGTCACTCTGATCCCAGGGACTCACCTGGAGAGACACTCTTCCCTCAGGGCCTGGATGGCAATGCGGGTGATGTTCACAGACATCAGACAGAAAGGGAATTGCTGGAAGGGAGGGTCAAAGGTCAGTGGTCAGTCAGCTCTGGCCTTGTGCATCTCCTCTGCCTTGGGTGGCTGGCAGGAACGGCCGGTTGCCGTTACTGCTTTCCACCTTACGTGCCAAAACACTTAACTGGGAACTAAGGCCTGGAATCTAGGGTTCCATATGAAGCTAGTCCAAACTAGTTCTGTATCCAACTCCCTCTTTTTTCTTTTTCTTTTTTTAAAGACTGGGTTTCACAGATCTCATGCTTGACTTAAACTCTTTGTAGCCAAGACCGACTTTGAACTTTTTAATGATTTATTTAATGTGTATGATATGAGTGTTTTGCCTGCATGTATGTCTGTGTACCATGTGTGCACCTAGTGCCCGAGGACCCTAGAAGAAGGTGTTGGATCCCTGGGACTGGCATACAGACAGTTGTGAGCTGTCAGGTTCTCTGGAGAAGCAGTCCCCTCCTCTTTTGGTGCCATGGTAGAAAAGCTAGCCCCAGCAGAACAATAAAGAAGCTGTTCCACCTCAACCTCGTGCTCTGTGAATTCATTCAACCTGGACACCCTTCGCCGAGACTCTTGGTTCCAGCCCGCGCTGGCACAGTATGCCACCACGCCCAATCTGTGTGGGGTCGGGGGTCAAATGCAGGCCTTGTGAATGCTGAGCAAGCCTTCAGCCAACTCAACTCTATCCCATCCCCTTTGTGATTTGACACAGGGTCTCACTATGAGCCCTGGCTAGGCTGCAGCTTGCTAGGTAGACCAGGATGGCCTCGAACTTGTGTTCCTCTTGGCCCTTTTTTTTTTTTTGCATTTTCTTTTGCCTCCATGCCTGGTGGGTTTAAATAGTTTTGAATACCAAAGCACGCTGATCCAAGCATCTTTTCAGGTCCAGTTGGCCACACTCCTGAAGATTCTGGGGTGTAGTTCTGGAGTGAGGTGCTGGCTGGGGATCCCTATGTGGGCCTTTGGCAAGTGTGGATTCCAGGCCCAGTCCTCCTTCTACTTCTGAGTGCCTGCTCTGGGCGTGGACACTGTACCTCTCAGACTCTCAGAACTTCAAACTCCTTTGCTGGGAGAGGGGACACACAAGGACAGAACACAATGCTGACCAGCTGCCTCCTGGAAAGCTAGCCACGTCAGCATTGCTGCGCGGTGCCTTTTTAGAGGAGACTGAGGTGGCCCACTTCCCTCGGGACTGAGCTACTTTTCAGGTTAAAGTGTTAAAAGCTCTGGGATGCATGGAGGCTGGGGTCTCTCAGCATCTGGAGGTTTGAGTCAATCTTCTTTTTTTTGAGTCAGGTTTCTCTGTGTTGCCCTGACTGTCCCAGAACTCACTCTATAGACCAGGCTGGCCTTGAACTCAGAGATCTGCCTGCCTCTGCCTTCCTAGTGCAGGGGTTAAAGGTGTGCGCCACCACTACCACTACAGCCCCGCCTGAGTCGATTCTCTTTTATCAGGGGCACAATGGGCACCTGAAACTTAAATTCTCTCTTAAGTTCTTTTTTTTAAAAAATGTTTTTAACTTTCCATGTATGGGTACATTGCCTGTATATATGTCTGTGTACCAGGTATGCCCGGTAGGTCAAAAGGTGCTACTCTCCTGTGCCTGGAGCTGCAGAGAGTTGAAAGGTGCCATTTGGGTGCTGGAAATCAACCTGGGTCCTCTGGTAGCCATTGCTCTTAATCACTGAGTCATCGCTCTGGCCCATAAGTTTTTCTTAACTATATGCATGTATTTATTCGTGTACATGCATGTATGGGCACATGCAATGGCACGTGTGAAGGTCAGAGGACAGTTTGGAGGAGTCAGTTTTCTTTTGGCTGTGATTCTTGGGGATTGAACTCAAGCCACCGTATGGTGGTGTATCATTTATATCTTAATAGATAAAGCTGCCTGAAGACCAGAGCCCAAAGCAGCTAGCTACCCTAGTCAGCCATACCGTCAGGCAGTGGTGGCACACACCTTCAATCCCAGCAGCCACCCTAGTTAGCCATAGAGGCCGGGCGGTGGTGGTGCTGCCTTTAATACCAGCAGCCACCCTAGTTAGCCATAGAGGCTGGGCGGTGGTGGTGCTGCCTTTAATACCAGCAGCCACCCTAGTTAGCCATAGAGGCCAGGCGGTGGTGGTGCCATCTTTAATACCAGCACTAGAGAGGAATATAAGGCGGGATGAGACAGGAACTCACTCTTTCAGTCTGAAGATTTCACAGAGGTAAGTGCTCTCTAGGGGTGTGGCTGCGTTGCTCTTCAGGTTGAACCCCAATATCTGTCTCTGGGTTTTATTATCTGTGCTATATCACTGGGCTTGGCAGCAAGGGCCTTTACCTGCTATCTCAACAGCCCTCAGCCATGGTTTTTAGGAGTAAACAGACTTGGCTTCTGGTTGGCCATGTCTCGTAGACTGCATCTGGAAAACTCCATGTTTTGGAGGTTCCTAGAGCTGGGGTCAAACTTCACACTGCTATTTGTTGTGTTCTGAGACAGGGTCTTTCTATGTGGTCCCCACCGGCCTCAACATCAGCAGTTCTCCCCCCCACCCCCCAGTGCAGGTTTCACGGGGAAACACTGGAATTGCTAGTCAGGGGTGTGCAGTAACGGCTAGTCAGGGGTATGTAGTAATGGATTGGGAGGCAGCAGGGGATCGCTGAAGGTTAGCAGACATCAGGTGGCTCATGACCACCTTAACTGTAGTTCCAGGGGATCTGATGCCTCTAGCTCTGCAGGTACATGCACACACACACACACACACACACACACATACACACACACACACACACTATAGGTACACACACACAAAAAGTAGATGAGTGAAAATTTGAGGGTAAACAGGATATTTGCATAATTTCAAAGTATTTTCTGTAAGATGGTTATTTATTTAGTTTTATGAGACTGGGTTTCTCTGTAGCTTTGAAACCTGTCCTAGAACTAGCTCTTGTAGACCAGGCTAGCCCCAAACTCACAGAGATCTGCCTGCCTCTGCCTCCCAAGTGCTGGGATTAAAGACGTCGCCACCATTGCCCGACTAAGATGGTTATAATTGTAAGGGGAAAATAGAAGCTTTATTTAAATAGACATAAACCAGAGGCCTCCATCTTAACCAAAGCTAACATCACAGAAGTGTGTTCTCCTTAGTACCAGACACCCAGAAAAGCATATAACATACGTGGTGCCATTTTGCCTCAAATGCATACCTCCAATCTAATTTTAAAAAAAAAAAAACAATGAGACAAACCTAAACTGAGGGATATTCCACAGAATAACTGACCATGGGCCCTTTAATATGCCAGGGCTGTAAAGGACAAACAGGCTGGAAGAGATCAGGAGACATGACAAGATGCAATGATACAAGCGCCAACCATGACAGCACAAAGTGCGACCAGAACAGAGGCTGCACAGGTATGCACAGGTATGCACAGGTATGCACAGGTATGCACAGGTATGCACAGGTATGCACAGGTATGCACAGGTATGCACAGGTATGCACAGGTATGCACAGGTATGCACAGGTATGCATAGTTAATCACTCTGTGTGTGTGACCCCCACACTGGTTAGAAGATTATTGGGGAAGTGTAATGAATGATATATGGCTGCTCTCTCAAGCGATCCTTTTGCAAGTTTTCTGTAAATGTAAAATTGAAAGGACACAGGCCTACTCAAGCATGGCTCTGGCAGGCCTTGCCCTTCCCCCCAGTGCCCTCAGTCTTGCTAGAAACCATCAGATGATCTAAAGCTAGCCACCAAGGTCTAGTCCCTGACTTGGCCACGTCCTCTTCCTGAGGCTGACTACCAAAATCCAGCAATCAAAAGTTCCCTTTGATTCACCTAATTAACATGCTCAATTAAAATTAAACACCTCATTCTAAAACTGGGTTTCCCCCTTTTTCTTCACGGTTAATTTTTAGGAGTTTTTATTTAACATTTCTCTCTCTCTCTCTCTCTCTCTCTCTCTCTCTCTCTCTCTCTCTCTCACACACACACACACACACACACACACACGCACACACATGCACGCATGCACAGGCACACAATGTACTTTGATCTATCCCCTTTGATACCTCACCTTAGCACATTCTCCCTAACAAGCCCCTTCCTACTTCCATCTTTTCTCGTACCCACTGCATTTAATCGGAAGTGCTTGTGTGAGCGCAGGCAAAGGGAGCTGATAGTCATTCTTGACTGTCACCAGAGAAAAACCTCTGGGCATGTCGGTGAGGGATTATCTCGGTTAGTTAACTGAGGTGGGAAGGCCCACCCTAAATATTGGTGGCACCGTCCCTTGGGCTGGTGTCCTGGACTGAGTAAGAAAGACAAAGCTGGCCATGCAGCTGCACTCCTGGTCTTCCGCTCCCTGACCACGGACACTGTGTGACCCGCCATCTGAGTCCTTCCTAAACTGCTCTATTGGGTAATCTGCCATAGCCTTGAACTACCAATTTTCCCGCCTCCACCACCTGATCAATGCCTGATCTCACCCAACTTCATTTTGTTCTTTGCCCCTTTTCATATGGTTGCTCTACCCCCCTTTCCCAGACTCCTGGCTCATGACTGGCTGCCAAGCCCATTATAAAGCTCTGTGGAACTTGGTCTGTCCCTGTCTTTACCTTTCCCCTACTTCCAAAATGTGCCACTGTGCTCCTGGCACAGCTGTTGGACTCAATGTGTGATGCTCATGGCATGATAAAGCTTCCGATTATCAGCAAATGTTCCTGTGAATAAATATTCACTCTATTTGTGGTCCTGGCACTCTGTTTCCAGGCAGTGCTGCGACACAGATGGCCATCTCCAACCCCTGGGGCTGGAGATGCGTGTGTGTGGAAGGGTGCTGTGGCCTGCTTTTAAATCATCCTCCCATTTCCCCTGCTGGCTTCTGAGTCCTGGCGCTGCTGAGGATGATCCTGACTTGTGACTGTCCGGCCTCTCCCTCCAGAGGGCTGGCATCACAGGTGTGCGCCGCGATGCCTGGTTTGTGCCGAGGACTGAACGCCAGGCCTGTGGATGTGAAGCAAACACTCTGCCAACTGAGCCACATTCCCGGCCCCTGCCCTCTCTTTAGAGACACAGTTCTACTACGTTACCCTGGCTGGCCTGTGTCTCTATGTAGACTACACTGGTCTTGAACTCACAACAGACCCATCTGCCTCTCACTCCCAGAGTACTGGGATTAAAGGTGTGGGCTACCACACTCCAGTTAATTTTTTTCTCTTTTCTTCTTAAACAGGGTCTTGTAACCCAGGTTGGCCTTGAACTTGCTATGAATCTTAGAATGACCCTGAATTTACAGGTATGCCCTAACGTGCCAGGTCCTGGGGACCTGTAATATACATTACACGGGTAAATTGTCACGTGCAGCTTGTGCATGTTGAGAGCTGACTCTTGAGAACAAGTCTCCTCGTCTCACACTCAAGCCTGTTTATCTCCAGTGTCCTCCAAGACTCCGTGTCCTGCAGCAGGCTGGCACCCCAGGTCTGGGGGGTGGGGGAGAGAGCAGCAAACAGCCAAGGGCATTAAAGACACTGCACCTTTGGGACCAGTGAAAAGGAAAACCATTTCCAACAGGTGGGAACCAGAAGCTGGAAGCTCCCCACGGAGAGATCCTGCTTTGCCCAGGGCGCTCACTTCAGCCACCATTTCTTCTGGATGTGGGAACTGCCTGATGTGATGAGCATTCTTATTTGTTACCTGATATTATTATTATTATTTATTATTATTTTGGTTTTCCAAGATAGGGTTTCTTTGTGTCGCCCTGGCTGTCCTGGAACTTGCTTTGTAGACCAGGTTAGCCTCAAACTCACGAAGATCCATCTGCCTCTGCCTCTGCCTCTTCAGTACTGGAATTAAAGGCGTGAACCATCATGCCCAGTTTATCTTTTTAAAAAAGGTTTATTTGTTTTATGTATATGAATGCTCTGTCTGCATGTACGCCTTTATGCCAGAAGAGGGCGCTGTGAGCCTGACCATGTGCTTGCTAGGAGCTGAACTCAGGACCTCTGGAAGAACAGCCAGTGCTCTTAGCTGCTGAGTCATATTTCCAGCCCAATATTTATTCTCTTATTTTTGCTTACTATATGCTTAATAAACTCACTCATTCAAAACTGAAAATATGGGCACCATATTATCTCGATAGAAAAGAGCTAGGCAAGCACTCTACCAACTGAGCTGTATCCCCAAACCTCTAACTTTGATTTCTATGTTATTAGATAATATTTTCCACTTGCAACTTTTCTGTACATTTGAAATTTCATGAGAATAACTACTTGTCATGAATGGTGGCTCACACCTGTAATCCTAGCACTTGGAATGCTGAAGCAGGAGGATCGCTATGTATTTAAGGGCAATCGGGAGAACCCATAAGTTCTGAGACAGTCTGAACAACAGAGTGAAATGCTGACTCAAAAATTAAGAATGAAACAACACAGAACAAGGGCTGGAAAAGTGGATCCGTGGTAAAGAGCACTGCCTGCTTTTGAAAAGGACTGGAGTTTGGCTCCCAGCACCCCTGTCAGGCAGCTCACAACCACCTGTAAACTCTAGCTCCAGGGGAGCCATGCCCTCTTCTGACCTCCACGGGTACCTGCCCACATGTGCACAGACACACAAATACACATAAATAAAATAAAATCTTAAAAATAAAAAAGCAAAATAAAAAAACAGGAAAACATACACACAAACACGCACGCACGCGCGCGCGCGCACACACAAACACGCACGCGCGCGCACACACACATACACAAACACGCACGCGCGCGCGCGCGCACACACACACACAAACACGTGGCTCCAAATGACTAAAATCTCAACTCACAATCACCCTTCTTGGCTTCCCTTTGCCACAAAATCCTCTGAAAGCTGAATCTATATTTATTGTCTTAATCCAAGTCAAGACTCTGCCTCTGACATTGGCTGGAAACGTCCCAGCTGCGGTTCCCAGTGACAACCCGGCAGACCTTAGGTCTCACAGGCCAGCACCATCTGACCCCAGGCCACGGCCCACACTGCATCCTCCTTCCCGTGACTTCTGTCTCCCGGGCTCCCGCCTTCTCCCCCGCCCCCATCTCCTGCTCATGTGACGTTGGACGCGCTGTCATTCGTGTTCGGAGTATCTCACGTCACCTTGGTAACTGACAGCGGCTCTGCCAGCGCCAAACTCTCGAGTCGCTTGCAGGGCTTCGTGCGACACCCACAGACGGCCTGGGAAGGGCGCTGGGATGCTTCTCCTCCCCCCATCATCCTCCTTCTCCCCTCTTCTCTTTCATTTCCTCCCCTCTTCTCGTTTCCTCCCCTCTTCTCTTTTCTAGCTAAATAGCACAGGCTTGCCTTGAACTTGCTATGAGCCCAGGCTGGTGTGCAACTCACTACAGGTCTACGGTGGTGCTGGGGATCGAGCCTGTTAGCTAAGTGCTCTTTCCCAGCAACATTTCCAACTCCGGGAAGTTTCAATGTGAGGCCTTGAGCTCCTGCCTTGGCCTCAAGTGCTGGCATTACTGTCACGTGTCACCACACAAAGCTCAGAATGTGCACTTATTTAAATTTTTATGTGTGTTGTGCTTTGCTTGCACGTAGGTCTGTGTACTGTGCACTCCTGGTCTTGAGGAGGGCAGAAGGAAAGTGTCAGATGCCCTAGAACTGGAGTTCTAGACCACTGTGAACCACCATGTGGGTGCTGAGAACCAAGCTTGGGCTCTCTAGAAGAGCAGGGTTCCTCTGCGTAGCCCTGGCTGTCCTGGAACACCTCTGTAGACCAGGCTGGCCTCAAACTCAGACACTCTCCTGCCTCTGCCTCCCATGTGTTGGGTTTAAGGGTGTGTGCAACCACCGCCTAGTTTAGTCAGTGGTCAGTGTTCTTAACTACTGAGCCACTTCTCCAGTCCCTACTCCTACTTTTCCTTTATGGTACTTTTTTTTTTTTTTTTGAGACAGGGTCTAACTATGTAGTCATAGATGACCTGGAACTCAGTCTGTAGACCAGGCTGGCCTCAAATTCACAGAGATCTGCCTGCCTCTGCCTCCAGAGATTAAAGGCGTTCTCCATCACATCTTTTTTTTTCCTAGTTGTTCTTAGTTGTTTTTTTTTTTTAAGTCACTAACGTCTTCCTTGTCCAAAGCCTAACCTTGTGTCCATTCCATCAAAACCCACACTGCTTCTACTCTCCTTATTTTATTTCAGCTCTTCTGGAATCCCCTGTCCCCCGCCCCCCACTGCCCACCCCAGCTAGGCTGGTCCTAAGGGACCTCCCTGGGAACCGTCCTTCACTGTGCTACTCGAGCTTTGTGACGCAGGGACAGACCTGGAGTCCACCACGTGCCTGACGGACCTGACACCATCTGGCCGGCCGTGTTCCTTCTGCTCACCCCGCACACTCCCTTTCCTGTGACCTTCGCTTCTGCTGGGCCCTCTGCCTGGAACGCCAGGCACCCTAGGCGTCGGCTTGGCTAACATGACACACCCTCCCAGACTCAGTTCATCAGTTTATCTCCTGACTCCTCCACTCAACACCACCCCCACCTTACCTGCCCCCTTTCCTCTGCTCTGGGATTCATTTAGAATATCAGTTTGTCGTCTTTGCTGTCTGTCCTCCTAGTCTGCTTTGTTCTCTGACATCCCAAGCACCATGAAGAATAAGTAGTGGGGGGCAGTGTGGAAGAGATCTTTGTTCACCGAATGAATGAATTTCTAGCCCCAGGAGTTTGGGTAGACAAATGGAAGGAAGCAGGCCACATCTGTTTTCTTGGAGTCAATACTATTTTTCACTACATGCGAAAACTACCAGACCTATCCCCAAAGGGCAGGAGAGAATAAGGGGTTATCAAAGCCATTACTGGGCTGATAGTTAAGACTATGGGTCACCCCAAAACTAACCCTGTCCCTTCAGAGTTTAAAGAAGCTACCAGCACCGGAAGCAGCAACCCCTTTGTGCATACGATCATAGACAACTGAATATTCCCAGTGGGCCAGCTAACTCTCATGACGGTTACTGCTGACAAATGGCCAGTGTCTGGAGTCACCTGGGATATGGGCCCTTGGGCACGCTAACGACAGATGATCTTCATCATGTTGCTGACATGGAGACATGCATCTCAACTGTGGGCAGCCCCATTCCCTAGGCAGGGGATCTGGAACCATATGAACCGGACAGAGTGAGCCGCCCACTTAGCATTCCTGCAGTTATTGTCCAGTTTCTTGACTGTGGTGCAATGTGACCAGCTGCCTCCCAAAGCTCCTGCGGCTGTGACTCCCTGGCATTGGTGCACTAGAACATCAAACTAGGAGCAGAAACAAACCCTTCCTTAGAAGGCAGAAGAGGCAGATCTTTGAGTTTGTGGCCAGCCTGGTCTGTAAAGTGAGTTTCAGAATAGCTAGGGCTACATAAAGGAACCCTGTCTTGAAGAACCAACCAATCAACCAATCAACCAACCAACCAAATAAACAATCTTTCCTTCCTTCTTTCCTTCCTTTCTTCTTTCCTTCCTTCCTTCCTTTCTCCTTCCTCAATTCTTGCCAGCATACTCTGCCACAGCAACGGAAAGAACTAAGCACAAGTCTTCATGATTTCTCTGCAGCAGATTGGTGTGGGAGGTCCTTCTGTCTATGTATTGCTTTTATTGGTTAATAAATAAAGAACTTCTTTGCGCCTATGGCTAGGGCAGAACAGAACTAGGTGGGGAAAGCTAGGCTGTATTCTGGGAGAAGAAGGGCAGAATCAGAGAGAAGCCATGGAGCTACCAGAGACAGATGCTGGAAACTTTACCGGGTAAGCCATAGCTACATAGCGATATACAGATTACTAGAAATGGGTTAAAATAATGTAAGAGTTAGCCAATAAGAAGCTAGAGTTAATGAGTCAAGCAGTGATTTAATTAATACAGTTTCTGTGTGATTATTTCGGGTCTAAGCTAGTTGGGTGGCCAGAAATCAACAAGCAGCCTCTTGCCCCCTCCTCCAACAGATTGGCACTAATGTAGCCAACTAAAATCCACTTAAAACCCGAGAGAGTTTGAAAAGGAATTCTAGACACAAAAATACAGAATTTAACACAGCTTCTTGCTGTCCGCTGGTGGTGTGCCGCACCTCCCTTAAGAGAAGTTTTCCTGATTCAGCCATGACATTTTTGAAATGCTGGCTTTCTGAGACTTGCTGCCAGTGTGACCTCTGGCTCTTTTGGGAGACAGAATATTTGGATGAGGTTTGTAAGCAGACTGCTGCAGCTTAATGGTGACATGGACTGCCTGTGTACCTGAGAATGGGGCTGCGTGCATGGCTCTCAGAGGCGCGAGTGGCTCCACCATGATGGACTGAGCAGGAAAGCAGGTAGTACTGTATATACCATAGTAATGGTGCAGCTTGAGTTTTAAGAAGTGCTTAGCATTTTAAGAAGTGCTCCTGGACAGTAAAAAATTACAGATATATAATAGGATAGATTCAGACATAAATGACCTCTAAATGGGTCACAGTGTTGCATAAATGCATATAGGCTTGGAAGGGAGAAGAAAAAGAGTAAAAAGAATCATAAAATAAAGTTAATGCTTTAAAAAAATGGAAAAGTCTTTAAAAAGACAGTACAGATAGTCATAGATTAAAACGAGTAAAGGAAAATAAGCCACGTAATAATGGAAAATTCACAGAGAGCCTGGATTATGTATATTATTGTGTTATCTTTGAATTTTTTGACTGTGAATGAGCTAAGTACAGAGAGGCATTTCATTGTATGGGCTGCTAAGCTAAACCAGCATGTATATTATAAAGGTATCATGACTTCCAAATTTGGGTCTAAGGATATGTTGCTTTGGAAAAGAGGTTCTTTTCTTGTTTCCACAGAGGGTGAGAACCTATGGATTGCTTCCAGACTGGTGTGGTTTGATGGAACAAGACCCCTGATGGCCGCCATGAACACCTCCCCAAAATTACTACGCCCAACAATTAGCAAGAAGCAGTATGAAAAAAACTATGCCCATATACCCAAATATTGTCTATAAATATTTGTTTACATTTAAAAGGGGATATGATATAGATATAAATAATTTGCATTGGTATGGATCTTGGTTTATTGATACAAATTTAAAGTCAATTTTGTTATATGTATTTCTGGTCTTGATTAAGGTATTGTGTTTGTGTAGCTCATTTAAAAATGTAATGTATAATTAAGAAATATAAGTTAACAGAAAAAATAAGTTAATAGTTCATCTATAATAGTCAAGCTTGTAGTCATGTTAGTTAGATTTTCTAGATCTATAGAGATATATTTCAGTTAGATAGGTATTCTTCAAATCTTTCAGAGATCTTCAGAATATGGCATTTAAAATGTTTTAATAACTTAGAACTTTTCATGACAATGAGACACAT
Source organism: Myodes glareolus (assembly GCF_982192425.1). NCBI lineage: Eukaryota > Metazoa > Chordata > Mammalia > Rodentia > Cricetidae > Myodes > Myodes glareolus. The sequence goes on along the minus strand of NC_142031.1, from coordinate 39,274,447 downwards.
CTGCTCCTGGCAGGACCATGCTACTTCAAGAAGAAGATGGGCATTGAAGAGGCTCCTTATGGAGTTGGTTAGTAATATGGGCAAGAAACTGCTCTTTCCTGGACTGCTTGATAAACTGGACGTGCGGGACCCACAGAAAAATAACTGCTGAATTTGACTAAAGGTGAGATGGTCCTTTGGGGTTCCTGTTACATGAAAGAGTCTGCCAGATGTTCTGCAGGACACAGAAGAAAGTTACCGACAAACTGCTAATATAGGTGGAACTGTCTTTAAAATTTCCTGCTTCATGGGAAAGTCTGTCAGATACTATGGGCCTGTAGGCTGAAGATGGATGCCCCAACAGTACAGAAGAACTTTGGGTGACTGTCCAGGTAGCAAGGTGTCTCTATCAATTCTAGAGTTTTGGAAGTTGCTTACAATGCACTTCCTGTTTACTTAGGTAATATTATATCCTTCTGGAGTCTTTGATGGAGTTGAAGAATAGATAGGTAGTTATAGTTTTTCTTAGTTATGATAAAAGACAAAGTAAATAAAAATATTGTAACTGTAATTCTTGTTTGATAACTGTTTTGTTTTATGTAATTTTACTATGTTAAAGCCTTCCTTTTTGTTTAAACAGAAAAGGGGAAATAGTGTGGAGGGTCCTTCTGTCTATGTGTTGCTTTTATTGGTTAATGAATAAAGAACTGCTTGGAGCCTATGGCAAAGGTAGAACAGAACTATGCTGGGAGAAGGAAGACAGAGTCAGAGAGAAGCCATGGAGCCACTGCCAGAGACAAATGCTGGAAACTTTACCTGGTAAGCTACAGCCATATGGCGATATACAGATTACTAGAAGTGGGTTAAATTAATATAAGAGTTAGCCAATAAGAAGCTAAAACTAATGGACCAAGCAATGATTTAATTAATACAGTTTCTGTGTAATTATTTCGGGTCTAAGCTAGTTGGGTGGCCAGAAACCAATAAGCAGCCTCTTGCCCCCTCCTCCAACAGCAGATGAGGAAATCAACACTCTGAGAGGCTGAATGATTTGCTAAAGACTCCCAGCTAATGAATGGTGGAGCTCAGATTCTAAAGCATCTGACAGAGAAGCCACTCCTGGCTCATCTCCACCATCCTGATGCTGAACTACGCAGTCTTCCTGGCTGCTCGGGTTCTCATTCCCCAGCCTTCTCCTCTGTCTTCCCCCCAGAATCCTACCTGGATGTGGTGATGAGACAGGCGGAAGATCTCCTGGGCCATCAGCAATGTCTTTGAGTCCATTACCAGATACAGCAGATGCAGGAGGGCAAGGAAGCCTGCCCCTCTCAGGTCTGTAGCTGGATTTGCTCCTGTGGCAGAAACCAGGGTGTGACCGTGAGTGAGGGTGGACCCTGGATCCCTTGAGCTCCCAGGACACGGCTTGGTAACTGCCCTGGCACTGACCCTGCACAGCCCCTTTCCAGACACACTCGTGATGGGCTCTACGGGACCAAAGCAGCCTGTCCTCCGGCACTTTGGACTGCCCTGGGCTCTACGGGACCAAAGGAGCCCGTCCTCCGGCACTCGGGACAGCCCTGGGCTCTATGGGACCAAAGGAGCCCGTCCTCCGGCACTCGGGACAGCCCTGGGCTCTACGGGACCAAAGGAGCCCGTCCTCCGGCACTCGGGACAGCCCTGGCAGCGCTCTTCTGTTCCCACAGCCTTCTGTAGTCATTTCCCCACACAACTACCAGCAAGGTTTTCACCAAGACAGGTGCTGGGGTGTAGCTTAGCAGGCAGAGTGATTGCCTGCCATACACGGGACCCTGGGTTCCATCTCTAGCAAGGTATAAACTGGACATGTTTGTCAACCTGCCTGCTATCCCAGCACCTGAGAGGTAGAGGCAGGAGGCTGAGACATTCAAGGTCATCCTTGTCTGCAGAGAAAGTTCAAGGCCGACAGAGAGACCGGAAAGGCAAAAAGAGGAAGAAAGACTAAAGCTGACACAGGCCTGTCCTTTCTCCTGTATCTCTACCATGTTAGGACACAGTGAGAAGGCCCCACCGAGGGCATTCTGAAGCCATGCTCGTCAGACTTCACAGTCATCAGAACCTCGAGCCACATCAGCTTCTAATTTCTACACATTACCCAGTCTTGAGTATTTAGTGACAGCAACAGAAAATAGACTGAGAGCAGAAAAAAAAAGGCCCCAGAAAAGCTGACTCTCTCTAGCCAAAGGGATGGGAGAGGGGCGGCTAGCAAGGCAGATCTAACCTGCTCTAACCAAACACTATGGAGATACATGCAGCCCCAGTGAGGGCTCACGTTTCTTCCCTTGTCCGACTGAACCCAGGAACCCTTAGCTGCATTAAAGAAAGCCAGGTGAGGAGCTCAGCCTTTACGCTGTAAGGAGCCCCTCCCCCCACACCCCTTCAGTGGAGGGGACACGGGAGAATAGTAACAGAGTCCTCCCAGCTAGTGGTGTTTGTGGAAGATGAACTCAATATTTGGGCTTTCACCCAGTGAGTGATGTCGGTCCTTACTCCCTGACCCAGTAGTGGAGGAGGCCTGTGAGAAGAGACGGGATAGACAAGGCCCAGACCCTTAACACATTGCCCAGAGTGCCCAGGGACAACTGAACATACACTGTAGCAAAAACAAGGATAATCTATCTCACCTTGAACAACATTTGAGGTAAGGCAGATGCTCCAAGTACCTGAGGGATTAGAATAATCCCCGCTTCCAAAGATGTCCATACTTTAAACCTCTGAATGTAGGAACACACTACGTGATAAAGGAGATGAAGATGCCAGCAAAATCAAGGCTGCTATCAGCAGAGAGGGAAGAGTCTTGGGGTACCTGGGTGGACTCGGTGCACATGAGAGGGGTCCAGGAGATTGTCTCCTGGGTCCCCCACAATGAAGTCAGCACTGCTGACCTCTGGGTCCTCTCACTGAGTCCTATCAGACTGGCCATAGAACTACAAGATAACAGAGCCATGCTTGTTCTGAGTCACTCTATTATGGCTGAGACATGGTCACGTGGAGTCCAAGCTGGCCTCTAACCTGTTATGTACCTGAGCATGACCTTAAAATTCTGATCCACTGCCTCCATTTCTCCAGTACTGAAAGTGTAGGTGTATTAAACTGTATCTTCTTTTTTTGGGGAGGGGGCATTCAAGACAGGGTTTCTCTATGTAGCCTTGGCTGTTCTGGAACTCACTCTATAGACCAGGTTGGCCTCAAACCCACAGAGATCTGCCTGCCTCTGCCTCCTGAGTGCTGAGATCAAAGGCGTGCACCACCACTGCCCAGCACAATATGGTTTTTTATTCTTTACAAATGTAATGATGAGATTTGGGGAAAAAACAGTATAGAGCTGTGGATGCAGCTCAGTGAACAGACCGCTTATCTTACCTGTAAAAAAGCCCTGGGCCAAATGTTCAGTTCTATATAAACGGGTTGGTGGGACTACCAACCAGGGAGGGGGAAGCAGAAGGATCAAAATCCAAGGTCATGCTCAGCTATAGTCTGAGCACAAGAGTTCTGAGATCAGGCTAGGCTATAACCTGTCTCAAAAAAAAAAAAAAAGTATAATTCAAAGGCAAGGGAAGTAATTGTTTCAATTTAAAATAGCTAGAATACATTTTCATTTAAAAAGAGGAAAGAACACAACCAGATTCAAATAATATTCCGTATACCCCATCTCACACCACAAAGGTATTTCCTAACAGATGGGAGAGCTCCAAGGGACATTCCTATGTGCTGCCCCTAGGGCCCTTGCCTCTTCTGGACCCTCCTAGATGTTTCTCCTCACTCAAGATGACCTGTCCTCTGGAATCCGGAATCAATCGGACAAGGAAAGCAAGACAGGCGCTTTTCTCTCACCCTGAAAGCCCAGGTCTTCCCAGTGGTCTCCATGAAGGGCACAGTCGAACTTGGAGCCAGTTAGCTTCTTGTAGATGGTCCGCAGCACTCGGCCATGCATTGGGTCTTGGCTGTCCAGGCCACCTGCTCCAAAACACACATACCCTTTCTGCTAGGCTGTCCCCAGGGAGAAACCAGTGCTCCCTGGAGAATGGGGAATTGGACTAAGTTCAAGACAAGCTACCAACATGCCTGTGTTCATGGCAATCTGAATAGGCAAAAGCCTCACCGTGTGCCTTGGAGCTGCCCCTAGCACTCACACTGAGCAATGGTGAGGACCAAGTCTCTTTCTTCCCGAAGGTCCTGGTGCAGCTTTGGTGGCCCAAAGAGGCAATGCCGGAGGGCGGCGAGCCCAGTCCTTCGAATAGTTGGCTGGATTCTTTTCTGGGAAGAAAAGCACAGGCAAGCTATTAAAACTTTTATCAAGCAGAGACTGCCCCCTCAGCTAGTGTTTGGGCCAGGAAGGAGTCAGAAGTCACTAAGACTGCAGAGACAGGCACTTTCAGCTCCCAGACCCTTGGCAAGGTGTCCTTAGGTGTAGACATCCCAGGCAGTTCTCTCCATTTGGTCTTCTGGACTTTTTCAGAACTAGCTATTGACAATCAGGGAGGCTTAGCTGTGGCCACAGGGAATCTCAGATATGTCCAGGTAAAAGCCAGCTAGTAATCTCAGCAAGGCTGTCTACCCTTCATATGGCTATATGAGTTAGATGTTCCTTCTAAACTACATCATGCTGGCTCCCCAAAGTCAGGGCACCACTGCCTGCCTTACCAAGTGCTGGGTTTGGCATCTTCTGGCCTTCTGTACCAGTGATCCAGGCTTCAGACTGACTACTCAAGCCCACATTCCCCTAGTGTGCTTATTCCCCTAATACTCCTTTTCCAGCCCCACTTTAGTGTCGGTGTATGTACTCATGATGTGTGTGAGGGCCATACATGTCATGACTCGTGTGTGGAGATCAGGTCTCTTCCCACCTTTCAGTGGGTTCTGGAGATCAATCTCAGGCCATGCAGCTTGTAAGGCAAGAGCCTTTACCCAGTGAGTCCTCTTATTGCCCCACACAACCTTTTCTTCCTTCCTTCCTTCCTTCCTTCCTTCCTTCCTTCCTTCCTTCCTTCCTTCCTTCTTTTTTTTCCCCCCAAGACAGGGTTTCTGTATGTAACAGCTCTAGCTGTCTTGGAACTCACTCTGTAGACCAGGCAGTCCTCACACTCAGTGATCTGCCTGCCTCTGCCTGCTGAGTGCTGGGTACCACTGCCCACCTGTTACACAACTTTTGTAAGGCAAAGTTTCTCTCTATGTAGCTCAAGCTGGCCTTGAATTTATGATAGTTTCCTGCCTCAGCCTCTTAAGTGCTAGAATTACAAATATATGCCACCATACTTAGTACTGACATTTTTTAAAAAAAAAATATTTTATGTATATGAGTGCTTTGCTAAATGAATGTCTGTGCACCATGTGGGTTCCTGGTGCCTGGGTTGGTCAGAAAAGGATATCAAATCCCCTGGCTTGAAGTAATGGACGGTTGTGAGCTGACATGTAGGTTTTGGGAATCAAACCCGAGACCTCTGCCAAAACAAGTGCTCTTAACTGCTAAGCCATCTATCTCTCCAGCCCCCAGCATCTTTCCTAAATTTCTAGATCATATTGGGTGTGGTGGTGCATGCTTCTAACGCCAATACTTGAGAGGAGAGGAAAGAGGATTGCCTCGAGTTCATTGCCAACCCTGGCAACATAGTGAGTACCAATTTAGCCAGGGCTACATAACAAGACTGTTCCAAAAGTAAATAAATTTAATGAAATTCCCAAACAGCTCCTGGCTCCTACAGGGAATATTCCTTCTTTGCCATGAATCATTAGTACCCTGTTCCTTAGACAGTCTGTCTTCCCTCCTAAGGAGCTACCTGGTCTTTGATTCCACTACTTCCCATCTCATGGAGGAAAACCCAGGAGACATCTGCACATGTTCTGAGTCACAGGGCTGCAAGAGCTCCTCAGGTTCAGTTCCACAAAGGCTGGCAGGACCCTACATGGTTTTCAAAGATGGTTCATGGGTTAATGAGAGCACTTGTTCTCCCAAAAGACCTGGGTTTGGTTCCCAGCACCAATATCACATCAGGTGGTGTTGAGGGAGGCTACATGCTCGTTTCCTGGCTGCCCAGATTCCCAAAATAATCACAAAGAATCTATATTAATTGCAATACTGTTGGCCAATACCTTAAGCTTATTTCTGGCTTATTCTTATATCTCAGATTAACCAAAATCTATTAATCTGTATATCACCACGTGGCTGTGGCTTACTGGGAAGGTTCTGGAGCATCTGTCTCCTACGGGTGGCTACATAGCTTCTCTCTGACTCTGCCTACTCTTTCTATATATATCTTTCAGCCTGGCTTTACTCTGTTAAGCCATTGGCCGGAAGCAGCTTCCTTATTAACCAATGGCAATAAAACATATTCATAGCATAATCACCTCCCACATCACCTCTTCTTTTTTGTCTAAATAAAAAACAAAACAAAACAAAATATTTAAAGAGACACAGTACAGACAGTCATAGGTCGAAAGGAGTAAAAAAAGCGAAGCCATGTAAATATAAAATAGATAGAGTCTGGATTATGTGTATTATTGTGTTTCCTTTGAATTTTTGAATGTGAAGGTGCTAAGTACAAAGAGACATTTCATTGTATGGGCTGCTAAGCTAAACCAATACACACACACACACACACACACACACACACACACACAAAAGGTATCTTGACTTCAAAATTTGGGTCTAAGGATTTGTTGCTTTGAAAAAGAGGTTCTTTTTTTCCACAGAGGATGAGAACCTGTGGACTCCTTCCAGACTAATGTGGTTTTATGGACCAAAACCCCCCAAAAAGGTTGCAGTAAACACCCCCCAAAATTACTTTGCCAAACAAAAAGTAGGAAGCAGTTTGGAGAGAACTATACCCAAATTCCCAAATAATTGTTTATAAATGTTTGTTTACATTTAAAGGGGGATATGCTATAGAGATTTGTATAGAAGTTGGTTTATTGATACAAATTTAAGATCAATTTTGTTATATATATATATATTATAAATGCTCTTGATTAAGGTATTGTGTTTGTATAGCTCATTTAAAATGTAATGTATAATTAAGAAATATAGGTTAATAGAGAGTCACCTATAATAGTCAAGCTTGTAGTCATGTTAGTTAGGTTTTCTAGATGTACAGAGTTATATGTCAGATGGATAGGTATTCTTGAGATCTTTCAAAGACTACAGAATATGGCATTTAAAATGTTTTAAGAACTTAGGACTTTTCATGACATAAGATTCATCTGCTCCTGGCAGCACCAATCTACTTCAAGAGGATGATGGGCATTGAAGAGGCCCCTTATGGAGTTTGCTAGCCATTTGGGCAAAAACCTGCTCTTGTCTGGTCTGCTTGATGGTTTCTGTATAAACTGGACATGCAGGACTCACAGAAAAATGACTGCTGAACTTGCCTAAAGGTGAGACCATCCTTCAGGGTTCCTGCTTCATTAAAGAACTGCCAGACATTCTGAGGACACAGAAAAAAGTGACTGACAAACTGCCAATGTAGGTGGAACTGTCTTTGAAATCTCCTGCTTCACCGAAAAGTCTGCCAGACACTATGGTCCTGTAGGCTGAAGATGGGTGTCCCAATGTTACAGAAGAATTTTGGGTGACTGTCCAGGTAGCAAGATGTCTCTGTCAATTCTAGTTGCTTACAATGCACTTCCTGTTAACTTAGGTAATATTATATCCTTCTGGAGTCTTTGATGGAGTTGAAGAATAGAAGTTATAATTATAGCTTTCTTTAGCTATGATAAAAGATAAATAAGTTATAAATATTGTAACTGTAATTCTTGCTTTATACCTGTTTTGTTATATGTAATTTTACTATGTTAAAACCTTCCTTTTTATTTAAACAGAAAAGGGGAAATGGTGTGGGAAGTCCCTTCTGTATATGTGTTGCTTTTATTGGTTAATAAAGAAGCTACTTTTGGTCAATGGGGCTTAACAGAACATAGACAGGCTGGAAGAGATATATATATATATATAGAGAGAGAGTAGGTGGAATCAATGAGAAGCCATGTAGCCACCCACTGGAGACAGACATGCCGGAAACTTGCCAGTAAGCCACAGTCACATGGCGATACACAGATTAATAGAAATGGGTTAATTTAAGATGTAAGGTTAGCCAATAAGAAGCTAGAGCTAATAGGCCAAGCAGTGATTTAAGTAATACAGTTTCTCTGTGATTATTTTTGGTCTGGGAAGCCGGGAAGAAATGAATAGTCTCCTCTTACAAGGTGGCTCACAACCACCTGTTCCAGAGGACCTAACAGCTTCTGGTCACCACAAAGAATCTGCACACACATAATCTATTAGTCAGCCATGGGTGCTTAGCTTGGAGCACATGCTGTAGCTGGCCTTAAGTATGAGACAACCCTCTTGCCTGAGTTCCTCTAATGCTGGGATTATAGATGGAAGCCACCAAATCTGATTCTTTTGCTACTTGAGATCCTGTACCCCAAGATTTCTTAGGTGAGAAAAGATCAGTGTCCAGAAAGTTTAGAAAACAGCTGCATGCTGGACACCAATACTTCCCTACAGCCACCTTGAAGGAGGAGAGGTCCAGGGTCTGAAAGTGCTGCAGAGCCTCGCTGAAGGAGATGAGCTGGCCAGGCTGCTGGGAGCTGATCCCACTCTCTAGGTAAAAAGAGAAGACACCTGAGGATTTGGGATAGTAGTTATCCTGACAGCAAATACCCACTGATGGACAACTGGTTGTCACCTCTAAACCAAGCACTGGCTACCAACTTGTCACCAGCAACACAGGTGTCACACACAGAGAGGTGTGACATTTCTCCTGGGCTTGGTGAAGCTCGGGAGAGACCCAGATAATCTCTACCCTTCTACAGCTCCATCTAAACCTGTCAGTATAGGACTTGAGGCAATTCTTCCCAGCCTTCAGAGACTGCCAGCAGATGGCAGCTACAGGGTCCCTCATTCTCTGCCCCCTTCCCTGCCCCCTTCAGGGGCTAACCCTGACCAAGACTCTCTCTTCTCCCCTTAGTGGCAATGGCAGCCTTGTGCTGTGGCGTTCCTTCCCTACTTCATGTAGTAGGCTATCTTCTCAGGATCTGTGGAAGGGACTTTATTCTGTGTCACACAGCTAAAATGGGACCAGGCATGGACTAAACGTCTATGCCCGGTCACTGCTGACCGCATGGGATCCTGATGACGGCTGTGCTGGACTTACCTGTGTCTGGATGGATGGTGTCCACCACCTCCCATTCTTCCTGGGCTCTGAGCACCTCCAGGTTTACAACTGCAACAGCGAGAAAAGGAGGCTCTGTGAGATCTGAGTCTGGAAGGCTGTTCTCCCAGGGCCCTTCCCTCCAAACCACAGCTGTCCTTCAAATGGCCTTCAGGAGGCAGTAAGCGTTAGATCAGGTTGTCATGTCCAAATCCTGGTGGCTTCGTTAGAGACACCAGGAAGATAAAAAGAAGTGCGTAGACATTGCAGAGCCAGAGAAAACGGTCACGGTGAGCATCATGGTCACAGGGATCCCCAGGGAGGCCAAAGGGTACGGGGAGCATCACATCCACAGGGATCTCCAGGGCACCCAAACGGTACAGGGAATACCACATCCACAGGATCCCCAGGGAGGCCTCAGCACAGGAGCAGAGGGCAAAGGAATAGAGTTGTCCAGAGAAAGCTGAAGGAACAATCTTTAAAGTCATTTTGGGCTTGGGATGTGGCTTATGTGGTAGAGTGCTTGCCTAACACACATAAAGCCCTTGGTTCAGTCCCTAATACTGCACACACCAGGTATGGGGGTGTGTGGGTGGAATCCTAGCACGTGAGAGGTGGAGAATCAGAAGGCAGTTGGGGATACAGGAGACCCTATCTAATACTAAAAAACAAAAATAGGCTATTTGTTTATTATTTATTTGTGTGTATATCTATGTGAATGCATGCACATGTGCCTGCAGGTGGCAGTAATGGCCGAAGAGGACGTTGGATTCCTTGGAGCTGCCATCATGGATAGTTCTGAGCCACCTGACCAGGGTATTTAGAAATGAACTCTAATTCTCTGAAACAGCAGAAAGCACTAGTAACCACTGAGCTACCTCTTCAGTCTCACATAAAAAAAATGCCAGGCAGTGGTGGCACATTCCTTTAATCCCAGCACTTGGGAGGCAGAGGCAGGCGGATCTTTGTGAGTTTGAGGTCAGCCTGGTCTACAAGAGCTATTTACAGGACAGGCACCAAAGCTACACAGAGAAACCCTGTCTTGAAAAATGAAAAAAAAAGAAAAGAAAAGAAAAGAAAAAAAGGTAACATATCTTCATCAAAATCTAATGTGTCAGATTTGAAGAAAAGGCAAAAATATTTTAATTCTGGCTAATGGAAAGGTGAGCCAGGCATGGTGGTACAAGCCTTTAATCCCAGCACTTGGGAGGCAGAGGCAGGCACATATCTGTGAGTTTATGCATTGCCAACTTGGGATTCACCTTGTTTCAAAAAAAAAAAATAAGAAAAAAAAAGAAAAAAGAAGAAAGAAAGAAAGAGAAAAGGAAAGGAAATGAAAAAACAGAAAGGAAGAAAGGAAGCAAGCAAGCAAGAAAGAAAGGACTGCACAAAAAATAAAAGGAAAAATGAGTGAGTAACTTCCCACTGTGACCCTGTAAAGCACACAGGGCACTGCGATGTCATTTCCACTGCACAGGATCCTTCCCAACAGAAACCACCCCTGTGGCCAGCAACTTGCCATTCACAAGATGGTGTGAGGTTTTGTTTAGATGACTAGTTTTGGTTGTTGTTGAGACAGAAGATCCCTTTGAGTCCACATCAAGCTCCATGGGCCCACAGCTACAGGAGTACCTATTATTTCCCTTTCTCTCCTTTTCCTCATTAACAGGTTGGAAACAGCTTCCTGCGAAGCCTCAGTGCTTCTGTCATAAGAGAACTGGGCTAGAGATCTGATTAAAGAGAGCATGGATGGGCCATGCTGGCCTTTAGTCCCAGCACTCTGGAGACAGAGGCAGGGGGATCTACGATTTCAAACCCATCCTGGGCTACAGAGAGCTACCAACTGAGCTTCATCTCTAGCCCATTTTCTCTTAACTATAACTATGTCTGCTACATGCATTTATTTATTCATCGACACGATCTCCCCTATGTAGCCCTAGCTAGTCTGGAACATTCTATGTAGAACAGGCTATCTTCAAACCTTTAGCAATCCTCCGACCTCGCCTTTGAGTGCTGGGTGTACAAGTGTGTCCCCCTTCACCAGGCATGCTATTTCCATTTAGTATTATCTCTGTTATGCTGATTTCCTCTCAAGTTGTTGGGACTTCTCTCTTAATGTAGACTCCAACTGTCCCTTTTCAACCTTTATTCTTTATAATTCAGCTTTTAGACTAGAAATGGAAGCCATTTCCTCCTTGCAGTTCTCTATTTCCAGCTGTAGAGTCTCTTCAAGGTTTTCTTTTAAACACTGCTCTGCTTGGATCTGTTCTTTTAGGAACAGTATTTCGGCCTTCAGCTTCTCCTGCATGTGGTCTGCTGCTGTCCGCACACGATGTTCTCACGGTATTTTAACACCAATTCCCGGAGCACCTCCACAGTATCTAGGAGAATGAAGTCTTCTGCTAGCTATAATGACACATGCAAGCTATGCTTCCCCTGGAGGCTGTCATTGTCTTTCTGTAACCTCACCAGCTCTTCCGGAACCTGTTCACGTGACCGCATCAACACCGCCATCTGTTCCTGAACATCCCTCTTTGCTTGAGAAAAGCTCTGTTGTAACTCTTCCAGTACAAGTGCAGGTACCTGGTGGCTTGAGTCCTCGGTGCTCTGTTTGATAAAGTCCTCTACCTCTTGTTTCTCCTTCGCTGTCTTCTCTAGCTGGTCACTGGCTTGCCTTAGCATGACTTGCAGCTTTTTCACCTGGTCCTTTGTTTCAGCTTCCTGAATCTGAATTCCTTGTAACTGTTTTTCATAATTGGAACACATATCACAATGTCTACCAAGCTTATTTCCAGCATTATGTACCCCTTTCTGCAGGAGATTCCGTTCGGTCTCACTCACTAAGTGGTAACCACTGGGAGAAACATATGCACTCTCCATACCTTGGGTGATGCTGGAGAGGAGGGATGCTGTCTCCTCCTGTTCAGACGTCATTGCCTTAATTGCTCTTTCTTGATCTTTTGGTTAACATAAATCCACTTGGCATCTGCAGTGACCCAAGGGACACAGTATCAAAGTTCTCAAACACATAATCTGCTCCAACCAGTGGTCCAGAATCCGACTCATCCAAGTTTCCAGCAGACTTTGCTTTGTAGTTACAGCCTAATGCTTTTGATTGCAATGAGCTTGATGTTCCCAAGCTGTCTGTAGACTGAGCTCTCTGGAGTCCATCTTTAAACATGTCGTTGTCCGCTTTACTGACTGGATCTCCAGATGGTAACAGCAAGTCTGCATCTAAGGAACGGACTGACCCATGGGTGCTGTCTAATGCTTCTCTTCATACGATAATGCTGCTGAAGATTCTTTGTGAGCTAAAGCACACACTACTGGTACTTTTACTTCTTCTTCAGCATCTGTTTTTTGTTATCATTTCTCTTACTAAGCCTCTGTTGTTCATCCTCCTGATCTTCTTCATTTCTTCAACTTGTCGGAGCTGCTCAGAAGTTAGCACAATCTCCATTCACTGCATGTCTCTCATCAGCAAACAAAGATTCCAGAAACTGGTCGTTGGCCTTCTGCCATGTATGTTTTAACTGATTGTGCTGCTGTCGTTCTTGCTCCAAGAGATGGCAAACTTCATGCAATTCTTTCCTCAATTTCTCAGCATCTTCCTGTAGAACAGATTTCTGAGTGTTCAAAACAGCTACATACATCTCCAGATCAGTCCTACAAGACTTCTCAGTCTCCAGATAACCCTTGAGGCCTCCAGCTCTTTAATCTTCTCTTCAGCTTCTGTCAGTTTATCTTTAGAGCTGCAATTTCCCTCTCCATGGGCATCACGACAGAGCGGATCTTCTCAGCATCTTCTTGGGCCTTTTTCATTTCATTTTCTAAATTTTCTTCCTCTTGACCTTCAGACAACCTTCTCATATCAGCGGTTTCCTGCTCTGCATTTTCTCAATACTGTGCCCACTGTGCTTGCTCCTGCTCCAGCCTCAGAAGAAACTGATGCTCATAGTCACAAATTGTCTCTTTCATTACAGCCTGAAGTGAAGCAACCTCTTCTCTCCACTGCCTTTAAACTTCCTCGATAGCTTCTTGTTTAGTATTCTCAGAGACTGTGGCAATTGCCTTGATATTCTCCACCTCTGCCTGAGCCTCCCACAGCCATGTCAAAGGGTGACCCAGCTCATCCTGTGCAGCTTGCAATACTGCATTTTGTCTCTTCAGAGCCTCCTCTTTAGACAAATACAGCTTCTTAAATTTTGTTCTCTTTTGATTAAATTCTTGCACAAGCTGCTACTGAACACGTAAAAATTCTGCATTAATTTTTTCCAACTCTGCTACCTGTTGCTGAACAGAAACTTCTCTCTGCTTGCTCCAAGAGAGGGACTCCTGCTCCTCCATCAGACCCTTATTAACTCTTATAACATATATTAGCCCATTGTTCTAGTATATGTTAGCCACAGGGATTGGTACCTTTTTCAGCAACACAGTCACATCTTGCTTCTTCTGTGGCAGGCTCACAACTGTGGGGGAATAGGCTTCCTCCTTCCCAGAATTCTCCTGTTCTCATTGACCCACCTCTACTTCCTGTCAGGTTGTCCCACCTATACTTCCTGCCTGGATATCGGACAATCAGCATTTATTTAAAATATAATTGACAGAATATAGACCATTCTCATACACCACAAACCAAAGTTTAAGACCATAAGTTAGAAGTCACATAATTACAGCATAAGTACATTTGAAGTGCCAAAATAGAAACAGCTATAATGGAACTTGTTTCTGCTTTCACAAAAAAATTTGACTTTGGGTAAAATGTGTTCATTCTGGTATGACTTTCTGGTATGACTGCAATGCTTAGAGTCATTAAAAAATAAACTTCTTTAAAATTTTTATTTACTTATTATTATTATTAGATGTATATCTGTGTTTGTGTGAGCACAACTGTACAATAGCACACATGTGTAGGTCAAAAGACAACTTCTGGAAGTCAGTTGTCTCCTTCTCCCTTTATGTGGTTCTAGGGATCGATCTCTAGCCATCTGGCTTACAGCCCTGAAGCTCGTAGTTAGCTCTGGAGTACTAGAACATCTTAAACTGATAAATATGAATGAAACATGCATGTGTATACACTGCTGAGTTTATGTTTGTGTCATCTTTGTAAATATATCAATTTCAAATGGAACTCCCACAAATGACTGACTAAGCTCACATATTAGAAAGTAGACACTGTGCCAACCAGAATCAAAATATACAAAATGCTGGGCTTATAGAATACTAACCTGAAGCCGGGCATAGTGGTTCATGTCTGCAAACCCAGCACTCAGGAAGACTGCTGTGAGTCTAGGGCTAGCCTAGGCTATGGTAAGACCATGTCTTAAAAATAGTAATAGTAGTGAGAAAAAAGTTTTAATAACAAAAAGATTGAAAAGAATGCTAAACAGGTCATTGCTCAGTCTGCCATCGAATCAACTTTTCTTAAATCATGAGTATTCATGACTTTCAATGACCTTGTGCAAACAGGCCCTGGTGCCTGGGTATATCTTTTGTCCTCTCCAAAAGAATTCATTTTGACTTTTATGAAAATTACAATTCATATAATTTAAAAATTGTCAGGCATGGTGTCACACATCTTTAATAGCAGCACTTGGGAGGTGGAGGCAGAGGCAGGCAGATCTCTAAGAGTTCTTAAAAGTCTAAGAGTTCCAGGCCAACCTGGTCTACTTAGACTCTGTCTCAAAACAAAACAGAAAGGACAGGAACTAGAGGAGACACTGTCACATGACTTTTGTCATGTGATACCCTCACCAATTTGGGACTCCAACAGCAGGTAAGACACCAGATGCAGACCTTTCTGAACTTCACTGAACCTTGACCTTAGGTAGGGTCTCATGTAGCCCTGGGTGGTCTTGAACTCACAATCTAGCCAAGAATAACCTCAAACTTCTGACCCTTCTACCTCCCTCAACTTCCCAAGTGCTGGAGATACAGGCATGTGCCATCATGTCTGCTTAAAACCCCATTCCACTGAATATTATCCAGCCTCTGGGTAATGAAAAACTGATTGACAGAACAGACATGCAGATTAAATAAAACACCCTGAAAGCTAATGAAAACTGAGGAGAAAATGGCTAGAAGAGATCACTCACTGCTGCTGCTTACTAGCTATATATATATATTTTTTTTGGCCAAATTACTTAACCGTCTGTGAGTTCTCACTGGGCTGTTGTAAGCATGACCAATTCTCCAACTTCTTACAAGGGTATGCAGTCTAGGGTGAGAGATTAACCAGCGTTCACTATTGACATTGACACAGTCATGGCCTTGGGGTCAACAAGTTAGAGTGGGATGAAATGGATTCAGGGTCCTGAGACATTCCATCCGGCTACTTCCAGCCTTGGGGTAGCAGACACAGACTCAGAACGACTTAGTTATATAATGCCGACAGGACTTGGTCTTGCACGAATAGAGAAAATGAAGTTCAACCTTTAGCATGCAAAACTATGGGAGATAAAAATGAGGGACAAAGAGGCTGAATAAAAAGAGATGAATGAGGCTTGGGGATTTCGCTCGGAGCATCTGCCTAGCAAGTGCAAGACTATAGGTTTGATCCTCACTCTCCCTATAGAGAGGAAAGACTAGAGAGGGATGGTTTAGCAGTTAAAACCACTTGCTTTTCTTCCAAAGGATCTCAGTTTGGTTCCTAGTACCTGTACTGGGAGCTCATAGGTGACAGTAACTCTAGCTTCAAGGCATCCAATACTCTCTTCTGGCCTCCACGTGCACTCAGCAACACTCATACAGATGTGTGCGTGCACACACACACACAAACACACACACATGCATATATGCATATACATAATTCCTTAAGAGAGAGAGAGCAAGGTGGTGCACTCCAGCAATAGGGAGACAGAGGCAGGGGGATCACAATAAGTTCAAGGCCAGCCTGATCTATAGAATGAGCTCTAGGAAAGATGAGCCTACACAAGACCTTGTCTAAAAGAACAAAAAACAAAACTGAGTGAGGAGTGTGGAAGACAGGGAAAAGTGGTGGGGCTGGACACAGCCTTCCGACCTTCAACCCTGGCCTCCGAGCACCTTTATCATTGATAGACCTACCTCTCACCCAATGACCTCTCACCTACAAGTGATTTGACCACATCTGTGAGCCAGGAGCAGAGGAAACCCTGGCCAGAGGGCGAGGGAATCTGCCATTACAACAGTTACACAACACAAAGTTCAAGGTCTCAGCTAGTCTTATCCAGTTGGTGCTTAAATCTGGAGAGAGATGGACAAACCATGTATGCACTGTCCTTGTCCTCATGGAGCCAGAAGATGATCCTGACATGACACAGGGACACACAGGAGTGAGTGTGTGTGCATGCATGTGTGTGTGTGAGTGTGTATGTGTGTGAAGCAAATATCTCTAGGATAACACATGCAGTTTATATTTCTCTTTTCCTTTCCTTTACTATTTATTTAATTGACTTCTTTATTTTGCCTCTCCCATTTATCCATCAGCTAAACAGCACTGATTTAGTCATCCGGTAAATGGAAATTAGCCAAGAGCAATACTTTTTTGGTGGTGGGGGGGGAAGGGCTTCTCTGTAAAACAGTCCTAGCTGTCCTAGAACTCATTTTGTAGACCAGGCTGGCCTTGAACTCATAGAGATCAAACCTGCCGCTGCCTCCTGAATGCTGAAATTAAAGGTGAGGACCACCATGCCTGGCTCTGTACCATCTCATTTTCAGACTGTTCTTGAGGATGAGAGGTGTTTACATTTTCACTGCTGTGTTTTTGTGACGGATCACGCCTCCAAGGTTGGTAACCTGAGTTCAGCCTTGGATCTGAACACTGGGAGAAGAGGACTGATTCCAAGAAGTCATGCTCTGGCCTGCACTCCCCCATAAACAGAAAATGTTATTTAAATTCTTCACTGTAAGCTGATATTACACGGCTTGCCTGGAAGCACATAGCAAACTTTCAACTGATAAACTGGCTTCTAACCCAACACTGTTTCTAATTTTTGTTGGGGAATGATACATACAAAATTCTGAAAGGGCCGGAGCAAGGGTGATTCAGACAAGGGAAAGCAGATCCTTGCTGGCTTTGACCGGAGTCCCCCCCAAACCCTAGGGGTCCCTGGAGTCCTTACCACCTGGCTGCCATCCACTGGTTTCTGTGGTCAAGGCTTGGAGAATACCATGGTTCTTCAGCTCTGAGATCTGTAGGGGCAGGCGACCTTCAGAGTGAGGGTTGACTTCCTGACCCCCCCCCCCCCCAGCTCTTCCCACCCACTGTATATGAAACATTCTGGAAATGAGAGGTAGGAAGAATATAGTCTGCTCTGATGGACTGATTAAAAGTGTGTGTGTGTGTGTGTGTGTGTGTGTGTGTGTGTACACTCACGTAGGCCAGAGGTGAACTTCGGTTTTGTTTCTCAGGAGACTTCCACTTTGCTTTTTACAACAGGGTCTCTCACTGGTCCATGGGGCTCCCTGCTTTGGCTAGACTATCTGCCCAAAATCTGCCCACCTCTGCCCCACAGCACTAGGATTGCAAGCACATGCCGCCATGCCTAGCCTTTTATGTGTGTTCCAGGCATCAGACCCAGGTCCGCATGTGGGCATGATAACAACTTTTCTGTGGATTACCTCAGTCCTAACTGTGTGTGCGTGTGCACACTCACGTGAGCTCAGAGCCGAGTGCACACTAAACACTCATTCTACACTGAGCTATACCCCAGTTCTAAATTCAGTCTTGTTTTGTTGAAGACAGAGTACAGCTATATTGTGCAGGCAGGCCTTGAACTCTTGTCTTCCTGTCTCAGACTCTGATGTGCTCGGGCTTACAGGCCTGCACCACCTCCTCCAGCCAAAAGTTATTCTTAAAGTGGAGCTTCTGGAGAACGCCGACTGTGCAGTTGCAGTTTGTTAATGCGCGGGACAAACGCATGTCCTTGTTGAATGCTAATAAACACAGAGGCACACAGCTCCTTTGGGACAGTGGGGTGCCTTTGGCATCTCTAGTGCATGTGATGCTCATCCTCTGGGGGCTATGATCTTCTTAAACAGACACTGTGTGTCAGGTTTGTGCTTGCCCAAGCCTGGAGTCTATGCCCTCCTGTGTCCCCAGTACACAAAAGCCTAGGTTGGCAGCAGAGGCACGCAAGAGCGGGTGATATATACCGGAACTCCTCTGAAAGCCATGAGTGCGCCACTGTCCTTGTACAATGAGGAGTGCCCAGCAGAGACACTTTCCACCTGCAAGACAGACAGACAGACCAGGGTCAGCTTCCTGCAGGACTCTCCCACAGACCATGGTTTAAATTCCTCACCTTTTCCTAGAATAAGAAAGACATGAACTTTGGAGAAATCTATAGAAAAACCATTTAGACATGGTGGTGTACTTGGGAGGTTGAGGCAGGAGAACAAAAGAGCCTATCTCTACCCTCACCTCCCAGAGGGGGTGGTGTGCAGGCTTTTGCTTGAGACGCTGGGTTCACATGATCTGAAGAGAAGCATGTAGCATTGGACATGTAGTACTGTAGGTCTAACACTGTGTATCACAAATATGGCTAGGGTACCCACCAAAAGAGAAAGGAAGGGAGGAAAAGGGTAGAAGAAGGGAGGACAAAACTATAATAGGATTACTTAATGTAATTTAAGAAATCACTTGATGTATGTCTGTATGCTTGTACATATGTACGCATGAGGCCATGTGTGCCAAAGCATGCGTGTGCAGGCCAGAGGGCAATTTGTAAGAGTTGGGTCTCTCCTCCCACTATGTCAGTCTGGGGACAGAGCTCAGGTCGTTAGCCTTGGCCGCAAGCGCCTTTCCTGCTGAGCCATCTCACCAGCCCCCAAGTCTCTCTACTGTTGCAAGTCTTGGAACTTGCATCAGTGAAGTTCATTTAGGCACTTTGCCCAGCCCTTTCACTCAGCAAACCTTTACCCTGAGAGCGTTTAAAAACATAACAGCTAAGTAGCTCTGGTATGCACCCTTAATCCCAGCACTTGGGAGGCAGAGGCAGGCAGAGAGATTGAGACCAGCCTTGTCTACAGAGTGAGTTCCAGGACAGCCAGGGCTACACAGAGAAATGTTCTCAAAAAACAAAACAAAACAAAAAACAAACAAACAATGAAAGAAGCAAAAGCAAATCGCAGCGACAAAGCCCTTGAACAATTGATTCCCTCTCACATCACAAACACAGATTAGGGGCCTCCTACCACGTTAGGAAAGAATTCTATAAGCCAGTAAATTAAAAGAAATTTTTTTCAGGAATCACGTGACAGGGAGGGAAAGTCAGTTTTCTCAAGATGTGTGGGCCCTGAATGGTCCCAGTGCCTCAGCAGCTCCCTGAACAGACCGTGGGGGATTTTTCTTGACCATCTGAAGCAGAAGGAGGCACCTTAACTCTGGGCCCACACCTGCTCCTGGCAGCCTACATAAAGGACACAAAAATGGAGGCTCTGGCTTTGCCTGCTGGCCCTCACTCTCGTTGGCAAGTCTACCCCTTCAGTGGCATTAGGCCTACTTCCTTAGGATTCTGGTGTGTTCTGAAGACCAGCTGAGACATCCAGACTCATGGACTAAACAACTGCCAGGTTCTTGAACTTTCTGTTAGGTTAGTAGGATCACAGCCTGTAAGTCACTCGAATACACACACACACACACACACACACACACACACACACACACACACACACACACACAAAACCCACAGTGCACAGGATGCTGAGTTCAAGGCCAGCCTGTTCTACAGAGTGAGTTTCAAGGACAGGCTCCAAAACTACAGAGAAACTCACGAAAAACCAAAGGAAAAAAAAAATTACACAAATCTGTAGCAGGGCAATTGTGGCACAGGCCTTTAATCCCAGCACTCAGGAGGCAGAGAATGGCGGATCTCTGGGAGTTCGAGGCCAGCCTGGTCTACAGAATGAGGTCCAGGACAGCTGAAGCTACCCAGAGAAATCCTTTCTCAAAATGTTTTTTTTTTTTTAAAAACAAAAACAAAACAACAACAAAAAAAACCCTTAAGACTTATTTTATGCGTATGAGTGTTTTGCCAGGCCGTGTACATCATGCACACATGCCTGGGACCTGTAGAGGCCAGAAGGCACCAGGTCCCCTGGATCGGGAACTACAGATGGTCACAATGCATCACATGGTGCATGTGCTGAATCTGGAGCCTCTGCAAGAGCAGCCTGTGCTCTTGACCACTGAGACATCTCTCCAGCCCCTTATTTTCTTTTGAGACAGGACTTGATTATGCTGCCCTGGCTGGTATGGAACTAACTAAGTAGATCACGCTGGTCTCCAACTCACAGATCCACCTGTCACTGCCTCCAAGTGCTGCGACTAAAGGGGTGGCCACCACACCAAGTTCTATTTTGACTTTTTAAAGATTAAGTGTGTATATCTGTGTGAGTGTATGTCATATGTGTGCAGAGGCCACAAAGGACACTGATCCCTGGAGCTATAGTTACAGGAGGCTATGAGCCAACTGATGTGGGTCCTCTGGAAGAGTAGCTAACTTCTTCTTTTT
This sequence comes from Myodes glareolus, assembly GCF_982192425.1. NCBI lineage: Eukaryota > Metazoa > Chordata > Mammalia > Rodentia > Cricetidae > Myodes > Myodes glareolus. The sequence continues at coordinate 39,253,791 of NC_142031.1, read as the reverse complement.
GTTTGTTTGTTTTATTTTGCTTTGTTTTGTTTTTCAAGATAGGGTTTCTTTGTAGCTTTGGGGCCTGTCCTGGAACCTGCGTAGACCAGGCTGGCCTCAGACTCACAGAGATCTGCCTGCCTCTGACTCCTGAGTGCTGGAATTAAAGGTATGTGCCACCACCAGAAGTAAGGAGGAGAACGTGACAAATACATGAGAAAAAAATTTGGTCAAATTTTTCATTGACTCATGGATTCATGAGTAGTGAGCGCTCAGATAGTAAAATGGGACAGTACCAAAAGCAATCCATAGATTTAATGCAATGCCCATCAAAATCCCAGCAAAATTCTTCAAAGACCTCAAAAGAACGGTACTCAACTTCATTTGGAAAAGCAGAAGACCTAGGAGAGCCAAAACAATCCTGGGCAATAAAAGAACATCACAATCCCTGATTTCAAACTCTACTACAGAGCTACAGTACTGAAAACAGCCTGGTATTGGCATAAGAACAGACAAGAGGACCAATGGAACAGAATAGAAGACTGATATCAATCCACACATCTTTGAACACCTGATATTTGATAAAGAAGCAAAAAATATCAAATGGAAAAAAGAAAGCATATTTAACAAGTGGTGCTGGCATAACTGGATATCAACATGAAGAAGAATGAAAATAGGCCCATACCTATCACCATGCACAAAACTCAAGTCCAAATGGATCAAAGACCTCAACATAAAGCCAGCCACACTGAACCTTATAGAAGAGAAAGTGGGAAATACACTTGAATGCATTGGCACAGGGAACCACTTCCTAAATATAACCCCAGCAGCACAGACATGGAGAGAAACAATTAATAAATGGAACCTCCTGAAACTGAAAAACTTCTGTAAAGCAAAGGACATGGTCCACAAGACAAAATGACAGCCTACTGAATGGGAAATGATCTTCACTAACCCCACATCAGACAGAGATCTGATCTCCAAAACATACAAAGAACTCAAGAAATTGGTCACCAAAAGAACACATAATCCAATTTTAAAAAAAAATGGGGTACAGACCTAAACAGAGAACTCTCAACAGAGGAATCTAAAATGGCTGAAAGACACTTAAAGAAATGTTCAACATCTTTAATCATCAGAGAAATGCAAATCAAAACAAATCTGAGATTCCATCTTACACCTGAAGAATGGCCAAAATCAAAAACACTGATGACAACTTATGCTGGAGAGGTTGTGGGGAAAAGGGAACACTTCTGCATTGCTGGTGGGAATGCAAGCTGGTACAACCCCTTTGGATGTCAGTGTGGCGATTTCTCAGAAAATTAGGACACTGTCCCTCAAGACCCAGTAATACCACTTTTGGGTATATATCCAAAGGATGCTCAATCATGCCACAAGGACATGTGCTCAACTATGTTCATAGCAGCTTTGTTTGTCATAGTCAGAACCTGGAAACAACCTAAATGCCCCTCGATCGAAGAATGGATAAAAAAAATGTGATACGTTTACACAATGGAGTACTACATAGCAGAAAAAATAAAACATCTTGAATTTCTCAGGAAAATGGATGGAGCTAGAAAACATTGTTTTGAGTGAGGTAACCCAGACACAGAAAGACAATTATCACATGTACTCAATCATAGGTGGTTTTTAAACATAAAGTAAATAAATAAATAAATAAACAGCCTACATACCACAATCCCAGAGAACTCAGACAACAATGAGGACACTAAGAGAGACTCACATAGATCTAATCTACATGGGAAGTAGAAGGTAGAAAAGCACAAGATCTCCTGAGTAAATTGGGAGCATGAAGACCTTGGGGGAGGGTGGAACGGGGGAGGAGAGAGGCAGGGAGGGGAGCAGAGAAAAATGTAGAGCTCAATAAAAATCAAAAAAAAGGGGAAAAATATTTGGTGAATAAAAACCAGATTTGCTTTATTCTCCTCTGGCTAGATCTCAGCCCCTTTCTGAGACTTCCCTTTGGAAGAACAGTTTGTCCCCTTCTGAGAATGAAGAACCTCCCTGGAGAGCTCAGCTAATGCTCTGTCTGTATTCTGGCCCCTGAATCTCATTTCTGGCAGCAAGACAGAAGGGAAGGTACAGAATGTAGGCTAGCTGCCAGAGTCACATGGACATTCACGGTGACTGTAGGAACCAGGGGCCTAGGGGTGGCGGTCAGTATACTGCTTACATTTTTGTCAATTTGACATAAAGTTAGCACAGTCGGGGAAAGATGCCTCCGCTGGGAAAACGTCTCTCCATACATATGGATATGGGCCTTTAGACAAGTCTGTTGTTTTGAGACAGGGTTTCATTTTCTATTCCCAGGTGGACAGGAATTCACTATGCAGACCCAGGTGACTTTGAACTCAACTCTGCCTGTCCTTGCCTCCTGAGTGCTGGGATTAAATGCCTGTGCCATTCTGTCTGACTGATACTTTCTTGACTAACAATTGATGAGGGAGGGCCCAGCCACTGTGGGCAGTGCACGCCTGGTCGGGAGGTCCATGGAGGTATAAAGAAAGCGGGCTGACTGCAAGCCCAAGGAGTAAGTCAGTAAGCATTAGTGCTCCTCCACCGCTGTGTTTCAGTTCCTGCCTCCAGGTTCCCTCCCCGACTACTCTCAGAGATGGGCTGAGCGTTCTAAGATGAACTAAGCTCCTTCCTCCCCAAGATGCTTTTGGTCATGCTGTTTATCACAGCAATAAAAAAACTAAGTAAGGGGGCTGAAGAGATGGCTCAGCAGTTAAGAGGACTGACTGCTTTTCCAACAGACACAGGTACAGTTTCACGGATACTCACAACTGTCTGTAACTCCAAGATCTGACACCCTCACACAGACATACATGCAGACAACACACCAATGCACATTAAATAAATAAGAAATAAAATTTTAAAAAGCTAAGTCAGACAATCAACCAAAGCAAGTGAATGACAAGGAGGAGAATACTAAATTAACTGATGTAAGTCCAAGCAATACTGATTTCTTAGGGAATTTCAGACACCAACCCCATTCCCCAACCCAAGCAAGAGGAAATAAGAATCTTCAAATGACCCAGGAAACAAGATACCACCTACACGTGCACAGATTCTTCTGGTTTTCAGACAGAATCACAGGAGCCCAGGCTGACTTTGAACTCATTCTGTAGCTGAGAATGACCTAGAGTTCCTGATCTTTTTGTCTCTACCTCCCAAGTGTTAGCATCACAGATGTCTCACCGTGATGGCTTAGAATCACCTGTCTCTGTCTCTCTGTCTGTCTGTCTGTGTGACTGTCTTTCTGTCTGATCCTGGAAATAGAACCTACTGCTGTAGGCACGCTAGGCAATTGCTTTACTGCTGAACTACAGCTTCAGCCCATGATCTCCAAGAATGAAGATATATGATCATTTCCCCTAAATATTTCTAAAACTCCACATTGTCTGTCTCATTAACATACAGCCCCCTCCTTCTCCAAGCAAGAGCACTCACCTGTCCATCTTGTAGTTTGTTCTTGGTCCCAACAGAGCAAGATTTCTCATTCATGCCTCAGGATCACTGTTCAGATCAGCCTGTCCACAGACTCTGGAAAGGGTTTACTTGATGGTCTGAGCTCCAAGGCTCCCAGGAGAGCCATACATACTCTACCTCGGCCTTCCTTCTTGGCAGCCATGCAGGCTACAAGTAAGCAAACAGTCCCTTTGTGCCATCACCAAGGTGCAGAAGGTTTCTGTGAGTCCTGAACGGAGCCCTGGGGACTGTGAAGCTTCACTCTGGAAAACAGCGGTGGGGTGGGGCAGGAAAAAGAAGAAAAAACTGGCTCCATCATTCAGTTATACCTCCATTCAAGGAGGAAAAGCCTTTAAAATCTTCTATCAACTGTGAATCTATTCTAAATAAACAGGATGCTTAGCCAGATGTCTACTGCTTACAGCCCACAACGCAGGTCTGAATCGGACAAACAGGGGACTGGAGGGGTCTGGGGATGGACTATGACTGTCTAGACGGCAGTGGCACTAACCTAATTAGTGGGGTCTGTTTCTGGCCATGACATCACTGAGACCTAGCTGGCTTATGGGGGTGAGGCTGACTGGTGGTTGCACTTTACTGAAGTGCTCTGGCTTTGTTCAGGTGCTAGACCCAGGAGGAGCTCTGGGGCTTAGGAATCTAGGCCTGTTCCTTAGAGGGACAGAAAAACTCAAAATACCAGATAATAACGTAACCTTGCTAAGCCAAAATGTTCAAGTGGGTTTGCGTGTGTGTATAGTTGTGGTGCTGGGAATCAAATTCAGGTCTTCGTGCATGCCAAGCTACCACTGAGCTACATCTCCAGCTCAACTTATGTTTGCACACACAAGCATACATACTCCTAATAACCCCAGGTGGGGTTACAACCCAGGGTCTCTACAGTTTAGGTTTTCAGGTGGGTTCTCTCATTTGCCTGGAAAACAACAGGCAGGCTGGGCTGGCCAGTCAGTGAGCTTGAGAGGTCTGAGTGTCTCCTAACGCTGTGATTGCAATAATGTGTTACCACACTACCACACTCAATTTTTAGAAATTATTATTTTCATTCATGCAGGTGTGTCTGTCTATCATGTATGTACAGATGTCCATAGGGTATTGGATCAGCTGGAGATGGAGCTACAGATGCTCGTAAGCTGCCATGCAGGTGCTGAGAGTTGAATCCTGGTCCTCTGCAAGGGCAACAAATTGTTCCTAGCTGATGAGCCTCTCCCTCCCTCCCTTCCTCCCTCCTTCTCTCTCTCTCTCTCTCCCTCTCTCTCTCTCTCTCTCTCTCTCTCTCTCTCTCTCTCTGACGAAGAGATGTGGATACACAAACAGGACATAGAGATGCAGTTCAGTCTGGCCTCAGACTCGCTATGTAGCCGAGGCTTGCTTCTGCTTCTCAAGGGCTGGGACAACGCTGTGGAAAGCTGAGAACTCTCGCCCTGCTCTTATGCCTTTCCTCTCATGTCGTCAGGACTAGGGCAGGACAAAGGTCACATCACAATCACGAGGGACTACACATCATGGACGCCTGTCACATCAGATGATTGTGTCAAGCTGTGACAGTCTTCTTGTGAACAAGAGTTCCCAAGACCTTAGTGGCAGGAACTGATGTGTGTGGGTCAATAGAAAAACATAAGGCCTGGGACATAGATCAGAGGAAAAGCAATTGCTCATCATGTGTGAGATCCTGGGTTCAATTCCCAACAATGGCAAAAAATATGTAGATCAGAGATCACCCTCAATAGGGTAGTGTATGCCCCTGGAGGCAGAGTCAGGAGAATCACTTTAAGTTTCAGGGCCACCTCATCTATATAGAGTTCCAGGCCAGCTGGTGATACATAGCAAGACTTTGTCTCAATAAAAACAAAATAAGGGCAGGTGAAATGGCTTAGTGGGTAGAGGTGCTTACCAGCAATTCTCATGACCTGAGTTCAATCCCCAGAGGGACCCACATGGTAGAAGGAGAGAAACAAGTTGTCTTCTGACTCCATACAGGCACCATGGCAAACACAGTTCCACTTGCCCCCCTCCAGACCCACTAAATAAAATTTTAAAAAGCAAAACAAGAAGAGGCTGGGAAGACGGCTCGGTGGGTAAGAGAGCTCGCCTCGGGAGTAAAGACCTGAGGCTCCCTAGCACATGGGGATGAAGATGTAATGACTACCGGTTGATGGGCCTAGTTCCAGGTCCTGTCAGAGCCCCAGCTTCAAAGGCACAAGGCACAGAGAGACAGAACAGGACAATTGGCAGTCCTCCTCGGGCCTTCTGTGTCTATATGGCAGGCATGCTGACACCCACACCAAGGAGTCAGGTGGAAGGGCCTGAGTTGTAGCATAGCGGCAGGACGCTAGATTCCACCCTTAATACCAAGGGAAGAAAAATGTGGGTGGAGGGTTCTCACACAACTGACAACCAACTTCACAAGCTGGGAGGACTAGGCGGGGAGACAGGCCTCTCCACAGAGTCGGCTCTCGACTGGAGGAATCTGATCTACCTTCCTCAAAGACTGGCTGCCAGAAATAAACTGGGATCATTGACAGGTTTGGGGCTGTGATCTAGGAAGGATGTGGTCCCTTACCTGCAGCATCCCCAGGAACTAGCTTTCTCTCCCTGGAACCTCAGCATCCACCTCTCCTTTCCCCCCATCTTGGCCTGGATGACAACAGAGGATCACACACACACACACACACACACACACACACACACACACACACACACCAGCTAACCTGGCAGGGGCACAGGTAGCTTTGCTGGGCAGGCTCAGGAAGGTTTTCCTCTCACTGTGTGGGAAATAAACCAAGCATCACAGAGGCATGCCCTGCTTTATGTACATAGTCGACTTGAGCGCTGCTGGGACCTGTGAAAGGGACAAAATCCTCAGTTATGAAGTCCCTCCTGCTGATGGTTGGTGTTTGAGGAAATGGACTTCCTATAAAAACAGTCTCAAATCAAGTACTTGTCTCGGACCTACTTTTCTCAAAGGGCATCGTTAAGAGGGTTCGATAGCTACACTGTCCTCTGTCATTTAGAATCTGCTTTATCCTTAAATGCAAATGGACACACGGGCATGATGATTCCTGACGGTCCTTCTTGAGTCTTGTTCCTAGGTGGTTTGGTACTTAGAGGCCCCTTCCAGAGTAGTTGTGACTAGGGGATTCAGCTAGGGGTAATTTCAAGAACCAGTTTTCCCCCACAGTGAGTGACAGATTCAGAAGAGTGCACTTCTCAATAGGGCTCTCAATTCAGAAACCCAAAGGGGCAGAGGTTGTGTGGGTGTTTACCTGGGGGTTCATCCGGGCTCCAGACATAAGTCCCCTCTCCGTGGAAGGTCAACAAAGCCCGCCAAAGGGTGACCCCTCCCCAGGGAAGGTCAAGACCTCGTCCACAGGCGATTTAAACTGCCCCTCAGAGAATGAACAAGTGGTTTCCGGGTTCCCCGTGGTCTCCCCTTGCTCTCTTTCCCTCTCCGTGATTTCCCAGGGCCACCCGGGATCATTGCTTTAAACTTGGGAATCTTTTTTTCCCTTTGACTTGATCTGATTGGAATTATTTGCGTCAGCAGAGAGGCTCGTCTAAGAAATATTCCTAACAGTGGGGACTCGGGGACAGAAACTTTCTCACTGCCTATAAGGTTAAGTGGAGGAAAGCAATGAGTTGCTTCCGAGGTTTCTGCGAATCCATCACAGAACTGGCACCAGAACCCAGGACTTCTCTGCGCCCCCCCCCCCCCCAGGGGATCGACATCAGATCTGGAACTTTCGGCCTTGTGCGGCCCACCGAGATCATTTCCAACCCACATTGTCACCCTCAACCCCATCTTCCTCACCCTACCCTTGGCTCACCGGACGAGTTCCCAACGTTCCAGTAAGGGTCACCTCATCACCTGTGGGGCCTCACCGCGCAGGCGCTGGGCGTCTCCTGGCCCGTGCTAGAACTACATTTCCCAGCAGGCAATGGAAATCGCCTCGTACAAAGAGCGAAGATGGACAGTCTTGATCAGCTTTGCGCTGTCCTTGGTCAAAGTTCCTTGAACTTAGTTTGCTTGGGGTTTCTCTAAGGAAAAACGAGCGGGGCGGAGCTTCGGGCATAAATACGGAGCTCAGACAGAGAGGACGGGTTATTTCAAGCTCAGGCTGCAAGATGTGGCTCACCGTGCTACTGCTGGCCGTGCTGCTGCTGGCGGGTCTCCGCAGGGTTTACGTGGGACTCTTCAGGGGAAACTCACCGAACCCCTTCGCCGAGGACGTCAAGCGGCCACCTGAACCCCTTGTGACCGACAAGGAGGCTAGGAAGAAGGTTCTTAAACAAGGTCAGCTGGAGGGACTGTGGGTTCCGGGACTGCTCTCGGGCCTTCAGCTCATGCTGGACAATGACCTGTCTGCCCATTAGAAAAGTTCTGGGAAAACTCACTTTAACACCGAAGCTCCACGTCTTAGTATTCTTTGCTCCTGAAGGTTTGGGTGTGGGCACTACCCTTTGCACGCCAAGATATTGCCATAACCTAGACCCAGCCAGCACTTCCAGTTGGAATCTCTTCAGATAACAGCTGTCACATATTAAGAGACCTTTCACCTACTTGGTTCTAGAACCAACTTTTTCGTATGCTCCTGTGTAAACTCAAGTAATGGGAAGCAGCACAGAAAAATTGTCCAACAAGTGGTTTGACAAGCAAAGTGTAGTACAAGTTCTTAGGATTGAAGCTTGATTATAAAATTGGGGAGATGTCATCCTGACATCTGTAAAACAGGAGTAGTCTTGCTCCCAAGGTTTTTGATTTTTGTGAAAGGTCTCACTTTTGGATCAGAACTGGCTTCAAACTCACCATTAAGCCCAGGCACAAACTTGGAGCAGCCCTTCTGCTTCTACCTGCAGGATGATGGGATTACAAGCAGGTAACAATATGGCCAGTATTCGAGATCCTCAAGGAGTTTTGGAGCTCGGCATAGTGGTGCAAACGAGCAATTCCACTGGACTACACAATGAGACCCTGTCTAAACAAACACCAAAAAACCAAAACACTCAAATGCAAAACATTCAAAAGACAAACAAGTATCTCTTGTTTGACCTTCAGAAGACTCTTGCTTGTAAACTTTAGCCTAGGCTACCTGAATTCAGTATTTCCTGGGGACTGACCATGTATTCCTAATCCTTCTGTGTCTACTTCCTAAGGTGTACTAATCCAGGTATTTTATTATTGTTATTGTTTGTGCATTTGAAGAGGGACAAAGATCTCATACTTGTAGCCCAGGCTAACTTAGAACTTGCTATGTAAGCCAACTGTACGTCAAATTAACAATGACATACAGTTATTAACTCCTGCCATCAGAAAGAGATTACAGATGGTGGGGTTACAGGTGTGAGCCACCATGGCCTGAGCAATGAATTTCTTGGGGGGGACACTGTCCCTCGATGTAGCCCACGCTGTACTGGAACTTTCTATATAGACCAGGCTGGCCTTGAATCACTGAGACTCTTCTTCCTCTACCTCTGAGTGCTGGGACTAAAGTTGAGAGCCACTGCATCTGCCCTGGGCAGTGATTTTTAATGAACAGATGTTTCTGGACCTAGTGGCACATTCCTGGAATCCCATGCTGGGGAGGAAAGACAGGTGGATCTCTACACAGGGAGTTCAGGCCCTTTAGGGCTACACACTGAAAGCCTGTCTCCAGAAAACCCACATCAACGAGTCACGGAAGGGAAAGGAAGAAAGGGGAAATGAAGGACGAGAGCAGGAGAAAACAAACTCAGGTCTTGTGTTGGACAAGCTTTCTAGCTGGTTCTGTCAGGTGACTGCCACACCAGTGGCCTTTGTGAGGTTGTGCTGTGACTCTCAGAGTAATAGCCGTGAGCAGCCCTGCCAGCCCCAGCTCCATTGGCATTCATAGACCTTGCTCTTCCAGAGAAGCCCAGTTCCCAGAGCCCCCAGCACAGGCTCCTCCCTCCCCGTGTTCTTTTCTTTCCGTGCTCGCATTCACAGAAATGTCTGCACTTAGGTTACACTGCCTGTGCTCTTGCCCTCTTTCCGGTTTTTTCTACAGTAGTCAGCTGCTTCCTACTTTCTTTGAAAGTTATGAAAATCCCCAGGTACGTAGTAGGGTTATGACCCATCTCATCACAGTTTAATCTGCCTGCCTGGTCCTGAGTCTTTTCTGGTAATATATTTTGAGCCATATTAATCAAGAGTTCTCTGCTAAAGTGCCCTAGACAGGGGTCTGTCTCTCTCTCTCTGTCCTGTTTTGACACTGGATCTAATGAGCCCAGGCTGTCCTGCAGCTCATCTGTGTAACTGAGGATGACCTTGAACTCCTAGCCCACCTCCCAAGTGCTGGAATCGCAGCAGTGCACCAGCCTGCCCAGCTTGCCTTAGAGGTTTCTCACATAGTATAAGCTAGAGAGGTCCCCTCTGGCTCCTCTGCCTCCCTGCTCTTGTCTGAGAAGCCCACCCTCTGTCTCCTCCCCTCTCCAGCATTCTCAGCCAGCCGAGTACCAGAGAGGTTGGATGCCGTGGTGATTGGCAGTGGCATTGGGGGTCTGGCCTCAGCTGCGATTCTGGCTAAAGCTGGCAAAAGAGTCCTTGTCCTGGAGCAACATACCAAGGCAGGGGGCTGCTGTCATACCTTCAGGGAAAATGGCCTTGAATTTGACACTGGTAAGGCTTGTGTGGGAAAGGGTTGGGAGGTTGGCTCTGTCTTTGGGAGCATAGGAAAGGGCACTATGGGGTGACATTGGGTATGCACAATGCAATAATGCGGGGTCACCTATATGTTTTCGAGGTCCCAGCTTCTTTCTGGGCATCTCCATTTTTGTCCAGCCTGGCAAGTATTGGGTGGTATATATTCTGGTAGATTCCTATAAAATGGGTGGCAGTCATATCTGAGCATGAACTTAGCCAGGCAGGGTAACCTCTTACTTACTTGGCACATTTCCAGGGACCAATCCTTTTATCTATGTACCTCTTCTTTCTCCCTCCCAACAGGAATCCATTATATTGGACTCATGCGCGAAGGCAACATTGGCCGTTTTATCTTGGACCAGATCACTGAAGGGCAGCTGGACTGGGCACCCACCGCCTCTCCTTATGACCTGATGATACTAGAAGGGCCCGGTGGCCGAAAGGAGTTCCCCATGTACAGTGGGAGCAAAGAGTACATCCAGGGCCTTAAGGAGAAGTTCCCCAAGGAGGAAGCTGTCATTGACAAGTACATGGAGCTAGTTAAGGTAGCATGAACCACAATCAGCATCCACAGTTCATTCCTAACAAGACTGACTGTTTCATTGGTGAAGGACCTGGTTGGGAGGAACTGAGGTGGGGAGGCAGGCAGGAAGGACTGGTCATGTCTGTCCTAAATGCAGTGTACACTTGTATATGCCTGTGCCCTGCCTGGCTCTTCAGCTGCCACCCTCACGCTGGCCTCTAGGCGGCACCCCTGGGCAGTCAGGCTTTGAGGAAGTTAGATGTCCTCTGAGAGGAGCCAGACTCTTGGTAGTTTCGTAATTTTTGACATAGAGTCCCTAGTGTAGCGCTGGTTGGCCTGGAACTCACAGAGATCCACCTGCCTCTGCTGGGTATATGCCATCACAGCTGGCTTCTGGACCGGGGTATTTGGAAGGAATTTGAGGGCAGGAGATGTGGCTCATGCTTCGCATGTACAAAACTCTAAATAAGTTCCTGAGCACCGCATAAACTGAGCAAGATGGTAATCCTAACATTCAGGAGGTATGAGCAGGGGCATTCGTAGTTCAAGGTCACAGGGATATCTGGGACTCTATATATATATAAAATAAAAAACTACAGTTATTTTTTGAAGTGGAGAAGGAAGGGCAAGTACAGACTCATAGTGGGAATGTTGTTGTTGTTGTCGTCATTGCTGTTTTTGTTGTTGTTGTTGTGTTGCGATGCGGAAGACAGTCTTGCTATACAGTCCTGACTTGGGTGTCAGTGTATGGCTCTGGTTTCCCTTGAACTCAAAGTAATTCTCCTGCCTTACCATCTCAACTGTTGGAATCACAAGCCTGAGCCACCATGCCTGCTCAACTTAAATTAGACATGAGTATGTGTTTCCGTCTATAGGAGTGGTGTCAGCCTACAGGGGCTCCAGAGACTCCCCCTACCCTTTCTTCCCCAGATGGTGGCCTGTGGAGCCTCCCATGCCATCCTACTGAAGTTCCTCCCATTGCCCTTGACTCAGCTCCTCAACAAGTTCGGGCTGCTGACTCGTTTCTCTCCCTTCTGCCAAGCATCTGCCCAGAGCCTGGCCGAGGTCCTGCAGCAGCTCGGGGCTTCCCCTGAGCTCCAGGCTGTTCTCAGCTACATCTTCTTCACTTACGGTGGGTGGCTACTGGCCCAGGCTCTTCTAAGCTGCTGGTCTCTCAGCTTTTGGTCTTTCTTCCCCATCTGCCTGGCAGAGAAGTAATCATAGACCCAGGCCTACTGGAGTTTGTGGATGAGGGCTGAGAAGTCTGACCTTTGGTGGACTCTGGTAGAAATTATTGTTATTTTATTATTATTATTATTTCTTCTCTTCCTCCTCCTCCTTTTTAGAAAAGACTTATTTATTATATATACAGAGTTCTTCCTGCATGTGCACCTGCACACCAGAGAGGGCACCAGATCTCATTATAGATGACCGTGACCCACTGTCAAGGTGCTGGGAATGAACTCAGGGCCTCTGGAAGAGCAGCTGGTGCTCTTAACTGCTGAGCCATCTCTCCAGCTCAGAAATTCTTTTTTATAAACGTTCTAGATTTCCTTTTCTTCTTCTCCTGTTTATCTTTCCTTCTGCTCTCCCGCTTTTCTTTCTCTCTTTCCTTTTTGATACACGGTCTACCAGGCAAGCTGTGAGCTCTTGCAGTGAAGGGTGTCCTTAAATCCCGATCCTTCTGCCTCCACCTCCCAGTGCTAGGATTATAGCTATGTGCCGCTAAGCCTGGTTTTGTGGTGCTGGAGAGCACACCCAGGCCTTCCTGCATGCTAGGAAAGCACCCTGCTAATTGAGCTACATCCTCAGTGCATTTTCTCCTCCACATCGCTCATCCTCTGAGACAGGTTCTGACTTTGTTCACGCTGGTCTGGAACTCTCTGTGGGCTCGTCTGGCTTTGCTTCACTCATCCTTCCCTTTTAGCTGTGAGGCTGAGAAGGTGACACTGCTCAAGGGCGAATGTTCTCTGTAGCCATCAGTGTCAGGGACTTCCTTGGTCTCTGCAGGATAGTGTTTCCAGGGAGTGTATTTATTTTCCCACTAAGCCCAAAATTTGCTCTGGGCCTTTGGGAGCATTGGATCCTGGAATGCACTCACGTGGCCTTTTATAGGAGCCCTGTTTCTTCCAGAATGGTGCCAAGTGACCACTCTTGCCTGCTTATCATTCCATTCCTTCTTTATTCTGTAGGAACAACCCCCAGCCACACCACCTTTTCAATGCATGCTCTGATAATTGACCACTACATACAAGGTGCATATTACCCCCGAGGAGGTTCCAGTGAGATTGCCTTCCATACCATCCCATTGATTCAGCGTGCCGGGGGCGCTGTCCTCACCAGGGCCACCGTGCAGGGTGTGCTGCTGGACTCTGCTGGGAGAGCCTGTGGTAAGAGCCCTGCACTGAGCTGTGGGGTCACTGGGCTGGGGTGAAAGGGACCTGATGTCTCTCTATAGGTGAAGCAGCCTGTGCATTCAGGGTAAGATCCTGGGGTCTAGGCTGGTGAGACAGTGGATAAATATTCCAGCCACTACGCCTGATGATCTCAGTTTGAGTCCCACAGCCTGCATGTTGGAAGGAGAGAATTGGCCCTGTAAGTTGTCCTCTGAGCTCCACATGGGGGCTGCAGCACCCTGACCAGCACACTGAATAAAGTTAGATATAAAACTGTTACAACAGGTCACGATTGACAGAAAGGTTTTGTGAGAATGGCCAGAGATTGAGGTTGGACACAGAGGCTACAGCAGACCACAGAAACTCTTGTGATTCATGAAGTTTGATTTATGGGAGCACTGAGGATGTAGAACTTGGCAGCAGTGAAGGAGGGCCATTGTTCTTGGGATGGGAGCACTTGGCTCTGGATAAGCAAGACCTTATGGATGGGTAATAAGAACTAGAGATGGCCAACACAGAAGCATTTGAGGGATGGGCTGAGTTTGGATGCATGGGGCCTCCTTTGCTCAGAGAAACTTTTAGGTTTGAGATGGGTGGGCCTAGGAGACATTTGTCTGTAGTGTGGCTATAGACAGAACTAATATTTTGAGGCGGGGTGTTAAGTGGTCAGAGAAGTCCTCAATTTGCTCTATAGTGGAGGCTGCCCTTTGTCCTGGTTGTCCTGCTTCTTCCTCCTAAATGCTAGGATTACAGGCATATGTCACCAGGCCATGGCTACAGCTACAGCTCTGAGAGAAATGCATTTCATGCTTTCCTGGATTTTGTTTTATGGAGGATAGCGATGCAGTGAACCTAGGGGCTCACACACGCCAGACAAGTGGGGTACCACTGAGTTATATCCCAACCCTTACTTAAGTGAGTTATTTTTCTGTTGGAACAGAGGCTGTGCTTTAATCTGTTGCTGTTTTAGCCAGCAAACGTGGCTCCATAGTTCTGGTCCACTTACTGACAGTAGCCCAGCTCCTCAGTCCACGGCCTGTGGGAATTCCGTTCCTGCAGGCACTGGCTATGTCATTGCTGAATTTTAATGAGACTCTGGTGTCAAAGGCTAGGGTGAAAATGTACTAGCTCAGAGAGGCTGAGTAGCTAGCTGGCCTTCTCTCTGCTGGCTTCTCCAAAAGAGAACGTCCTTCTGCTCTGTCAAAACAAAAGAAGCAATGCTAAGCTAAGTCCCTCCCTTCCCCTCTCCATGTGCCTATCATCTTACAGACACCCATGAATCTGGGATTACTTTCTGTCAACTAATTCAGCCTCTAGACACAAGATTGATTTTATTTAAATAGTGCAAATTCAAACTTGGGGTTCAGTGTGAATAAATTTCACACCACTTAAAGAGATATGAAGAAGCAGATTAAGCACAGCTTCTGTGCCAACAGAAAAACAACTCACTGAAGGGCTGGGATGTAACTCACTGGTACAGCACTTGTCTGGCGTGTGTGAGCCCCTAGGTTCACTGCACCCCTATCCTTCTCTTCTTCAGGAGCTCACAGAAGCTCAGCCATATTCTTGTGTCTACAGGTGTCAGTGTGAAGAAGGGACACGAGCTGGTGAACATCTATTGCCCCGTCGTCATCTCCAATGCAGGAGTGTTCAATACCTACCAGCACTTAGTGCCAGAGAGTGTCCGCTGTCTGCCCGGTAAAAGGCTGGTCCTCTGAACTGGTGTTCAACTTGGAGCTTATAACTCGGTATAAGTGATGCTCGTCCTCTTGTTGGGCCTCCCTCTGGCTATCTGTCTCTGCTCTCTGTAACCAGCACCATCACATATACATTTGGGGAACTCAGAACCGCACAGGTGAAGGGCCCTTCACAGAGGCAATGGCAGAGCTCTGAGGACCCAGTTATGTCTGTTGCATATATGTAGGCTGTAGAATTCAAGCTGAGAATCCAATGCCTGTATATTTGCCTTCCCCTGCCTGAGAAACTGGGACTCTAAGAGAAAAGGACTCTCGAAAGGAAGGAGAGGGCTGGGGATGAAACTCAACTGATTAGTGAACTTGCCTAGCATGCATCAAGCCCTGGGTTTGATCCTCACAAACAGGCAGGATAGCTGTGGGGGATTTGGCAGTAAACCTCACAAGGCAAGTGGAGACAGGATGATGAAATATTTAAGTTCATCCTTAGCTATGTGAGACCCTGCCTCAAAGTGCAACAATGGCCGCTGTTATCGCAAAGGAAAAAGCAAAAAAAAAAAAAAGTACTTGCTGCTAAATCTGGTGATCTGAGTTAGATCCCCAAGTGGAAGAAGAAAACCAAGTTGTCCGCCAACTCCTCCCCTCACATCTGGACACACACTTGTCCATGTGCACCTACAGTTTCTAAAGTGGGGGGAAATGAGACAGTCTGATCGTCCAGAGGTGCTGTGAATTAGCTATGTGGAAGGCAGTACCTATGGCCAATGGTGCATGGAGCAGAGCTGACAGAGGAGGAAAGAATCTGAGACTGATTGCCACTGACAGAAAGAGCAGGTCCCTGCCAGGATCCTGTAGAAAGAGCTGTAAAATGCTAGGTCTCTGTGGATGCTGGCAGCTGAGCAGCAAGCTGCAGGTCAGAAAGGGAGTATCCTGAGGCTGTCCTGGCAGGAGGAGCTGTCTGGCCACAGCTCCTGCAATGCAGTCCTCACTGGCTCCCTCTACAGATGTGAAGAAGCAGCTGGCGATGATAAGGCCTGGCATGAGCATGCTCTCAGTTTTCATCTGCCTGAGAGGAACCAAGGAGGACCTGAAGCTTCAGTCCACCAACTACTATGTTTATTTTGACACGGACATGGACAGAGCGTAAGATGGGAGGGGTGGGAAGACTGATGACTCTGGGCCTCCACCCTTGGGACCAGGCTTCCACCCTTGACATGGTTCTAGGAGTCGCAGTAGGATG
The DNA here is from genome assembly GCF_982192425.1 of Myodes glareolus. Classification (NCBI taxonomy): domain Eukaryota; kingdom Metazoa; phylum Chordata; class Mammalia; order Rodentia; family Cricetidae; genus Myodes; species Myodes glareolus. The sequence goes on along the minus strand of NC_142031.1, from coordinate 39,237,794 downwards.
TGTGTTGAGGGAGCAGGTGCACGGTCCCCAGTGAACTTCCAGAAAGGATTTTCATGCCAAAACTGTGTCTCTTCCACCCCATGGGGAGTTTCTGGAAGTGAACCATCTTCTGGGTGCTGCTGGTGGCTTCAGAGGAAAACGGCCTAGAGATTGGCAGTCACACCACCTCATTTACAGGATGGACTGCTACATCTCTATGCCCAAGGAAAAGGCTCCAGAACACATTCCCCTTCTTTTCATTGCCTTCCCATCAACCAAGGACCCAACCTGGGAGGACCGATTTCCAGGTAGGGTTTTACATCTTGGGGAGTTGGGTGTGGGTGAAGGCAGGACCAGGCAGCAGGATCATGGCCTTATACCTGCAGATCGATCCACAATGACTGTGCTGGTACCCATGGCTGTAGTATGAGGGGGCCGGCTTGTTGGGGTTTCTGTCTCTCCCAGTACCCCAACAGCCGGCAAGCAACAAAGAAAATCACACACAAGACTCCATAAGGTTATAAACTGATTGGCTCATTAGGTCAGGCTTCTTGTTAACTCTTATAACTTATATTAACCCATTATTCTCATCTATGTTAGCCATAATGGCTCCGTACCTTTCTCTGCTGGGCAAGTTACATGCTGCCTCTTCGGTGGTCTGTACAGGAGTGGCGAGAGAGCTTCCTGTGTCCCAGAAAACTCCCAGTCTCTTTGCTCCACCCCTACTTCCTGTCTGGCTTTCCCGCCTATACTGCCTGCCTGGCCAATCAGTGTTTTATTAAAATATGATTGACAGAATACAGACAATTCTCCCACACCATTTCCCTCTTTTTTTTTAAACAAAAGAAAATACCCATAGTCCATTTGTTGGGAATGTGGGCGTAGTATTTCAGGCTACTTCCTGCTGGTTGGGGGCGCTGATGATCTTATGGGGACCTAAAGAAAATTTAGAGTTATAATCAAGTCCTGACTGGAGTATCCTGTGAGACCTGATCATCTCAGGCAGCGCCTTGAATCCGTTCTGTATGTAGAACTCAGACATCTGGGCCATCTGTTCCTACCGGAGATTGCTCAGGTGGTCTCCCTTGGCCAAAGATGAGTTTTCTTAACTCTGAATAAATCCAGAGGCTCTCATTTTCTGTGGAAACACAAGCAAAATCTCTTCTCCAAAGTAACAAACCTTTTGACTTCAGTTTTGAAGCCAAGGTATTTTCAAAATGTCTATCTTGGATTAATTCTGCAGCATTTATAAACAAAAGTCTTTTAGCAGTTGTTGCTCCTTCCTCAGCAATCAAACAATTTAAAGAGAGCATAATAGCATACAGTATGAAGATTCTCTGTGCATTTTCCATCTTTATGTGGCTTTATTTTAACCTCTATTTCTTTTATTTTTACTTTTACTTTTTGAGACAGGATCTTTGTATATCTTTGTCCTGGAATAACACTGTAGACCAGGCTGTCTTTGAACTCACAGAGATCCTCCTGCCTCCCCAGTGCTGGGATTAAAGGTGTATGCTACCACACCTTGAACTCACAGAGATCTGTCTCTGCCTCCCAGGCATTGGGATTAAAGGCGTGTACTACCACACCTTGAGGTCACAGAGGTCAATCTACCTCGACCCCTTGAAGTCACAGAGGTCAATATGCCTCTGCCTCCCAGGCATTGGGATTAAAGGTGTGTACCACCACACCCAACTACTCTCTTTCTTTCCTTTTAACTTTAAGAACTTTAACTTTTAGCCTGCATATACACACTGTAAACCATTTAGAGGTTTTCTTCCTCTTTGAATCTCTCTTTACTGTATATTTTTCTTTTTCTGACCATATGAGTCTTTAATTTACTAAGCAATATGGAGAGCCGTGGCTTTGACGGCTAGATCCAGCTCATTCCTTAGCTTTCCAGCCTCAAGGCTGAGGTACCAGCCAGAGCTGTGTTTACTGCCACAACTCTATGGCGTTTCAAGGTCCTTGCTAGCAAGCAAGCCATAGCATTCTGCTCACAGACCACATTCAGTCGGACTGCCTGCCTGAAAGAGTCAGAGATTGCCTTGGCAGGACAGCCCAGAAAGCCGACATTTTAAAACAGCACAGCTTTTTTCCTGCTACAGCTTAAAACCGAAAAGCATGCGTTCAGCTTTTCATCAACACCGTTTAAGTGTTTCGTGGCAGGACCTCTTAATGAGCTGCAAGGTTTTGCAGCTAAAGCTGAGTCAGGAAGCCTCTCTTAGATGAGAACATTTGCTTGCTTCTAGCAAGCAGAGCAGACCCGAGAAATTGCTGCTACCAAGAAACCATGCATAATGCTGTTATTTTGTCCTAGAATTACTTCCCAAGCTGTCTCAGGCTTTATGTGGATACAGTTGTCCACACGTTGGCGCCATATGTAACATGTGGGCCGGCTTGTTGGGGTTTCTGTCCCGCCCAGTACCCCAACAAGCCAGCAAGTCCCAAGGAAAATCACACGGAGTCTACATCAGGTTATAAACTGATTGGCTCATTAGGTCAGGCTTCTTGTTAACTCTTATAACTTATATTAACCCATTATTCTCATCTATGTTAGCCATAATGGCTCCGTACCTTTCTCTGCTGGGCAAGTTACATGCTGCCTCTTCGGTGGTCTGTACAGGAGTGGCGAGAGAGCTTCCTGTGTCCCAGAAAACTCCCAGTCTCTTTGCTCCACCCCTACTTCCTGTCTGGCTTTCCCGCCTATACTGCCTGCCTGGCCAATCAGTGTTTTATTAAAATATGATTGACAGAATACAGACAATTCTCCCACACCACATGGCCTTCGAGTGGTTTGAGGAATGGCAGAAGGAACCAAAGGGCAAGCGGGGTGCTGATTATGAGACCCTCAAAAACGCCTTTGTGGAAGCCTCTATGTCCGTGGTCATGAAACTGTTCCCACAGCTGGAGGGCAAGGTAGGGGCTGTCGTTCACAATGCTGGAGATGAAAACACACCCCTTGACTGTTTGTCTTTTCCTGGGTTCAGAGGTAAAGCAGAGGTAACAGAGTTCAGAGGGAGGGTCAGGCCCTGTCAAATTCCCTTGTTCACCTTTGCCCTGCCCTTTTGCCTCCTCAGGTGGACAGCGTGATTGGAGGATCCCCACTCACCAACCAGTACTATCTGGTTGCTCCCCGAGGTGCTCTTTATGGGGCTGACCATGACCTGGCTCGTCTGCATCCTTATATGATGGCTTCCCTAAGAGCCCAAACCCCCATCCCCAACCTCTACCTGACAGGTACATTGCCTCCCTTTGCCAGAATCTGGGCTTCCCTGACACAATCTTTGGTTCCCATCCTCAAACCCCACTGTCCCCTTTGGCTCCCATACCTGGAGCTGGGCTACCTTGGCTGACTACAGTCCTGGGGTCTATCTGAAGCTGTCTATCTTTGGGTGACCCTGAAATGGAGGGATGAACACTAGAACCGTGGATTGCCCATCTTCATGTGGGTAGACATTCATGGGCCACTGCTTTTGCTTTCCAGGCCAAGATATCTTCACGTGTGGGCTGGTAGGGGCCCTACAAGGGGCCTTGCTGTGCAGCAGTGCCATCCTGAAGAGGAACCTGTACTCAGATCTGCAGGCTCTTGGCTCGAAGGTCCAGGCACAAAAGAAGATGAAGTAGCCCATTCAGAGCTAAGCCAGAGAATGGCACCTCCCCAACTTCTTTCTCATGGTGTCCTTCTGCAGAAATTCCTTGTGCATAGATTCCAAACCACTTTGCTTCTGATACCTGCTGCAAATCGAGTTCTCGTCTGCACCTTGCATTTCTACTTAAGGCCTAGTGTGGGCTGCACAGTTTTGCTGTCTCAGGATGAAGAATGCTCCCATGCCTCCCCCACACCCAGCACTGAGCAAGGGTCAAACACTCAGAACCCCTGAAGGTGTTGGCTATTGGAGTTGTTGGTGCAGTTCTGCCTGAAGCTTTTTGCTCTCCCCACTCTAGTAATGTGCTGCTCCCTCTGTCAAAGGGCAGGGTCACTAGCGTTGGTTAGGGGTGACCACTCTCTAAGTGAGCCAAGGGGCTCTCGGCCTTCAGCTTTGTCCTCTGATGAAGCAGCCAGGAGGAGCATTCCAATCCGAGACAGACCAAGAGACACCACTGCACCAGCAAAATCACCCATACATCAGCCCGCTGAGATCTTGACTACAGAGTGTCCAGCCTGGCAGGAAGGGGATGAGAATGGAGACGTTGGGTCTGAATACAGGAAACCCAATGTGCACTGAGCCTAATGTTGACATTTGTAGTTGCTGGCACATATTAAAGGCTGAGTATTGTTTTCCAAAATGCTTGGAATCAGAATTCCTTCAGATTTTGTATATTTGCATATATATGAGAAAACTTGGTGAATGGGATCCCGGAGTAAAGTCAATTTCATCTGTTTCATATACCTGGATGAGGAACAACAATTTAAGTAATAATTTTAAACTTGTGAGCATTGTATGATTTGTCATGTGAGTTCCTGCTATTATAAACCTGCTTTGGGCTCTAGAATAGGGATTCTCCACCTATATGAAACAGAGGAAAGTGGGTGAAAGTTTAAAACCTTTCACTCAGGCTAACAGGCACCAATTTTAGCTCATGTAAGTATCGTATTAATACATGCAGTTTTTCAATGCATTGAAATCTGATGTTCATTTTGGTTTCTATTCTATAACGACATGAAACTCCACTGAGATGCACTTGCAGCTCAGTATAATAAACAGGAAAATACTTATTATACCACAGTAAGCTTTAAAAAAAAACAAAATTAAGCCATTACAGTTAAGTTACAGAAAGGCGAAAATACAACACAGACTAGCAGTGGCAATCTACTCATTGGGTACAGAAAACAAGGAAAATAATTACAATGTTCAGTCATATACTTAACATGATTGTCTGAATTAAATTCCTATCACAGTGTGAGGAGGCCCCCTTCATGGGTGTTTGCTGTGTTCTGCATGCTGAGGAGTTTCTCAAACCTGCTTTTCTCAGCTAAAATTCTTAGAGTCACAGCTGAGCAGGGAACTAAAGAACTGAGAGTCACTATGATGGACTTAGATTAAACCTCAACATCTCTGCCACTTTCCCTTGTTTTTTGAGAGAGGCTCTCACTGTGTAAGGCTGGCTCCCTGGAACTTGGTATTCTAGACCAGGCTGGCCTTAAACTCAGAGATCCTCCTGCCTTTGCCTCCTGAGTGCTGGGTTTTAAGGCTTCCTTCACCACGCCTGACTCTACAGCTGTCTTAGGGAAATGCCAAACTGAACCTTCCTAGCAAGACTTTAAGAGAAAACTGAATCAGAGCCGGGGGCCGGGTAAAACCCTTCCTCGTTGGAATGGCTCAGAACATGTGCAGAGCACGCCAGGCCCTGGAGAAGACAGTAGAGTGAGCGTCACCACCAGGGGAGTTCTCCAGAGCACAGAGCTCCGTCTCCATGGAAAACACCTTAGCACGTTTAGTTAGCTGTTTGGTCCAGAAGCGGCTTCTATGATCCATAGCAGAAAACAAACTATTAGCATCTATGACAAGCAGGTTCCCATTAGGAAACTGCCCTTCAGCAAGCTGAGCAGGAAAGCAAGCTCAGCATAGTCTACGGGAGCGCTGCTTGAGACTCCTTCTGCTTCCTATAGGCGAGTCCAGCCCTGGTGTGGACGCCATAGCTGGGCCAGCACCATCCACACAGTCTAGAAAAACATGCCTCAAGTAGTCTACCTTTAGAAAATCTGAAATGACTTTTTCTGGTGGGAGCCATGTCCTTCCAGTGCAGCTTTTCAAGTGAGAGAAATCCCGCCGTGTCTGCAGCACAGGAAACATTGGCAGCAGTCCAAACGGAGAGCTCTGCGGACCCTGGAAGTATGTCATGTGTCTGTCTTGTCATCATGGTTTCTTAAAATCCATCTTAACTCCTGCCCTTCCAGAGCAAGAGTCGACAAGTGTAAGGTCACAGCAACCCGTGACAGCGAAGAGTTGTATGAGCCCCAGGTTCAGATACACCTCTAACAGGAAATTTGATCCCCAAATTTTTTGTGGGTGCGGGGGTTGGGGTGGATGGTGGAATCCATACTAGGCAGATATGATACCCATGACTTCTCTCAGGGCTTAGTTTTCTTGGGGAGATCACAGCGACATCAGAAATAGTCATGCTGGAGATCCAAGATGAGGGAGACAGAAGGAGCTACCAGTATGGAGTGAGAAGAGCCGATCCACTGGGGAAGCTAGGAAGGAATATGAACCTGTGAGCTGAGTCCTTGAAATCACAAGAACCTGAGTAGCCGAAAGGAGGGGAAACTAACCGAGAGCACCAGGAGAAGCTGGAATACAGAGGACATGATGAAGGCAGAGACAGACAGGGAGTGTGGCCTGAATGATGAAGCCAGGGAATCTAGTCGGGAATACTACTCCAGACAGAAGCTTCAGACCAGGACACACATACTGGAAAGATCAATGTTCCCAATCCTGGTTTTAGAAAAGGTCAGGAGAACCAGGTCAGGTGGTTCCTGAAAATTAATGGAGAGTATACTCAGTTTCTTCTTTAAAGGTGGGTGGGAGTATGTGTGACAAGAAAAATGTTATAGTTAGCAGTGTGGAGTTTTCAGATGATTGAAGAAACTGAAGACCAGGTAGAGGAGCTTGACAGGACAAGGGGGAAATTCCTGCTGGGTGACAAGGAGACAAGTGGCTGATTACTTAGCATAGAGCACCTGGGAAGCTTCCTGGGTGCCACTCTGTCTGACTGATACTTTCTTGACTAATAATTGATGAGGGAGGGCCCAGTCGCTGTGGGCAGGATGTCCTGGGAGGTATAAGAAAGCAGGCTGAAGGCTGAATGGGAGCCTGAAGAGCAAGTCAGCATTAGAGTTCTCTGAGGTTGTGTTTCAGTTCCTGCCTCCAGGTTCCTTCCTTGCCTTTGCTCTGGGATGGGCTGTGATCTCCAAATTGAACTAAACTCCTTCCTCTCCTTTTGGTCATGGTGTTATCACAACAATTAAAAAAAAACTAAGTAAGGAGGCTGAAGAGATGGCTCAGCGATAAAGAACCCTGACTACTTTTCCAGCAGATGCAGGTTTAGTTCCCATCACTCTCCCGCCATCTTCGAGCCAGCCACAGAGGCCTGCCCATGGTGGCACTGAGCTGCTGTCTGAGGGCAGGCCGAAGGTGGCGGCTGCTGCAGGGACTGACCCAGTTTAGGTTTTCAGGTGGAATCTCTCATTTGCCTGGAAGCCAACAGGCAGGCTGGGCTGGCCAGTCAGTGAGTTTTAGAGATCTGAGTGTCTCCACGGTCCTAACTCTGGGATTACAATAATGTGTTATCACAATACCACACCCAGTTGTTAGAATTTATCATTTTTATTCATGCAGGTGTGTCTGTCTATCATGTATGCAGAGATGTCCATAGGGTATTGTGGTGCGGGAGAATTGTCTGTATACTGTCAGTCATGTATTTTAATAAAACGCTGATTGGCCAAGCAGGCAGTATAAGCGGGAAAGCCAGACAAGAAGTAGGGGTGGAGCAAAGAGACTGGGAGTCTTCTGGGAAGCAGGAAGCTCCCTCTGCCATTCCTGCCCAGACCACCGAAGAAGCAGCATGTAACCTGCCCAGCTGAGAAAGGTACTGAGCTGTGTGACTAATGTAGATAAGGATAATGGGGTAACAAAAGTTATAAGAGTTAATAATTAGCCTGGTCTAATGGGCCAATCAGTTTATAACCTAATATAGACTCTGTGAGATTATCTTTGTTGCTTGCCAGCTGTGGGGTACTGGGTGGGACAGATACCCCAACAAGCCGGCCCTCATGCTACAGTATTGGATCAGCTGGACCTCGAGAAACAAATGCTTGTAAGCTGCCATGCAGGTGCTGAGAGTTGAATCCTGGTCTCCTGGTCCTACGCAAGGTCAATAAATGTCCTTAGCTGATGAACCTCTCTCTCTCTCTCTCTCTCTCTCTCTCTCTCTCTCTCTCTCTTTCTCTCTCTCTCTCTCACTGACGTAGGGATGTGGATACACAAACAGGACATGGAGATGCAGTTCAGTCTGGCCTCAGACTCGCTATGTAGCCGAGGCTTGCTTCTGCTTCTCAAGGTCTGGGACAACGCTATGGAAAGCTGAGGACTCTCGCCCTGCTCTTATGCCTTTCCTCTCATGTCATCAGGACTAGGACAGGACAAAGGTCACATCACAATCATGAGGGACTAGACATCATGGATGCCTGTCACAACAGATGATTGTGTCAACCTGAGACAGTCTTCTCGTGGACAAGAGTTCCCAAGACCTTAGTGGCAGGGATTGATGTGTGTGGGTCAACAGAAAAACATGAGGCCTGGGACATAGATCAGAGGAAAAGCAATTGCTCATCATGTGTGAGATCCTGGGTTCAATTCCCAACAATGGCAAAAAATATGTAGATCAGAGATCACCCTCAATAGGGTAGTGTATGCCCCTGGAGGCAGAGTCAGGAAAATAACTCTAAGTCTAAGGGTCACCTCATCTACATCGAGCTCCAGCTGAGCTACATAGTAAGACTTTGTCTCAGTAAAAAACAAAATAGGGGTAGTTGAAGTGGATCAGTTGAAGAAGTGCTTGCCAGCAATTCTGATGACCTGAGTTTAATTCCCAGAGGGACCCACATGGTAGAAGGAAAGAAACAAGTTGTCTTCTACAGGGATCCCCAGGGAGGCCTCAGCACAGGAGCAGAGGGCAAAGGAAAATAGAGTTGTCCAGAGAAAGCTGAAGGAACAATCTTAAAAGTTATTTTGGGTTTGCGATGTGTCTCATGTGCTAGAGTGCTTTCCTAACACGCATAAAGTCCTTGGTTCAGTCCCTAACAATGCACATACCAGGTAGGAATCCTAGCACGTGAAAGGTGGAGAATCAGAAGGCAATTGGGGATACAGGAGACCCTATCTAATACTGAAAAACAAAAATAGGCTATTTGTTTATTATTTATTTATGTGTATATTTATGTGTGTGCATGCACATGTGCCTGCAGGTGGCAGTAATGGCCAAAAGAGGACATTGGGTTCCTTGCAGTTGGCACCTCAGTAGTTCTAAGTCACCTGACCATGGTGCTTAGAACTGAACTCTATTTCTCTGAAACAGCAGCAAGCACTATTGAGCACTGAGATTTCTCTTCCAGTCTCAACATTAAAAAAAAAAATGCCAGGCAGTGGTGGCACATGCCTTTAATCCCAGCACTTGGGAGGCAGAGGCAGGTGGATCTCTATGAGTTTCAGGCCAGCCTGGTCTACAAGAGATAGTTTCAGGACAGGCAACAAAGCTACACAGAGAAACCCAGCTTTGAAAAACCAAAACAAACAAATAAAAAAGATAAGTCTGGTGTTTCATTTTTTTTTCAGCGAATTGTTGAAGAAAGGCAAAAATATTTTAATTCTGGGGATTACAGATTCTGGCTAATGCAAAGGTGAGCCAGGCATGGTGGTACAAGCCTTTAATCCCAGCACTTGGGAAGAAGAGGCAGGCAGATATCTGTGAGTTTATGCATGGCCAACCTGGATTCACCTTGTTTCAAGAAATAAAAATGAAAGAAAAAGAAAAAGGAGAGGAAAAAAGAAAGGAAGGAAGGAAGGAAGGAAGGAAGGAAGGAAGAAAGGAAGAAAGGAAGGAAGTATTACACAAAAAATAAAAGGAAAAATGAGCGAGCAACTTCCCACTGTGACCCTGTAAAGCACAAAGGGCACTGCAATGTCATTTCCACTGCACAGGATCCTTCCCAACAGAAACCACCCCTGTGGTCACCAACTTGCCATTCACAAGATGGTGTGAGGTTTTGTTTAGATATTGTTATGGTTGTTGTTGAGACAGAATATCCCTCTGCAGTCCAGATCAAACTCAGTGCTGTAATCTCACATATTAGAAAGTAGACACTGTGCCAACCAGAGTGATAAAATACAAAATGCTGGGCTTATAGAATACCAACCTGAAGCCAGGCATGGTGGTTCATATCTGCAAACCCAGCACTCAGAAAGACTGCTGTGAGTCTAGGGCTAGCCTAGGCTATGGTAAGACCATGTCTTAAAAATAGTAATAGTAATGAGAAAAAAGTTTTAAATACAAAAAGATTGAAAAGAATGCTAAACAGGTCATTGCTCAGTCTCCCATCGAATCAACTTTTCTTAAATCATGAGTATTGATGACTTTCAATGACCTTGTGCAAATAGAATCTGGTACTTGGATATATCTTTTGTCTTCTCCAAAAGAATTCATTTTGACTTTTATGAAAATTACAATTATATAGTTAAAAAATGGCCAGGCATGGTGTCACACATCTTTAATAGCAGCACTTGGGAGGTAGAGAAAGAAGGAGACAGATCTCTGTAAGTTTGAGGCCAACCTGGTCTACTTAGACTCTATCTCAAAACAAGACAGGAAGGACAGGAACTAGAGGAGACACTGTCACACTGTCACATGACTTTTGTCATGTGATACCCTCACCAATTTGGGACTCCAACAGCAGGTAAGACACCAGATGCAGACCTTTCTGAACTTCACTGAACCTTGACCTTAGGTAGGGTCTCATGTAGCCCTGGGTGGTCTTGAACTCACAATCTAGCCGAGAATAAGCTCAAACTTCTGACCTTTCTACCTCCCTCGACTTCCCAAGTGCTGGAGATACAGGCATGTGCCATCATGTCTGCTTAAAACCCCATTCCACTGAATATTATCCAGCCTCTGGGTCATGAAAAACTGACTGACAGAACAGACATGCAGATTAAATAAAACACCCTGAAAGCTAATGAAAACTGAGGAGAAAATGGCCGTAAGAGGAGATCACTCACTGCTGCTGCTTACTATATATATATATTTGGCCAAATTACTTAACCTTCTTGAATGCCCATCTTTCTACATGGTGTGACAACCAAGTTCTCTGGCCATGGTTAGAATCCAGAGCAGTCACTTGCCCTTCCAGACAGGCTGTTGCTTCCCTAACAAAAGCTCAGGATATGTTGCTTCTTTTTGTAATTATGTAGATCGCCTGAGAAGAGGTATTAATTCCAAGCTATAGACAGAGCTGTAGATGTGACTGTAGTCCTGCTACCCCAGAAACAGAATGTTAATGAACTTCCATTTAGTTTACCTTGGGGGATAAAAGGTGACTTGATAATAAATGCAGGTGATCTTCAGGATTTGAATAAAGCCTGAAACTTCCTTCCTATATTGCTGTGTGAATTGTGTCTCAATTATTCCCGCGCTTCCACGCCAGTCCTGAGAGAGAAAAACACTTTATTTTGGGGCATTGGGCACCAACATGGTGGCGCCTGTGATGTGGGACTGACTGCTAACCCCAAAGAAATGCTAGAGAAGAGACCAGAATTAAGGAGGAGAACGTGAGGAATACACGAGAAAAAATTTGACCACACATGGATTTATGAGTAGTGAGCGCTCAGATAATAAAATGGGACAGTACCAAAAGCAATCTATAGATTCAATGCAATGCTCATCAAAATCCCAGCAAAATTCTTCACAGACCTCTAAAGAACGGTACTCAACTTCATTTGGAAAAGCAAAAGACCTAGGAGAGCCAAAACAATGCTGGGCAATAAAAGAACTTCTGGAGGCATCACACTCCCTGACTTCAAACTCTTATACAGAGCTACAGTACTGAAAACAGCCTGGTATTGGCATAAGAACAGACAGGAGGACCAATGGAACAGAATAGAAGACTGATATCAATCCACACATCTTTGAACACCTGATATTTGATAAAGAAGCAAAAAATATCAAATGGAAAAAAGAAAGCATATTTAACAAGTGATGCTGCAATAACTGGATATCAACATGTAGAAGAATGAAAATAGACCCATACCTATCACCATACACAAAACTCAAGCCCATGTGAGTGCAAAGGGACGGGAGTCCCTTTGTTCTGATAGCCGGCCTGCAGCAAGCTAAGACTGCAGGCAGGGAGACTTCTGACCAGCGAGTGGCTCTGATCCTGTACCAGAAGATACAATGGAGGGGTAAGTGTGTTGTTCCTGACCGCCACACAAGCCCGGTTAGGGAACACACAATATTCCCACCATCCTTATCTCCCTGGCTGCTCCAAAGGGGCAGCTTCCCCCAGCTAAACCCTCTCTCCTGCTACGCCATCCCAGCTTTCTGCCTGGAACCCCTACCCTTTCCCTCTTCCTTTTTCGGGGCTTAAATTCCTCCATCTCAGCCAGGGTGGGCACCGCGGGCCGGGACAGGCGGTGAGTGCAAAGGGACAGAAGTCCCTTTGTTCTAATAGCCTGCCTGCAGCAAGCTAAGGCTGCAGGCAAAGTGATTCCTGGATAGCAAGGGGCACTAATCCAGTAGAAGAAGACCCAGCGGAGGGAAGAGCCATTGGAGAGCATCTGAAGGAAGAGATGGGCAGGCGCCAAGGCAAGAATTCCTCCAACAATCTGAAAAACAACATGAAAACACCAGATCCCAGCGATCTTACGACAGAAGGACTTGAACACCCTATTCCGGAAGAAGTGGAAAACAGTGTCATTATGAAAGCAATAGAGTCTCTTAAACAGGGTATGAATAACTCACTTAAAGAAATAGAAGAGAAATATAACAAAAAGATGGAAGAAATGAGTAAAGAAATGGAAGAGAAATATAACAAAAAGTTTGAAGAAATGAGTAAATTTGTAAATGATACCCTGGGAAACCAAGAAAAAACAATCAAACAGGTAATGGAATCAGTTCAAGAATTGAAAACTGAAATGGAGGCAGTGAAGAAAACACAAACCGAGGGCCAGCTGGATATGGAAAATCTAGGTAAACAAACAGAGACTTCAGGAACAAGCATAACCAATAGAATACAAGAGATAGAAGAACGAATCTCAGAGTATGAAGACACTATAGAGAAAATAAACGCCCTGACCAAAGAAAACAGCAAATCCAACAAATTCTCATCACAAAACATTCAGGAAATATGGGACATAATAAAAAACCAAATCTAAGAATAATAGGAGTAGAAGAAGGAGAAGAATTGCAGATCAAAGGTCCAAAAAATATATTCAACAAAATTATAGAAGAAAACTTTCCCATCCTAAAGAATGATATTCCTATGAAGGTGCAAGAAGCATACAGAACACCAAATAGACTGGATCAGAAAAAAACATTCCCTCGCCATATAATAATCAAAACACAAAGCATTCAGATTAAAGAAAGGATATTAAGAGCTGCAAAGGAAAAAGGTCAAGTAACCATAAAGGTAAACCTATCAGACTTACACCAGACTTCTCTATGGAAACCATGAAAGCCAGAAGGTCCTGGATAGAGGTACTGCAGAAACTAAGGGACCATGGATGCAAGCCCAGACTACTATACCCAGCCAAGCTTTCGTTCACTATCAACGGAGAAAACAAAATATTCCAGGATAAAAACAAATTTAAACAATACGTAACTACTAATCCAGCCTTACAGAGAATATTAGAAGGAAAATTACATCCCAAGGAATCCAACATTGCCAACACTGCCTACAATAACTCAGACATCTAGCAACCCTTCACAAGCACAACTCAAAGAAGGAAAACACATACACTCTACTACCCCCAAAAAAAAAAAAAATGACCGGAGTCAACAACCACTGGTCATTAATATCTCTTAATATCAATGGACTCAATTCACCTATAAAGAGGCACAGACTTAGAGATTGGATACGAAAACAGGATCCAACATTCTGCTGTTTACAAGAAACACACCTCAACCACAAAGACAGACACCTACTCAGAGTAAAGGGTTGGGAAAAGGTTTTCCAAGCAAATGGACCTAAGAAACAAGTGGGTGTGGCCATTCTAATATCTAACAAAATCGACTTCAAACTAAAATCAATCAGAAGAGATGGAGATGGACATTTCATACTCATAACAGGAACAACTCATCAGGAAGAAGTCTCAATCCTGAATATCTATGCCCCTAATATAAAGGCACCCACATATGTAAAAGAAACTCTTCTAGAACTCAAGGCAATCATCAAACCACACACGCTAATAGTAGGAGACTTCAACACTCCTCTCTCACCAATGGACAGGTCAATCAGACAGAAACCAAACAGAGAATTAAGAGATTTATTGGAGGTATTGAATCAAATGGACTTAACAGACATCTATAGAACACTCCACCCAAATAGGAAAGAATATACCTTCTTCTCTGCAGTTCATGGAACCTTCTCGAAAATTGACCACATACTCAGTAACAAAGCAAACTTCCACAGATACAAAAAAATATTAGTAACCACCTGTGTCTTGTCAGATCACCATGGATTAAAATTAGAATTCAACAACAATGCTACCCCCAGGAAGTCAACAAACTCATGGAAGTTGAACAATCAACTACTAAATCACCCCTGGGTCAAGGAAGAAATTAGGAAAGAAATTAAAGTCTTCCTTGAATTTAATGAAAACAAAGACACAACATACTCAAACCTATGGAACACTATGAAAGCAGTGCTAAGAGGAAAGTTCATAGCAATAGGTGCCCAAATAAAGAAAACGGAGAAAGCACACATTGGAGACTTAACAGCACACTTGAAAGCTCTAGCAAAAAAAAGAAGCTGATTCACCCAGGAGGAGTAGAAGACTGGAAATAATCAAACTGAGGGCTGAAATCAACAAAATAGAAACACAGAAAACAATCCAAAGAATCAATGAATCAAAAGGCTGGTTCTTGGAGAAAATCAACAAGATTGACAAACCCCTATCCAAACTAATCAAACGGCAGAGAGAGAACATGCAAATTAATAGGATCAGAAATGAAAAGGGGGACATAACCACAGACACAGAGGAAATTCAGAGAATCATTAGATCTTACTATGAAAGTTTATATGCCACAAAGTTGGAAAATGTAAAAGAAATGGACATTTTTTTAGATAAGTACCATATACCAAAGTTGAACCAAGAACAGGTGAACAATCTAAATAGACCTGTTAGTTTTGTTAGACCTGAAGAATTAGAAGCTGTTATCAGAAATCTCCCTACCAAAAAAAGCCCAGGACCAGATGGTTTCAATGCAGAATTCTACCAGAACTTCCAGGAAGAGCTAATACCTATACTCCTTAATGTATTCCACAATATAGAAACAGAAGAGTCATTGCCAAACTCCATTTATGAAGCTACAGTTACCCTAATACCAACACCACACAAAGACACAACCAAGAAAGAGAATTACAGGCCAATCTCACTCATGAACATCGACGCGAAAATTCTCAATAAAATCCTGGCAAACCGAATCTAGGAACACATTAAAAAAATTATCCATTATGATCAAGTAGGCTTCATCCCAGAGATGCAGGGCTGGTTCAACATACGCAAATATATCAATGTAATCCATCATATAAATAAACTGAAAGAAAAAACCCATATGATCATTTCATTGGATGCTGAAAAAGCATTTGACAAAATTCAACACCCATTTATGATAAAGGTGTTGGTGAGACTGGGGATACAAGGATCATACCTAAATATAATAAAAGCAATATACAGCAAGCCAACAGCTAACATCAAATTGAATGGAGAGAAACTCAAAGCCTTTCCACTAAAATCAGGAACACGACAAGGCTGTCCACTCTCTCCATACCTCTTCAATATAGTGCTTGAAGTTCTAGCAATAGCAATAAGACAACATAAGGAGATCAAGGGGATTCAAATTGGAAAGGATGAAGTTAAACTTTCGTTATTTGCTGACGATATGATAGTGTACATAAGCGACCCCAAAAACTCTACCAAAGAACTCCTACAGCTGATAAACACCTTTAGTAACGTGGCAGGATACAAGATCAACTCCAGAAAATCAGTGGCTTTCCTATACACAAAGGATAAAGAAGCAGAGAGGGAAATCAGAGAAACATCACCTTTCACGATAGCCACAAATAGCATAAAATATCTTGGGGTTACTCTAACCAAGGAAGTGAAAGACCTATTTGACAAGAACTTTAAGTCTTTGAAGAAAGAAATTGAGGAGGATACCAGAAAATGGAAAGACCTCCCCTGCTCTTGGATTGGGAGAATCAACATAGTAAAAATGGCAATTCTACCAAAAGCAATCTATAGATTCAATGCAATCCCCATCAAAATCCCATCAAACTTCTTCACAGACCTTGAGAGAACAATAATCAAGTTTATATGGCAAAATAAAAAAACCCAGGATAGCCAAAACAATCTTATACAATAAAGGAACTTCAGGAGGCATTACCATCCCTGACTTCAAACTCTATTACAGAGCTACAGTATTGAAAACAGCTTGGTATTGGCATAAGAACAGAGAAATCGACCTTTGGAATCGAGGAGAAGACCGGGATATTAACTCACAAACCTATGAACACCTAATTTTTGACAAGGGAGCTAAAGGTATACAATGGAAGAAGGAAAGCATCTTTAACAAATGGTGCTGGCATAACTGGATGTCAACCTGTAGAAGGATGAAAGTAGATCCATATCTATCACCATGCACAAAACTCAGGTCCAAATGGATTAAAGACATCAACATTAATCCGTCCACTTTGAACCTGATAGAAGAGAAAGTGGGAAGTAGTCTACAAGATATAGGCACAGGAGGCCTCTTCCTAAGTCGGACCCCAGTAGCACAGACAATAAGAGAAACAATGAATAAATGGGATCTACTGAAACTGAGAAGCTTCTGTAAAGCAAAGGACACTGTCAGTAAGATAAAAAGGCTGCCTTCTGACTGGGAGAAGATCTTCACCAACCCCTCATCAGACAAAGGTCTGATCTCCAAAATATACAAAGAACTCAAGAAACTAGACACCAAAACTCTAATTAACCCAATTAAAAAATGGGGTACTGAACTGAACAGAGAATTCACAACAGATGAACTTCGAATGGCCAAAAGGCACTTAAGGTCATGCTCAACCTCCTTAGCGATCAGGGAAATGCAAATCAAAACAACTTTGAGATACCATCTTACACCTGTCAGAATAGCTAAAGTCAAAAACACCAATGATAGCCTATGCTGGAGAGGATGTGGAGTGAGGGGAACACTCATCCATTGTTGGTGGGAATGCAAACTTGTGCAGCCACTGTGGAAATCAGTGTGGCGGTTTCTCAGGAAACTGGGAGTCAACCTCCCTCAGGACCCAGCAATTCCACTCTTGGGAATATACCCAAGAGAGGCCCTATCATACTACAAAAGCATTTGTTCAACTATGTTCATAGCTGCACTATTTGTAATAGCCAGAACATGGAAACAACCTAGGTGCCCCTCAATAGAAGAATGGTTAAGGAAGGTGTGGAACATACATACATTAGAGTTTTACTCAGCGGTAAAAAACAATGACATCTTGAATTTTGCATGCAAATGGATGGAAATAGAAAACGCTTTACTGAGTGAGGTAACCCAGACCCAAAAGGAGGAATATGGTATGTACTCACTCATAAGTGGATTCTAGCCAAAGTTAAAGGTCTTTGAGTCTATAATTTGTGATCCTAGAGAAGCTAAATAAGAAGGTGAACCTGAAGAAAATCATATAGTTATCCTCCTGGATAGTGGAACTAGGCAAGATTGCCAGGCAAACTCAGGTGCATGGGGGGTGGGGGAGTGGAAGTAAGGGAAGATGGTCAGGGAGAGGGGAGAGGGGGAGGATTGGGGATGGCTTGGGGGAATGGGGTGGGGGGAGGGAGGAAGGATGGTTGTGGGAGCAGGGAGGTGTATATCTCAGCTAACGGAGCCATTTTAGGGGTTGCAAGAGACTTGATTCTGGAGGGGTTCCCAGTAAAAATTAAATAAAAAAATTTAAAAATTAAAAAAAATAATAAAATAATAATAATAACAATAAAAAGAAAACGTTTTACTGAGTCAGGTAAACCATACCCAAAAAGAGGAATTTGGTATGTATTCACTCATAAGTGGATTCTAGTCATAATTAAAGGTCTTTGAGCCTATTTTTCGTGATCTTAGAGAAGCTGGATAGGAAGGTGAACCTGAAGTAAATTCAGGTAGTTTTCCTCCTGGAGATTGGAAATAGACAAGAGTCCCAGGTAACCTCGGGTGCATTGGGGGGTGGGAGGGTCGTGGGAAGGGGAGGGGGTTAGAGAGAAGGGAGCAGGGGAGGAATGGGGAATGCTGGGGGACTGGGAGGGAGGGGAGGGAGGAAGGATAGATATGGGATCAGGGAAGAATATATCTCAACTAAGGGAGTCAGTTTAGGGTTTACTAGAGACTTGATTATAAATGGGATCCCAGGTCCAAGGAGAGATCCCCAGAATGTTCTCTGGACAGAGGAGAGGGTGCCTGAACTGGCCTTGGCCCATAACCATACTGATGAATATTTTGCTTATCACCATAGATCCTTCATCTGGCAATGGATGGAGATGGAGACGGAGACCCACTTTGGAACACTGGACTTAACTCCCTAGGTCCAAACGAGAAGCAGAAGGAAAGAGAACGTGAGCAAGGAAGTCAAGATCAGAGGGAACCTTCATCCGACAATGGATGGCGATACAGACGGAGACCCACATTGGAGCACCGGAATGAGTCCCCAAAGGTCCAAATGAGGAGCAGAAGCAGGAAGAAAATGAAAAAGGAAATCAGGACTGCGAGGGATGCGACCACCCACTGATACAAGGGGACTGATCTAATGAGAGTTCACCAAGGCCAGTTGTCTGGGAATGAGTGAGCACGTAATCCAGCCAGATTCTCTGGTTGAGGTCTGATTCTCTGAATGTGGCTGGCCCGGAGTCTTTCTGAAAAGCCATTGACAATGACACTGGGACTTGTTTCCTCTGCATATACTGGATTTTTGGGATCCAGTCTGTTTGGATGCTCACCTTCCTGGACCTGGAGGGAGGGGGGAGGAGTTTGAACTACCCACAGGGCAGGAGAACCTGACTGCTCTTGGGGATGGAGAGGGAGGAGGGGAGGGAGTGGGGAGAGTGGGAGGGTTCTAGGAAGAGGGGCGGAATTGGAGACTTCTGTATTTTAATAAACTTTGAGAAAAAAAAAAACTCAAGCCAAATGGATCAAAGACCTCAACATAAATCTAACCACACTGAACCTTATAGAAGAGAAAGTGAGAAGTATGCTAGAACACATTGGCACAGGGAACCACTTCCTAAATATAACCCTAGCAGCACAGACACTGAGAGAAACAATTAATAAATGGAACCTCCTGAAACTGAAAAGCTTCTGTAAAGCAAAGGACACGGTCAACAAGACAAAACGACAGCCTACAGAATGGGAAAAGATTTTCACTAACCCCACATCAGACAGAGATCTGATCTCCAAAATATACAAAGAACTCAAGAAATTGGTCACCAAAAGATCACATAATCCAATAAAAAAAAAATGGAGTACAAACGTAAACAGAACTCCCAACAGAGGAATCTAAAATGGCTGAAAGACACTTAAGAAAATGTTCAACATCCTTAGTCATCAGAGAAATGTAAATCAAAACAACTGTGAGATTCCATCTTATACCTGTAAGGATGGTCAAAATCAAAAACATTGATGACAACTTATGCTGGAGAGGTTATGGGGAAAAGGGAACACTTCTGCATTGCTGGTGGAAATGCAAGGCGGTACAACTCCTTTGGATGTCACTGTGGTGATTTCTCAGAAAATTAGGAAACATTGTCTCTCAAGACCAAGTAATAACATTTTTGGATATATATATATATATATCTCCAAAGGATGCTCAATCATGCCACAAGGACATGTGCTCAACTATGTTCATAGCAACTTTGTCATAGCCAGAACCTGGAAATGACCTAAATGCCCCTCGATCAAAGAATGGATAAGAAAAATGTGGTCCATTTACAGAATGGAGAACTACACAGCAGAAAAAATAAAACGTTTTGAATTTTGCAGAAAAATGAATGGAACTAGAAAACTTTATGTTGAGTGAGGTAACCCAGACATAGAAAGACAATTATCACATGTATTCACTAATAAAGCAAAGAAAGCCAGCCTACAAACCACAATCCCAGAGAACTTAGACAACCATGCAGACACTAAGAGAGACTTCCATAGATCTAATCTACAAGGGAAGTAGAAAGTAGAAAAAGACAAGATCTCCTGAGTAAATTGGGAGAATGGGGATCTTGGGGCAGAACTGAAAAGGGTAGGGGAGAGGCTGGGAGGGGAGAAGGGAAAAGGGTAGATCTCAATAAATATCAATAAAAAGATAAATAAAAAATGGGACAGTGATTTCCAGAGCAAAATTTGCAAATTTAGAATTATGGGACAAGGAAAAAGCAATCAAATTTCTATTTAGTTGATTGGAGACATATTAAAAGACAGAAGAGAGAAAGTACTGCAGCATCAGATAAAGGAATTTTAAAATTCATAGAGGAGATATGCCCTCTGTTTTCTGAGCTCAGGACCTTACATGTTGCAGTATGGAAAGAAGTGGGAATGAGGACTCAACAACATTATTGTATTTATGGACCTGAAAGCATCCCTGAAGATATGCCTTATTTCTGGATGCTAATACAGGAAAGGTTGGACTCATCCTGACCAGCAGGACATAATCCATCCGTGCCACCAGAGAAGTTGCTAGATACTCTTATGGAACAGAGCAATTATAATAGGTCAGAGACTAATGATTTATACTATGAAAAGGAGTCTTTAACTCCCTCACTAGCAAACAGTAGCACTGGGAAATAGAGACAGAATGATAAAGTTCAGACAGAAATAAAAGGCTTGAGAAGAACAGTAACCTCGCTATCTCGCAGACTAGAAACTATGCAGATACAGAACTCTTGCCAGAAGAGCAATGCTCTTCCTGCAGTAATAGCAGGTTTAGACCCACCCACAGCTCAGAGTACAGTGAAAGTAAAACAGAGGCATAACAATAACAATGAATTTCCTCTGCAAACTTGTATCAGAGAAGCCGCTAGCAGAGGGGAAGAGATGCAAGAATTTCAATTGTTCCCCCTTACACAGAGAGATGCGCAAGGAATTCTGTTTATGATATATATTCCTGAATCATTTAAGTTACTCAAAAAAATTAAAAACCACTTGGCTCAATACAGCAGCACCAACCCCTTTACTCAAACACTGTTAGAAAATATAGCAGTGGAAGCTCTGCCACCAGCGGATTGGAAGCACATAGCCAAGGCTTGTCTCTGAGGAGGAGAGTATCTGTTGTGGAAAATCAAATTTACAGAACAATGTCAGAACTCAGCAGATTCCCGTTTTGTATGAGATGCTTGCAGGTGAGGGACTTTCTATGGAAACAAATCAACAGTTAGAATATGATATAGCAGCATATGTTCAAATTAATGCGGCGGCCAAGAAGGCCTGGAGTAAGCTTCCATCATCAAAAGAACAGACTGAGGAGTTATCTAGTATAAGGCAGGGACGAGATGAGTTATTTCAGGACTTTGTTTCCAGACTAACACAGGCATCTAATAGGTTGATTGGAGACTCAGAAGTAGGACAGTTAATAATTTAACAGTTAGCCTTTGTATGTAAGGCAGCTATAAGACCTTTTAAAAAGCAGGATAACATTGCTGATTATATTCAAATTTGCTCAGATATTAGCCAATCATATACACAAAGAATGACCATAGCTGCTGCTTTACAGGGAAAGACAATTAATGATGTCTTATCCCAGCAGGGAGACCTAGCCCCAGGGAGAATGCAAACTACAGGAATGCCTGGAGACTGTTTTGGCTGTGGTTTTATGGGGCAATCAGATCAGAAGATGTCCTGATCTGAGAGAAAGCCTGAGGACTAGAAGAGAACCAGGCTCATGTAGGAGATGCAGGAGAGGAAAGCATTGGGCTAGTGAGTGCAGATCAAAAAGAGATGATCTAGGAAATCCCCTTTCAGGAAACGGGCACAGGAGTCAGCCTCAGGCCCCAAGACAACATTGCAGGATGATCCAGCAATCTGTTTCCCCTACAAGAAAATCTACACAGGACTTTTTCAGAGCAACCCCAGGAAGCACAGAGCTCAACCTCAGCTCTTCTGTATATAGGGTTCTGACACCTGAAGTGGGGATGCAAGCTCTCCCCACAGGGGCTAGGGGCTTTTACCAAAAGGCAGTGTAGGATTATTGTTAGGAAGAAGTAGCTCAACTATGCAAGGCATCATTGTGGCTCCTGGAGTCATGGATGCTGATTTTGAGGGAGAGATCAAGGTGATGACTCACTCACCAAGTGGAGTTTCTGTAGTAAAAGAAGGTTAGAGTCTTGCACAATAAATTTTATTTCCTGCTGGTCATACCAATAATCAGAGTAAGAAAGAAAAGAGAGGAAAGGATGGATTTGATTCATCTGATGCATATAGGGTACAAGCCATAGGTCCTCAGAGACCAGAACTAACTTTGTTTATAAATGGAAGAAGATTTTCTGGCCTTCTAGATACTGTCACAGATATTTCAGTTATAACTGCCAGCCAGTGGCCTTTTAAGTGGCCAAAAACGGAGACCATTACACAACAACAAGGAACTGGTCAGACTAGAAATCCTGAGCAGAGTAGTAATGAACTACATTGGAAAGATGGGGAAGGCCATGAAGGAACTTTTTGGCCTTGTAATATTTCTTATTTACCCATGAATTTATGGGGCCGAGATATTATATCCAGAATGGGGGTATATTTATATTCCCCCAGCACAGCTGTTACTAATCAGATGTTTCAACAAGGATTATAACCTAATCAAGGTCTAGGTAAGAATAATAAGGGAAAGATCAATCCTATCAGACCACAAGGTAGACCTCCTAGAGCAGGATTAGGGTATTTTTTAGGAGAGATCACTGAAAAACCTACACTATGGGTAAATCAGTGACCTCTAACACAAGAAAAATTACAAGCTACCCAGCAGTTAGTGCAGGAATGGCTGGATAATGCGCATATTTCAACATCTAATTCACCACAGAACTCTCCAATTGTTTATTATTAAAACGAAATCAGGAAAATGGGGATTGATTTAGGATTTAAGGGAGGTTAATTCAACCGTGCAGTCAATGGGTGTGTTACACCAGGTATTGCTTCTTCTATAGT
The DNA here is from genome assembly GCF_982192425.1 of Myodes glareolus. Classification (NCBI taxonomy): domain Eukaryota; kingdom Metazoa; phylum Chordata; class Mammalia; order Rodentia; family Cricetidae; genus Myodes; species Myodes glareolus. Next base: position 39,214,880 of record NC_142031.1, on the reverse strand, counting down.
GCTACCAAAGGGCACCCATAAAATTATTTGAGACTTAAAAGATTGTTTTTATACCATCCCTTTGGCATCACAAGATTGCCAAAGACTTGCTTTTAGTATTCCCTCAGTTCATTTCAGAGAGCCAATGAAGAGATACCAATAGAATGTCTTACTTCAGGGCATGGCAAATAGTTCCACCTTATGCCAGAAGTTCATGGCTCAGGCTATACAAAGGGTTAGAGATCAGTTTCCACAGGTTTATATTACTGATTATATGGATGATATCCTGCTTGCTCACAGGGATGAGAATACTTTACTAGAGACATATGGATTATTACAACAGAGCCTAAGCCATGCAGGACTAATTATTGCTCCTGAGAAAGTACAGAGGCACTCACCTTTTCAATATTTAGGTCATATGTTATACCCCAAAGAAATTAAGCCTCAGAAGACAAAATTAGGAAGGATGATTTAAAAACTCTTAATGACTTTCAAAGGTTGTTAAGAAATATACAGTGGCTGAGGCCTTATCTAAGGTTTCCTACAGGAAACCTTGAGCCTCTAAGGAAAGTTCTTAAAGGAGATAGTGATCCAAATTTTAGCACGCAGTTTTAAGAAGCTGCCAGACAGATTCTCTCACAGATAGAGCAAGCTATACGAGAACAACAGGTTATGTTGTACTGTTTACAACCAAACAAGGCACACATGTATTTCACCTACAAGAGCAACTCCTATAGCAGTTTTATGGCAAAATGGACCACTTCTGTGTTTGCACCTTCCTGTATCACCAGTTAAAGTATTAAATCCTTATTTTGAAGCAGTACCATGCTTAGCACAGAAGATCAGGAGGAATCTAGGAAATATTTTGGCAAGGAACCAGCTGTGATCAATGTTGCTTACACTAAGTAGCAAACTGAATCGTTATTCCAAAATAATGATTGTTGGGCAATTGCATTTGCTCAGTTTCAAGGTCAGATTGATAATCTTTTCCCAGGTGACTGCAGTTTTCACAACTGCATTCATTCATTTCCTAAAACTGTGGCAAAAGATCCCATAAAGGATGCTTTGTTAATTTTCACTGATGGCTCATCTAATGGGAAGGCTGCTTATGTAGCCAATGGTAAAGGACAGGCTGTGTACACAGAACCAGCATCAGCTCAAATAGTTGAGCTGCAAGCTGTATCTTTAGTGCTTAAAAATTTTGCAAATGAGGCTTTTAATCTATATACTGACAGTTGGTATATTTATAAGGCTTTGGAAATATTGGAAACTGTCCCTAATGTAGGGTCTAGCAATAAACAAGTTAAGATATTGTTTCAGCAGATTCACTAGACAATACAACATAGAAAGTTACCGTGTTTTGTGGGACATATCAGAGCGCATTCAAATCATCCTGGCTCAATAGCTGAAGGTAATGTTTTAGCTGATGAATTTAAAAAAATAATTGCTCTATCTAAGATTGAACTTGCTCAGTAGTCACATGCTTTGCACCATCAAAACAGTTAAAGTTTAAGCAATTTCAATTGACCAGGGAAGCTGCTTGCCAAATTGTTAAGCAATGTGAGAGATGCCCACAATATCTACCTGTGCCTAATTAAGGGATAAATCCCTGAGGACTGTTTCTTAATCATATATGGAGAATGGATGTTACTCATGTTACCAAATTTGGAAAATTGAGATATGTGCATGTGACAATCAATACATATTCATGATGGCCACTGCACAAACTAGGGAAGCTGCCAAGCGTGTAATAACTTAGTGCTTGAAATGCTTTTCATGCATGAGAACCCCAAAAGTAATAAATATGGACAATGGGTTCAGATATGTTAACAGAGCATTTCAAAGATTTTGCATCCAATGGAATATCGTACATGAGACTGGCGTTCTCTATAATCCTCAAGGACAAGGAATTGTGGAACGTGTCCACGGGTCCTTGAAAACACAACTCCAAAAGATAAAAGCAGGAGAGTTATATCCTCAGACGCAATAGAACACCTTAAATCATGCACTGATTACGCTAAATTTTCTAAATATGGATGTCGATAAGTGACCAGCAGCAGACAGATTGTGGCATAATATACAAAGACCACCTTTGCTAAAGCAAGGTGGAGAGACCCTTGCACTGGAATATGGGGAGGGACAGACTCCATATTAATTTGGGGTCGAGGGCATGTCTGTGTTTTTTGCCAGGAAGAAGATAAAGCAAGATGGCTTCCAGAGCAACTGGTTCAGGGCATTCAGCAGAAGAATACCCGACCTGGATGACATCATAGCTGATAATGGCCCAGCAGGAGAAACAAAATAAGAGGTGACCTAGGAGGAACCTGTGAGCCGGCTTTCCCAGCTCCCACAGAAAGGAATGCCTGATTAGGGACCTGCTGTTGTTGCCACCACTCTCCACTGCAGGATGCCATTCAGCCTCCCGAGGTTCCAGACAAAGAGACCCTGCTGAGGTGACTACTATGGCTGCAACTTGTTGAGGTTTGAATCCTACTTGCTTGAAACTAAGATGCAGACTGAACATTTGACTGTTTTAGTCTCTGGAACACAGAACTCATTTTGGTTAAAATATTGGACCTAAGAACTAAGACCTAAGCTTTCCCCTCAGGGAAAGAAGACTCAAAATAAGAAATGACTAAAGCCTGCTTCAGTTAAGAAAGAGGCAGCCTAAGGATGTAACAGTTGCTCAGAGACTGAAACTGGTATTTGATAACAGCAATGTCACTGTACTCTTATCAGTATTGACCTGATATTTGTAACTGCATATAAGATGTTGAAAAAAGTTGGTATTGACCAATGATTTTGAGAATCATGGTACTGACCTGAAAAATTTGGAGAAGTTGGTATTGACCTACAATGCTGAGAATCATGGTACTGACCTGAAGAGATTGGGAAAGTTGGTATTGACCTACAAAGCTGAGAATATGATATTGACCTGTCAACTGCTGAGAAAAGTTTGACACCCCCTGTAAATGTTTGGAGTTAATGCATATGTTAAAGAATTTTAGATTTTGATACAATGTAAAAGATTTAAGAGGTGCTCTAAAATAGCGGAAGAAACATTTTCAACTCAGGCGATTCTCTTCTCCTTTAAATAGGAGACTATAACCTTTGGGAGAATGATTATTTCTAAAGCATTATAATTTATCCTGACAAGAAAGTATGGCTCTGAGACACAGTGCCCCAAAATATCTCTCTTCCATAAACTAGATTTCAAAATAATGGTAATTTGGGTAAATAGGGAGGTCTTTATCCAAGCCAGTCGTGATTGTCTGCACTATTGCAGAAGCACAGATTGTATTAAAATTAATAAGAGAGAGTGGATTGTGGGCCCATATTACTACATGGTGTGACAGCCAAGTTCTCTGGCCATGGTTAGAATCTAGAGCAGACATGTACCCTTCCAGACAGGCTGTCTCTACCGGAACAAAGGCTCAGGATAGCTGCTCCTTTTCTTTTGTAATTACGTAGATCACCTGAGAAGAGGTGTTAATTCCAAGCTAGTGACAGAGTTGTAGCTCTGACTGTAGTCCTGCTCTAGGAAAGACAGGCCTACACAAGACCTTGTCTCAAAAGAACAGAAAACAAAAACAAGCAAGGAGTGTGGAACAAAGGGAAAAGTGGTGGGGCTGGACACAGCCTTCAACCCTGGCTTCCGACCACCTTTATCATTGATAGACCTGTCTTTCACCCAATGATCTCTCACCTACAAGTGATTTAACCACATCTGTGAGGCAGAAGAAAAACTCAGGCGAGAGGGCAAGGGAATCTGCCATTACAACACTTATGCAACATAAAGTTCAAGGTCTCAGCTAGTCTTAACCAGTTGGTGCCTAAAATCTGGAGAGAGATGGACAGACCATGTATGCACTGTCCTTGTCCTCATGGAGCCAGAAGATGATCCTGACATGACACAGGGACCCACAGGAGTGAGTGTGTGTGCGTGCATGTGTGTGTGTGAGTGTGTATGTGTGTGAAGCAAATATCTCTAGGATAACACATGCAGTTTATATTTCTCTTTTCCTTTCCTTTACTATTTATTTAATTGACTCCTTTATTTTGCCTCTCCCATTTATCCATCAGCTAAACAGCACTGATTTAGTCATCCGGTAAATGGAAAATAACCAAGAGCAATACTTTTTTGGTGGTGGGGGAAAGAGTTTCGCTCTAAAACAGTCCTAGCTGTCCTAGAACTCATTTTGTAGACCAGGCTGGCCTTGAACTCACAGAGATCAAGCCTGCTGTTGCATCCTGAATGCTGGCATTAAAGGCGAGGACAACCATGCCTGACTCTGTACCATCTCATTTTCAGACTGTTCTTGAGGATGAGAGGTGTTTACATTTTCACTGCTGTGTTTTTGTGACGGATCACGCCTCCAAGGTTGGTAACTTGAGTTCAGCCTTGGATCTGAACACTGGGAGAAGAGGACTGATTCCAGGAAGTCATGCTCTGGCCTGCACTCCCCCATAAACAGAAAATGTTATTTAAATTCTTCACTGTAAGCTGATATTACACGGCTTGCCCGGAAGCACATAGCAAACCTTCAACAGATAAACTGGCTCCTAACCCAACACTTTCTAATTTTTGTTGGGGAATGCATGATACAAACCAAATTCTGAGAGGGCTGGAGCAAGGGTTGTTCAGACGAGGGAAAGCAGATTCCTGGTGGCTTTGACCTGGGTCCCCCAAAACCCTGGGGGTCCTTAGAGTCCTTCCCACCTGGTTGCTATCCACTGGTTTCTGTGGTCGGGGACTGGAGAATGCCATGGTTATTCAGCTCTGAGATCTGTAGGGGCAGGCGACCTTCAGAGTGAGGGTTGACTTCCTGTCTCCCCCCACACACACACAGCTCTTCCCACCCACTGTATATGAAATATTCTGGAAATGAGAGGCAGGAAGAATATAGTCTTCTCTGATGGACTGATTAAAAGTGTGTGTGTGTGTGTGTGTGTGTGTGTGTGTGTACACTCACAAAGGCCAGAGGTGAACTTCGGTTTTGTTTCTCAGGAGACTTCCACTTTACTTTTTGCAAAGGGTCCATGGGCTCCCCGCTTTGGCTAGACTATCTGCCCAAAATCTGCCCACCTCTGCCCCACAACACTAGGATTGCAAGCACATGCCGCCATGCCTAGCCTTTTATGTGTGTTCCAGGCATCAGACCCAGGTCCGCATGTGGGCACGACAACTTTACTGTGGATTACCTTAGTCCTAACTGTGTGTGCGTGTGCACACTCACGTGAGCTCAGAGCCGAGTGCACACTAAACACTCATTCTACACTGAGCTATACCCCAGTTCTAAATTCAGTCTTGCTTTTGTTGAAGACAGAGTACAGCTACATTGTGCAGGCAGGCCTTGAACTCTTGTCTTCCTGTCTCAGACTCTGATGTGCTTGGGCTTACAGGCCTGCACCACCTCCTCCAGCCAAAAGTTATTCTGAAAGTGGAGCTTCTGGAGAATGCTGACTGTGCAGTTGCAGTTTGTTAATGCGTGGGACAAACGCATATCCTTGTTGAATGCTAATAAACACAGAGGCACACAGCTCCTTTGGAACAGTGGGGTGCCTTTGGCATCCCTAGTGCATGCGGTGCTCATCCTCTGGGGGCTATGATCTTCTCAGACAGACACTGTGTGTCAGGTTTGTGCTTGCCCAAGCCTGGAGTCTATGCCCTCCTGTGTCCCCAGTACACAAAAGCCTAGGTTGGCAGCAGAGGCACACAAGAGCGGGTGATATATACCGGAACTCCTCTGAAAGCCACGAGTGCACCACTGTCCTTGTACAATGAGGAGTGCCCAGCAGAGACACTTTCCACCTGCAAGACAGACAGACAGACCAGGGTCAACTTCCTGCAGGACTCTCCCACAGACCACGATTTAAATTCCTCACCTTTTCCTAGAATAAGAAAGAAATGAACTTTGGAGAAATCTATAGAAAAACCATTTAGACATGGTGGTGTACTTGGGAGGTCGAGGCAGGAGAACAGAAGAGCCTATCTCTACCCTCACCTCCCAGAGGGGGTGGTGCTGCAGGCTTTTGCTTGAGACGCTGGGTTCACATGATCTGAAGAGAAGCATGTAGCATTGGACATGTAGTACTGTAGGTCTAACACTGTGTATCACGAATATGGCTAGGGTACCCACCAAAAGAGAAAGGAAGGGAGGAAAAGGGTAGAAGAGGGGAGGACAAAACTATAATAGGATTACTTAATGTAATTTAAGAAATCACTTGATGTATGTCTGTATGCTTGTACATATGTACATATTGGGCCATGCGTGCCAAAGCATGCGTGTGCAGGCCAGAGGGCAATTTGTAAGAGTTGGGTCTCTCCTCCCACTATGTCAGTCTGGGGACAGAGCTCAGGTCGTTAGCTTTGGCTGTAAGCGCCTTTCCTGCTGAGCCATCTCACCAGCCCCCAAGTCTCTCTACTGTTGCAAGTCTTGGAATTTGCATCAGTGAAGTTCATTTAGGCACTTTGCCCAGTCCTTTCACTCAGAAAACCCTTAACCTGATAGCCTTTTAAAACATAACAGCTAAGTAGCCCTGGCATGCACCCTTAATCCCAGCACTTGGGAGGCAGAGGTAGGCAGAGAGATTGAGGCTGACTGGTGGTTGCACTTTACTGAAGTGCTCTGGCTTTGTTCAGGTGCTAGACCCAGGAGGAGCTCTGGGGCTTACGAATCTAGACCTGTTCCCTAGAGGGACAGAAAAACTCAAGATACCAGATGATATCATAACCTTGCAAAGCCTAAATGATCAAGTGTGTGTGTGTGTGTGTGTGTGTGTGTGTGTGTGTAGTTGTGGTGCTGACAAGCAAATCCAGGTCTTCAAGCATGCCAAGTGAATGTTCTATCACTAAGCTACAGCTACTGCTCACCTTATGTGTACATAAGAGCATGCATGCTCCTGTATGTGCAAGTGTACATCTCTGTGTGTGAGAGGGTGAGAAGGACAACTAAAGATGTTGTTCCAACCCAGGGTCTGTTCAGCTTAGTTTTTTGAGATAGGATCTCTCATTTGCCTGGAATACAACACGCAGGCTGGGCAGGCCAGTTAGTGAACTTTAGAGATCTGAGTGTCTCCAGTCCTAACACTCTGATTATACATATGTACTACAAAACTGCTACACTCAATTTTTAGATATTATTATTTTTATTCATGCAGGTGTGTGTGTGTCTATCATGTATGTATAGATGTCCATAGGGTATTGAATCAGCTGGAGATGGAGTTACAGATGCTTGTAAGCTGCCATGCAGTTGCTGAGTGCTGAATCCTAGTCCTCTGCAAGGGCAACAAAGGTTCTTAGCTGATGAGCCCCTCTCTCTCTCTCTCTCTCTTTATTTCTCTCTCTCTCTCTCTCCCTCTCACTGACGTAGGGATGTGGATACACAAACAGAATGTGGAGATGCAGTTCAGTCTGGCCTCAGACTCGCTATGTAGCCGAGGCTTGCTTCTGCTTCTCAAGGGCTGGGACAACGCTGTGGAAAGCTGAGGACTCTCGCCCTGCTCTTATGCCTTTCCTCTCATGTCGTCAGGACTAGGGCAGGACAAAGGTCACCTCACAATCACGAGAGACTAGACATGATGGACACCTGTCACATCAGATGATTGTGTCAACCTGAGACAGTCTTCTCGTGGACAAGTGTTCCCAAGGCCTTAGTGCAGGGATTGATGTGTGTGGGTCAACAGAAAAACATGAGGCCTGGGACATAGATCAGAGGAAAAGCAATTGCTCATCATGTGTGAGATCCTGGGTTCAATTCCCAACAATGGCAAAAATATGTAGATCAGAGATCACCCTCAATAGGGTAGTGTATGCCCCTGGAGGCAGAGTCAGGAGAATCACTTTAAGTTTCAGGGTCACCCCATCTACATAGAGTTCCAGGCCAGCTGAGGATACATAGCAAGACTTTGTCTCAATAAAAACAAAATAAGGGCAGGTGAAATGGCTTAGTGGGAAGAGGTGTTTACCAGCAATTCTCATGACCTGAGTTCTATCCCCAGAGGGACCCACATGGTAGAAGGAGAGAAACAAGTTGTCTTCTGACTCCACACAGGCACCATGGCAAACACAGTTCCACTTTCCTACCCCAACCCCCTTGCTCCCCTAAATAAATTTTAAAAAGCAAAACAAGCAGAGGCTGGGAAGACGGCTCGGTGGGTAAGAGAGCTCTTCGGGAGTAAAGACCTGAGTCTCCCTAGCATATGGGAATGAAGATGTAATGACTACCGGTTGATGGGCCTAGTTCCAGGTCCTGTCAGAGACCCAGCTTCAAAGGCACAAGGCACAGAGAGACAGAACAGGACAACTGGCAGTCCTCCTTGGGCCTTCTGTGTCTATATGGCAGGCATGCTGACACCCACACCAAGGAGTCAGGTGGAAGGGCCAGGGTTGTAGCATAGCGGCAGGATGCTAGATTCCACCCTTAATACCAAGAGAAGAAAAATGTGGGTGGAGGGTTCTCACACAACTGACAACCAACTTCACAGGCTCGGAGGACTAGGCGGGGAGACAGGCCTCTCCATAGAGTTGGCTCTCGACTGGAGGAATCTGATCTACCTTCCTCAAAGACTGGCTGCCAGGAACAAACTGGGATCATTGACAGGTTTGGGGCTGTGATCTAGGAAGGATGTGGTCCCTTACCTGCAGCATCCCCAGGAACTAGCTTCCTCTCCCTGGAACCTCAGCATCCACCTCTCTTTCCTTCTCCCCCCTCCCCATCTTGGCCTGGATGACAGCTCAGGATCACACACACACACACGCACACCAGCTTACCTGACAGGGGCACAGGTAGCTTTGCTGAGCAGGCTCAGGAAGGCTTTCCTCTCACTGTGCGGGAAACAAGCCAAACATCACAGAGGCATGCCCTGCTTTATATGGTCGACTTGAGCGCTGCTGGGACCTGTGAAAGGGACAAAATTCTCAGTTATGAAGTCCTCCTCCTGATGGTTGGTGTTTGAGGAAATGGGCTTCCTATAAAAAAAGTCTCAAATCAAGCACTTGTCTCGGACCTACTCTTCTCAAAGGCCAACGATAAGAGGGTAGGATAGCTACAGTGTCCTCTGGTGCTAAGTTAAAGAGGTCATTTAGAAGCTGGTTTATCCTTAAATGCAAATGGAAGCATGGGCATGATGATCCCTGACGGTCTTTCTTGAGGCTTGTTCCCTGGTGGCTCTGAACGCAGAGGCCCTCTCCGAGTAATTGCAATTAGGGGCAATGTCAGGGACCAGAATTCTGCAGTGAGCGACAGATTCAGGAGAGTGCTTTCCAACTCTCAACAGGGCTCTCATTTCAAGAAATGCAGACTAGCAGAGGCTGTGTGGGGACACGGGTACTGAAATTTTCTCAGTGTCTGTAAGGGAAAGTGGAGGAAAGCTGTGAGTTGCCTCTGAGGTTTCAGTGAATCCATCACAGAACTGGCACCAGAACCCAGGTCTTCTCTGCCCCCCAGCGGGATCACACTCAGACCTGCAACTTGCAGCCTAGTGATGTCCAGCGGTGACCATTTCCATCCCTCATTGTCTTCCTCACTCGCATCTTCCTCACCACACGTTCTCTGGCTCACCAGACACATTCCCAACCTACCAGTAAGGGTCACCGCACAGCCCATGGAGCCTCATCGCTCAGGTGCTAAGTGACTCCTGGCCTGAGCAGGAACTAAGTTTCCCTGCAGGCAATTGAAACTGCATTGGACAAAGAGCACAAAGAGCGAGGATGGACCATCTTGATTAGCTTTGCGCTGCCATTGGTCAAAGTTCGTTGGACTGGATTTGCTTGGTGTTTCTCAAACGACAAACAACTGGAGCGGAGCTTCAGACTTAAAAGCCGAGTTCAGACAGAGAGTTCGCCTTATTCCAAGCTCAGGCTGCGAGATGTGGCACACCTTGCTGCTGCTGGCCACACTGCTGCTGGCGGGTCTCCGCTGGGCTTATGTGGGTCTCTTCAGCGGAAACTCCCCGAACCCCTTCGCCGAGGACGTCAAGCGGCCACCTGAACCCCTGGTGACCGACAAGGAGGCTAGGAAGAAGGTTCTTAAACAAGGTCAGCTGGAGGGACTGTGGGTTCCAGGACTGCTCTCCGGCCTTCTGCTAAAGCAGGGCACGGTCCTGCCTATCATTTGAAAAGTGCTGGGAAAACTCACGTGCATACGAAGCACCACGTCTTAGTATCTTTGCTCCTGAAGTTTTCGGTGCAGGCATTACCCTTGGCACAACAAGATGTTGGCATAACCTTGTCCAAACCCTTCCGGTTAGAATCTCTTCAGATAACAGCTGACGTAGAGTAAGAGACCTTTTTCACCTACTTGGTTCTAGAACGAAATTTTTCATAAGCCTCTGTGCAAACTCGGGGTATGGGAAGTAGAACAGAAAAATTTTCCAACAAGTGGTTTGACAAGCAAAGTGTAGTACCAGTTCATAGGACTGAAGCTTTATAAACCTGCAGCGTTTCACTACCGATTTGGGATAACAGCAATACCCACCATTCATCCCGATATCTGTAAAACATGAGTAGAGGTGCTTGTTCCCAAGGTTTTGGATTTTTGTGAGAGGTCTCACTTTTGGATCAGAACTGGCTTCACACTCACCATGAAGCCCGGGCTCAAACTCGGAGCAGCCCTTCTGCTTCTGCCTACAGGATGATGGGATTAAAAGCAGGTAACAACATGCCCAGCCTGTGAGATTCTAAAGAAGTGTTGGGGCTGGGCATAGTGGTGCAAACTAGCAATTCCAGCCTGGACTACACAGGGAGACCCTGTCTAAACAAACACCAAATAACCAAAACATTCAAATGCAAAACATTCAAAAAACAAACAAGGATCTCTTGTCTCACCTCCAGGGGACTCTTGCTTATAAATTTTAGCATAGGCTACTTGAATTCAGTATTTCCTGGGGACTGACCATGTATTCCTAATCCTTGAGTGTCTACTTCCTAAGGTGTACTAATCCAGGTATTTTATTATTGTTATTGTTTGTGCACTTGGGGAGGGGCAAAGATCTCATACTTGTTGCCCAAGCTAATTTAGACCTTGCTATGTAGGCCAACCTAAAATTAACAATGATTCTCCTGCCATAGAAACAGATTACAAATGGTGGGGTTACAGGTGTGAGCCTGCTGCAGCCAGCACAGCCTGGATAGCGGAGACTGGCGGCAGGGGAGCGGGGGGGGGGGGGGGGGGGGGGATTGAGAAATGGAAACTTCTCTTCAGGCGGAGGAACAGCAACCTTTATTTTCCCCAGCAACCTTTTATACCTCTACTCCCTCTGTGGAGGAGACCCACTGGCCAGAAAGAACACAAACATCCTTGTCAATTACAGACCACGAGGAAGTTCTGCTGTCAGTCAGGGGGAGTGAGGGCAGCTGGATCACAACATGAGCCACCATGGCCTGAGCAATGAATTTCTTCAGGGGAACACTGTCTCTCAATGTAGCCCAGGCTGTACTGAAACTTTCTATATAGACCAGGCTGGCCTTGAATCACTGAGACTCTTCTTCCTCTTCCTCTGAGTGCCGGGACTAAAGTTGAGAGCCACTGCATCTGCCCTGGGCAGTGATTTTTAATGAACAGATGTTTCTGGACCTAGTGGCACATTCCTGGAATCCCATGCTGGGGAGGAAAGACAGGTGGATCTCTACACAGGGAGTTCAGGCCCTTTAGGGCTACACACTGAAACCCTGTCTCCAGAAAACCCACATCAACGAGTCACGGAAGGGAAAGGAAGAAAGGGGAAATGAAGGACGAGAGCAGGAGAAAAAACAAACTCAGGTCTTGTGTTGGACAAGCTTTCTAGCTGGTTCTGTCAGGTGACTGCCACACCAGTGGTCTTTGTGAGGTTGTGCTGTGTGACTCTCAGAGTAATAGCCGTGAGCAGCCCTGCCAGCCCCAGCTCCATTGGCATTCATAGACCTTGCTCTTCCAGAGAAGCCCAGTTCCCAGAGCCCCCAGCACAGGCTCCTCCCTCCCCGTGTTCTTTTCTTTCCGTGCTCACATTCACAGAAATGTCTGCACTTAGGTTACACTGCCTGTGCTCTTGCCCTCTTTCCGGTTTTTTTCTACAGTAGTCAGCTGCTTCCTACTTTCTTTGAAAGTTATGAAAATCCCCAGGTATGTAGTAGGGTTATGACCCATCTCATCACTGTTTAATCTGCCTGCCTGGTCCTGAGTCTTTTCTGGTAATATATTTCGAGCCATATTATTCAAGAGTTCTCTGCTAAAGGCCCTAGACAGGGGTCTGTCTCTCTCTCTGTCCTTTTTTGACACTGGGTCTAATAGCCCAGGCTGTCCTGCAGCTCATCTGTGTAACTGAGGATGACCTTGAACTCCTAACCCACCTCCCAAGTGCTGGCATCCCAGCAGTGCACCAGCCTGCCCAGCTTGCCTTAGAGGTTTCTCACATAGTATAAGCTAGAGAGATCCCCTCTGGCTCCTCTGCCTCCCTGCTCTTGTCTGAGAAGCCCACCCTCTGTCTTCTCCCTTCTCCAGCATTCTCAGCCAGCCGAGTACCAGAGAGGCTGGATGCCGTGGTGATTGGCAGTGGCATTGGGGGTCTGGCCTCGGCTGCGATTCTGGCTAAAGCTGGCAAAAGAGTCCTTGTCCTGGAGCAACATACCAAGGCAGGGGGCTGCTGTCATACCTTCAGGGAAAATGGCCTTGAATTTGACACTGGTAAGGCTTGTGTGGGAAAGGGTTGGGAGTTTGACTTTGTGTTGGGGAGGCTAGGAACGGGTACTGTGGGGTGATATTGGTTATGCAAATGGGATAATTTGGGGTCACCTGTATGTTTTAGAGGTCCCTCCCACATGTTTTTTCTGGTCATCTCCATTTCTGCCTGGCCTGGCAAGAATTGGGTGTTATATGTTCTGGTAGATGCTCATAGACCGGGTGGGCAGCCCGCTCCGGGCATGAACTTGGCCAGGCAGGGCAACCTCTTCCTTACTTGGCACATTTCCAGGGACCAATTTGCTCCTCTCTGCATCTCCTTTTGTTTCCCAACAGGAATCCATTATATTGGACGCATGCGTGAGGGCAACATTGGGCGTTTTATATTGGACCAGATCACTGAAGGGCAGCTGGACTGGGCACCCACGGCTTCTCCTTATGATCTGATGATACTAGAAGGGACTGATGGCCGAAAGGAATTTCCCATGTACAGTGGGAGGAAACAGTACATCCAGGGTCTTAAGGAGAAGTTCCCCACGGAGGAAGCTGTCATTGACAAGTACATGGAGCTAGTTAAGGTAGCATGAACCACAATCAGCACCCACAGTTCATTCCTAACAAGACTGACTGTTTCATTGGTGAAGGACCTAGTTGGGAGGAACTGAAGTGGGGAGGCAGGCAGGAAGGACTGGTCATGTCTGTCCTGAATGCAGTGTACACTTGTATATGCCTGTGCCTTGCCTGGCTCTTCAGCTGCCGCCCTCACGCTGGCCTCTAGATGGCACCCCTGGAAAGTCAGGCTTTGGGGAAGTTAGATGTCCTCTGAGAGGAGCCAGACTCTTGGTAGTTTTGTGATTTTTGACGTAGAGTTTCACAGTGTAGCGCTGGCTGGCCTGGAACTCACAGAGATCCACCTGCCTCTGCTGGGTATATGCCATCACAGCTGGCTTCTGGACCGGGGTATTTGGAAGGAATTTGAGGGCAGGAGATGTGGCTCATGCTTCGCATGTACAAAACTCTAAATAAGTTCCTGAGCACCGCATAAACTAAGCAAGATGGTAATCTTAGCACTCAGGAGGCATGAGCAGAGTCATTTGTAGTTCAAGGTCACGGGGATATCTGGGACTCTCTCTATATATATATATAATAAAAAACTACAGTTATTTTTTGAAGTGGAGAAGGAAGGGCAAGTACAGACTCATAGTGGGAATGTTGTTGTTGTTGTCGTCATTGCTGTTTTTGTTGTTGTTGTGTTGTGTTGCGATGAGGAAGACAGTCTTGCTATACAGTTCTAGCTTGGGTGTCAGTGTATGGCTCTGGTTTCCCTTGAACTCATAGCTATTCTTCTGCATCAGCATCTCAGCTGTTGGGATCACAAGCCTGAGCCACCATGGCTACTCAGCTTAAATTAGACATGAGTATGCGTTTCCATCTATAGGAGTGGTGTCAGCCTACAGGGGCTCCAGAGACTCACCCTACCTTTTCTTCCCCAGATGGTGGCCCGTGGAGCCTCCCATGCCATCCTACTGAAGTTCCTCCCGTTGCCCTTGACTCAGCTCCTCAACAAGTTCGGGCTGCTGACTCGTTTCTCTCCCTTCTGCCGAGCATCTACCCAGAGCCTGGCCGAGGTCCTGCAGCAGCTCGGGGCTTCCCCTGAGCTCCAGGCTGTTCTCAGCTACATCTTCCCCACTTACGGTGGGTGGCGACTGGCCCAGGCTCTTCTAAGCTGCTGGTCTCTCAGCTTTTGGTCTTTCTTCCCCATCTGCCTAGCTGACAAGCCAGAATAGACCCAGGCCTGATGGAGTTTGTCGATAAGGGTTGAGAAGTCTGTTCCCTGCTGGACACTAGTAGAAATTCTTTTTTTATAAACTCGAGATTTCTTTTTCTCTTCTCCCTTTTATCTTCTTATCTTCTCTCCCTCTTATACTTTTCTCTTCCTTTTTGGAGGCAGGGTTTCCAGGCAAGCTTTGAACTCTTATAGTGAAGGGTGCCCTTAAATCCTGATCCTTCTGCCTCCACCTCCCAGTGCTAGAATTATAGCTATATGCTGCTAAGCCTGGTTTTGTGGTGCTGGAGAGCACACCCAGGCCTTCCTGCATACTAGGAAAGCACCCTGCTAATTGAGCTACATCCCCAGTGCATTTTCTCCTCCACATCGCTCACCCTCTGAGACAGGTTCTGACTTTGTTCAGGCTGTCTGGAACTCTCTGTGGGCTCGTCTGGCTTTGCTTCACTCATCCTTCCATTTTAGCTTTGAGGCTGAGACGGTGACACTGCTCAAGGGCGAGTGTTCTCTGTAGCCATCAGTGTCAGGGTCTTCCTTGGTTTCTGCAGATAGTGTTTCCAGGGAGTGTATTTATTTTCCTACTAAGCTCAAAATCTGCACTGGGCCAGGAGCATTGGCTCCTGGGATGCACTCACATGGTCCTTTACAGGAAGCCATGTTTCTTCCATTATAGTGCCAAGTGACCACTCTTGAGTGCTCATCTTTTCTTTCTTTCTTTATTCTGTAGGAGTAACCCCCAGTCACACCACGTTTTCAATGCATGCTCTGACAGTTGACCACTACATGCAAGGGGCATATTACCCCCGAGGAGGTTCCAGTGAGATTGCCTTCCATACCATCCCATTGATTCAGCGTGCCGGGGGCGCTGTCCTCACCAGGGCCACCGTGCAGGGTGTGCTGCTGGACTCTGCTGGGAGAGCCTGTGGTAAGAGCACTGCACTGAGCTGTGGGGTCACTGGGCTGGGGTGAAAGGGACCTGATGTGTCTTTATAGGTGAACCAGCCTGTACATTCAGGGTAAGATCCTGGGGTCTAAGCTGGTGAGACAGCGCAGTGGATAAATATTCCAGCCACTATGCCTGATGACCTCGGTTAGATTCCCACAGCTTACATGTTGAAAGAAGAGAATTGACATTGTATGTTGTCCTCGGCATTCCACATGTGGGCTGCAGCACCCTGACCACCACAAAGAATAAAATTAGATTTAAAACTGTTACAACAGGTCACGAGTGACAGAAAGGTTTTGTGAGAATGGCCAGAGATGAGGTTGGACACAGAGGCTACAGCAGACCACAGAAACTCTTGTGATTCATGAAGGTTGATATGGGAGCACTGAGGAAGTAGAACTTGTCAGCAGTGAAAGGAGGCTCAGTGTTCTTGGGATGGGAACACTTGACTCTGGATAAGCAAGACCTTATGAATGGGTAAGAAGAGCTAGAGACAGTCAACACAGAAGCATTTGAGGGATGGGCTGAGTGTGGATGCCTGGGGCCTCCTTTGCTCAGAGGAACTTCTAGGTTTGAGAAAGGAGGGCCTAGGAGACATCTGTCTATAGTGTGGCTATAGAACTTATATTTTGAGGCAGGGTCTTAAGTGGTCCAGGTTAGTCCTCAATTTGCTGTATAGTGGAGGCTGCCCTTTTAGCCCCTGGTTGTTCTGCTTCTTCCTCCTAAATGCTAGGCTTACAGGCATATGCCATTGTGCCACCATTAAAGCTCTGAGAGTGATATATTTCATGCTTTCCTGCATTTTATTTGTTTTATGAAAGGTAGGGGTGCACTGAACATAGGGGCTCACATACGCAAAACCAGTGGGGTGCCACTGAGTTATATCCCAGTCCTTAAGTGAGTTATTTTTCTGTTGGCACAGAGGCTCTGCTTTAATCTGATGTTGTTTTAGCCAGCAAACGTGGCTCCACAGTTACTGGTTCACTTCCCTGACAGCAGCCCAGCTCCTCAGTCCACGGCCTGTGGGAATTCCGTTCCCGCAGGTACTGGCTATGTCATTGCTGACAAATAAGCTTTTAATTAAATCTGTATCGCTCTGCTTTCAATGAGACTCTGGTGTAGAAGGAGCAGTGGTCTGCGTTCCCACTTGGATCCCGGGTAGCTTACCTCTGAAATAATTACACAAAACTGTATTCATTTAAACACTGCCTGACCCATTATCTGTAGCCTCTTATTGTCTAACTCTCACATCTTGATTAACCCATTTCTAATAATCTGTATAGCACCACATTATTAAGGTGGTGGCCTACCAGGAAAAATTCAGCATGTCTGACATGGTGGCTGGTTCCATGGCAATGCCTGCCTCTGCTTTCTTTCTCCCATGATTCTGTTCTGTCTTTCCCGCCTACCTATGTTCTGACCTATCAGGCCAAGCAGTTTTATTATTAATTAACCAATGAAAGCAACAGATTGATTGAAGACCCTCCTACATCATTTCCCCTTTTTCTGTTTAAACAAAAAAGAAAGGCTTTCATTTTAACACAGTAAAATTACATATAGCAAAACAGTTATAAAACAAGAATTACAGTTATAATATCTATATCTATATCTATTTTATCGTTTATCATAACTAAGGAAAACTATAACTATCTATGTATTCTTCAACTCCATCAAAGACTCCAGAAGGATATAATACTACCTAAGTAAACAAGAAATAAGCAACTTCCAATCTCTAGAAATGACAGAGAAATCTCCCTGCCTGAACAGTCACCCAAAGTTTTTTTGTACCGTTGTGTCATCCATCTTCGGCCTTCAGGCCCATAGTATCCAAAGACATTTCCATGAAGCAGGAAATTTTAAAGACAATTCAGTCACTATCTGCTGTGTCCTGCAGAATGTCTCACAAACTCTTTCATGAATCAGGAACCCCGAAAGACCATCTTACCTTTAGGCAAGTTCAGCAGTCCTCTCTCTGCAGGTTCTTTGTGTCCAGTTTATGCATGAGTTCAGGCAAGAGAAGTTTTTTGCCCAAATGGCTAACCAACTCCATAAGGAGCCTCTTCGATGCCCATCTTCCTCTTGAAGTAGATTAGTGCTGTCAGGAGCAAACGTGTCTCATTGTCAGGAAAAGCCCTAAGTTATTAAAACATTAA
The DNA here is from genome assembly GCF_982192425.1 of Myodes glareolus. Classification (NCBI taxonomy): domain Eukaryota; kingdom Metazoa; phylum Chordata; class Mammalia; order Rodentia; family Cricetidae; genus Myodes; species Myodes glareolus. The sequence continues at coordinate 39,197,360 of NC_142031.1, read as the reverse complement.
ATGCCATATTCTGTAGTCTTTGAAAGATATGAAGAATGCCTATCTGAAATATATCTATGCACATCTAGAAAGTAAAACAAATATGACTACAAACTTGATTATAGATGATTATCCAAAATAACCTATATTTCCTAATTATACATTACATTTTTTAATGAACTACACAATCACAATACCTCAATCAAGAGCAGAAATGCATATACATATAACAAAATCGACCTTAAAATCCAAACCAATGAAAATTATTCATATCTATATCATACTCTGAAGTCAAACGCTATAGTAAAAATGTGCTAGCTCAGAGAGGCTGAGGAGCAGCTAGCTGACCTCTGTGCTGACCTCTCCAAAGGACAAGGTCCTTCTGCTCTGCAAAACAAAAGAAGCAATGCTCAGCTAAGTCCCTCCTTCTCCTCTCCATGTGCCTATCATCTTACAGACACCCATGACTCTGGGTTTACTTTCTGTTAACTAATTCGGCCTCCACACACAACCTTGAGTTTATTTAGTTAATGCGAATGCAAAATCGGGATTCACAGTGTGATCAAATTTTCCACACCACTTAAAAGAGATATGGAGAAGCAGATTGAAGCGCAGCCTCTGTGCCAGTAGAAAAAGAACTCACTGAAGGGCTGGGATATAACTCACTGGTACAGCACTTGTCTGGCTTGTGTGAGCCCCTAGGTTCACTGCACCCCTATCCTTCTCTTCTTCAGAAGTTCACAGAAGCTCAGCCATATTCTTGTGTCTACAGGTGTCAGTGTGAAGAAGGGACACGAGCTGGTGAACATCTATTGCCCCATCGTCATCTCCAATGCAGGAGTGTTCAATACCTACCAGCACTTAGTGCCAGAGAGTGTCCGCTGTCTGCCAGGTAAAAGACTGGTCCTCTGAACTGGTGTTCAACTCTGGAGCTTATAACTCGGTATAAGTGATGCTCGTCCTCTTGTTGGGCACCCCTCTGGCTGGATGTCTCTGCTCTCTGTAACCAGCACCATCACATTTACGTTTGGGGAACCCAGGACCACACAGGTGAAGGGCCCTTCACAAGGCAATGGCAGAGCTCTGAGGACCCAGTTATGTCTGATGTAAATGTCTAACCTTTGTTAATCAGGCTGAAGATCCAAAGTAAAGTATATTTGCCTTCCCCTGCCTGAGAAACTGGGACTCTAATAGAAAAGGACTCTCGAAGGGCAGAAGGGGACTGGGGATGAAACTCAGCTGATTAGTGAGCTTGCCTAGCATGCATCAAGCCTGGGTTTGATCCTCATAAGCAGGCAAGATAGCTGTGGGAGATTTGGCAGTAAACCTGCACCAGGTAAGGGGAGGCAGGAAGATGAAAAATTCAAGGTCATCCTTGGTTATGTGAGACCCTCCCTCATCAAACAGCAAGGGTCATTGATATGTCTCAAAGGGTAAAACAAAAGAAAAGTATTTTTGTTGCTAAGTCTGATGATCTGAGTTAGATCCCCAAATAGAAGACAACCAAATTGTTAGTCGACTCCTCCCCGCAGAACTGGACACACACTTGTCCATGTGCATCTACAGTTTCTAAAGGGGAGGACTGAGACAGTCTGATTGTCCAGAGGTGCTGTGAATTAGCTCTGTGGGAGCCAGCACCTATGGCCAATGGTGCATGGAGCTGAGCTGGTAGAGGAGGAAAGAATCTGAGGCTGATTGCCACCGCCAGGAAGAGCAGGTCCCTACCAGGATCCTGTAGAAAGAGCTGTAAAATGGCTAGGTCTCTGTGGATGCTGGCAGCTGAGCAGCAAGCTGCAGGTTGGAAAGGGAGTATCCTGAGGCTGTCCTGGCAGGAGGAGCTGTCTGGCCACAGCTCCTGCAATGCAGTCCTCACTGGCTCCCTCTACAGATGTGAAGAAGCAGCTGGCAATGATAAGACCTGGCATAAGCGTACTATCACTTTTCATCTGCCTGAGAGGAACCAAGGAGGACCTGAAGCTTCAGTCCACCAACTACTATGTTTATTTTGATAAGGACATGGACAGAGCGTAAGATGGGAGGGGCGGGAAGACTGATGACTCTGGGCCTCCACCCTCGGGACCAGGCTTCACCCTTGACATGGTTCTAGGAGTCGCAGTAGGATGTGTGTTGAGGGAGCAGGTGCATGGTCCCCAGTGAACTTCCAGAAAGGCTTTTGATACCAAAGTTGTATATGTTCCACCCGTGGGAAGTTTCTGGAAGTGAACCATCTTCTGGGTGCTGCTGGTGGCTTCAGAGGAAAACGGCCTAGAGATTGGCAGTCACACCACCTCATTTACAGGATGAACCGCTACATCTCTATGCCCAAAGAAAAGGCTCCAGAACACATTCCCTTTCTTTTCATTGCCTTCCCATCAACCAAGGACCCAACCTGGGAGGACCGATTTCCAGGTAGGGCTCTAGGTCCAGGGGAGCTGGATGTGGGTGAAGACAGGACCATACAGTAGGAACATGGCCTTATACCTGCAGATCGATCCTCAATGACTGTGCTGGTACCCATGGCCTTTCAGTGGTTTGAGGAGTGGCAGGAGGAACAACAGGGCAAGCGGGGTGCTGACTACAAGACCCTCAAAAACGCCTTTGTGGAAGCCTCTATGTCCGTGGTCATGAAACTGTTCCCACAGCTGGAGGGCAAGGTAGGGGCTGACATTCACAATGCTGGAGATGAAGACACACCCCTTGACTGTTTGTCTTTTCCTGGGTTCAGAGGTAAAGCAGAGGTAACAGAGTTCAGAGGGAGGGTCAGGCCCTGTCAAATTCCCTTGTTCACCTTTGCCCTGCCCTTTTGCCTCCTCAGGTGGACAGCGTGATTGGAGGAACCCCACTCACCAACCAGTACTATCTGGCTGCTCCCCGAGGTGCAACCTATGGGGCTGACCATGACCTGGCTCGTCTGCATCCTTATACGATGGCTTCCCTAAGAGCCCAAACCCCCATCCCCAACCTCTACCTGACAGGTACATTGCCTCCCTTTGCCAGAATCTGGGCTTCCCTCACACAATCTTTGGTTCCCATCCTCCGACCCCACTGTCCCCTTCGGCTCCCATTCCGGGAGCTGGGCTACCTTGGCTGACTACAGTCCTGGGGTCTATCTGAAGCTGTCTCTTTTTGGGTGACCCTGAAATGGAGGGATGTACACAAGAACAGTTGCTTGCCCATCCTCATGTGGGTAGACATTCATGGGCCACTGCTTTTGCTTTCTAGGCCAAGATATCTTCACGTGTGGGCTGGTAGGGGCCCTACAAGGGGCCTTGCTGTGCAGCAGTGCCATCCTGAAGAGGAACCTGTACTCAGATCTGCAGGCTCTTGGCTCGAAGGTCCAGGCACAAAAGAAGAAGATGAAGTAGCCCATTCAGAGCTAAGCCAGAGAATGGCACCTCCCCAACTTCTTTCTCATGGTGTCCTTCTGCAGTAATTCCTTGTGCATAGATTCCAAACTGCTTTGCTTCTGATACCTGCTGCAAATCGAGTTCTCGTCTGCACCTTGCATTTCTACTTAAGGCCTAGTGTGGGCTGCACAGCCTTGCTGTCTCAGGATGAAGAATGCTCCCATGCCTTCCCCACACCCAGCACTGAGCAAAGGTCAAACACTCAGAACCCCTGAGGGTGTTGGCTATTGGAGTTGTTGGTGCAGTTCTGCCTAGAGCTTTTTGCTCTCCCCCTCTAGTATTGTGCTGCCCCCCTTTGTCAAAGGGCAGGGTCACTAGCGTGGGTTAGGGGTGGCAGCTCTCTAAGTGAGCCAAGGGGCTCTAGGCCTTCAGCTTTGTCCTCTGATGAAGCAGCCAGGAGGAGCATTCCAATCTGAGACAGACCAAGAGACACCACTGCACCAGCAAAATCACCCATACGTCTTCCCGCGGAGATCTTGACTACAGAATGGCCAGCCTGGCAGGGAGGGGATAAGAGTGGAGACGTAGGGTGTGAATACAGGAAGCCCAATGTGCACTGAGCCTAATGTTGACATTTGTAGTTGCTGGCACATATTAAAGGCTGAGTATTGTTTTCCAAAATGCTTGGAATCCGTATTTCTTCAGGTTCTGTAATATTTGCATATATATGAGAAAACTTGGTGAATGGGATCCTGGAGTAAAGTCAAATTCATTTGTTTCATATACTTGGATGAGGAACAACAATTTAAGCAATATTTTTAAACTTGTGAGCATTGTATGATTTGTCATGTGAGTTCCTGCTATTATAAACCTGCTTTGGGCTCTAGAATAGGGATTCTCCACCTATATGAAACAGTGGGAAAAGGCTGAAAGTTTAAAATCTTTCACTCAGGCTAACAGGCACCAATTTTAGTTCCTTTAAGTATGGTATTAATACATGCAGTTTTTCAGTGCGTTGATATCTGATGTTTATTTTGGTTTCTGTTCTAAAACGACATGAAACTCTATTGAAATGCACTTGCAGCTCAGTATAATAAACTGGAAAATACTTATTATACCACAGTAAGCTTAAAAATAAAACAAAATTAAGCCATTACAATTAAGTTACAAAAAGGTGAAAATACAAAACAGACTAGCAGTGGCAATCTACTCATTGGGTAGAGAAAACAAGGAAAATAATTACAATATTCAGTCATTTACTTAACGTGATTGTCTGAATTAAATTCCTATCACAGTGTGAGGAGGCCCCCTTCATGGGTGTTTTCTGTGTTCTGCATGCTGAGGAATTTCTCAAACCTGCTTTTCTCAGCTAAAATTCTTAGAGTCACAGCTGAGCAGGGAACTAAATGAACTGAGAGTCACCATGATGGACTTAGATTAAACCTCAACATCTCTGCCGCTTTCCCTTGTTTTTTGAGAGAGGCTCTCACTGTGTAAGGCTGGCTCCCTGGAATTTGCTATTCCATACCAGGCTGGTCTCAAACTCAGAGATCCTCCTGCCTCTGCCTTCTGAGTGCTGGGTTTTAAGGCTTCCTCCACCACGCCTGACTCTACAGCTGTCTTAAGGAAATGCCAAACTGAACCTTCCTAGCAAGACTTTAAGAGGAAACTTAATCAGAGCGGGGACCCTGTAAAACCCTTCCTCGTTGGAATGGCAGACAGGGAGTGTGGCCTGAATGATGAAGCCAGGGAATCTAGTCGGGAATACTACTCCAGACAGAAGCTTCAGACCAGGGCACACATTCTGGGAAGATCAATGTTCCCAGTCCTGGTATTAGAAAAGGTCAGGAGAACCAGGTCAGGTGGTTCCTGAAAATTAATGGAGAGTATATTCCGTTTCTTTTATTGGTGGGTAGGAGTATGTGTGACAAGAAAAATGTTATAGTTAGCAGTGTGGAGTTTTCAGATGATTAAAGAAACTGAAGACCAGGTAGAGGAGCTTGATAGGACAAGGGGGAAATTCCTGCTGGGTGACAAGGAGACAAGTGGCTGATTACTTAGCATAGAGCAGAGGTGGAACCCTGGGAAGCTTCCTGGGTGCCACTCTGTCTGACTGATACTTTCTGGACTAACAATTGTTGAGGGAGGGCCCAGTCGCTGTGGGCAGGATGTCCTGGGAGGTATAAGAAAGCAGGCTGAAGGCTGAATGGGAGCCTGAAGAGCAAGTCAGCATTAGTGTTCTCTATGGTTCTGTTTCAGTTCCTGCCTCAGGTTCCTTCCCTGACTTTTCTCTGGAATGGGCTGTGATCTCTAAATTGAACTAAACTCCTTCCTCTTCTTTTGGTCATGGTGTTTATCACAACAATTAAAAAAAATAACTAAGTAAGGAGGCTGAAGAGATGACTCAGTGATAAAGAACCCTGACTACTTTTCCAGCAGATGCAGGTTTAGTTCCCAGCACTTGCCGGCCATCTTTGAGCCCACCACAGACACCTGCCCGAGGTGGCACTGAGCTGCTGTCTGAGGGCAGGCCGAAGGTGGCGGCTGCTGCAGGGACTGACCCAGTTTAGGTTTTCAGGTGGAATCTCTTATTTGCCTAGAATCCAACAGACAGGTTGCGCTGGTCAGTCAGTGAGTTTTATAGATCTGAGTGTCTCCACGGTCCTAACCCTGGGATTATAATAATGTGTTACCACAATACCACACCCAATTGTTAGAAATTATCATTTTTATTCATGCAGGTGTGTCTGTCTATCATGTTTGTACAGATGTCCATAGGGTATTGGATCAGCCGGAACTCAAGCTACAGATGCTTGTAAGCTGCCATACAGGTGCTGAGAGCTGAATCCTGGTCTCCTGGTCCTATGCAAGGTCAACAAATGTTCTTAGCTGATGAGCATCTCTCTCTCTCTCTCTCTCTCTCTCTCTCTCTCTCTCTCTCTCTCTCTCCCCCTCTCACTGATGTAGGGATGTGGATACACAAACAGAATGTGGAGATGCAGTTCAGTCTGGCCTCAGACTCGCTATGTAGCCAAGGCTTGCTTCTGTTTCTCAAGGGCTGGGACAATGCTGTGGAAAGCTGAGAACTCTCGCCCTGCTCTTATGCCTTTCCTCTCATGTCGTCAGGACTAGGGCAGGACAAAGGTCACATCACAATCACGAGGGACTAGACATCATGGACGCCTGTCACATCAGATGATTGTGTCAACCTGAGACAGTCTTCTCGTGGACAAGAGTTCCCAAGGCCTTAGTGCAGGGATTGATGTGTGTGGGTCAACAGAAAAACATGAGGCCTGGGACATAGATCAGAGAAAAAGCAATTGCTCATCATGTGTGAGATCCTGGGTTCATTTCCCAACGATGGCAAAAATATGTAGATCAGAGATCACCCTCAATAGGGTAGTGTATGCCCCTGGAGGCAGAGTCAGGAGAATCACTTTAAGTTTCAGGGCCACCTCATCTACATAGAGTTCCAGGCCAGCTGAGGATACATAGCAAGACTTTGTCTCAATAAAAACAAAATAAGGGCAGGTGAAATGGCTTAGTGGGTAGAGGTGCTTACCAGCAATTCTCATGACCTGAGTTCAATCCCCAGAGGGACCCACATGGTAGAAGGAGAGAAACAGGTTGTCTTCTACAGGGATCCCCAGGGAGGCCTCAGCACAGGAGCAGAGGGCAAAGGAAAATAGCGTTGTCCAGAGAAAGCTGAAGGAGCAATCTTAAAAGTCATTTTGTGTTTGCGATGTGTCTCTTGTGCTAGAGTGCTTTCCTAACACGCAGAAAGCCCTTGGTTCAGTCCCTAACATTGCACACACCAAATATGATGATGTGTGCCTGGAATCTTAGCACGTGAGAGGTGGAGAATCAGAAGGCAGTTGGGGATACAGGAGATCCTATCTAATACTGAAAAACAAAAATAGGCTATTTGTTTATTATTTATCTATGTGTATATCTATGTGTGTGCATGCACATGTGCCTGCAGGTGGCAGTAATGCGAAAAGAGGATGTTGGGTTCCTTGCAGTTAGCACCTCAGGTAGTTCTGAGCCTCCTGACCATGGTGCTTAGAACTGAACTCTAATTCTCTGAAACAGCAGCAAGCACTATTAAGCACTGAGATTTCTCTTCCAGTGTCAACATTAAAAAAAAAAACAATGCCAGGCAGTGGTGGCACATGCCTTTAATCCCAGCACTTGGGAGGCAGAGGCAGGTGGATCTCTAAGAGTTTCAGGCCAGGCAGGTCTACAAGAGATAGTTACAGGACAGGCAACAAAGCTACACAGAGAAACCCAGCTTTGAAAAACCAAAACAAACAAATAAAAAAGATAAGTCAGGTGTGTCAGTTTTTTTCAGAGAATAGTTGAAGAAAGGCAAAAATATTTTAATTCTGGGGATTATAGAGTCTGGCTAATGCAAAGGTGAGCCAGGCATGGTGGTACAAGCCTTAAATCCCAGCACTTGGGAAGAAGAGGCAGGCAGATATCTGTGAGTTTATGCACGGCCAACCTGGATTCACCTTGTTTCAAGAAATAAAATTTAAAGAAAGGAAAAGAAAAAGGAAAGGAAGGAAGGAAGAAAGGAAGGAAGGATTGCACAAAAATAAAAGGAAAAATGAGCAAGCAACTTCCCACTGTGACCCTGTAAAGCATACAGGCCACTGCAATGTCATTTCCACTGCACAGGATCCTTCCCAACAGAAACCACCCCTGTGATCACCAACTTGCTATTCACAAGATGGTGTGAGGTTTTGTTTAGATATTGTTATGGTTGTTGTTGAGACAGAATATCCCTCTGTAGTCCAGTTCAAACTCAGTGCTGTAATCTCACATATTAGAAAGCAGACACTGTGCCAACCAGAATCATAAAATACAAAATGCTGGGCTTATAGAATACCAACCTGAAGCCGGGCATGGTGGTTTGTGTCTGCAAACCCAGCCCTCAGAAAGACTGCTGTGAGTCTAGGGCTAGTCTGAGCTATGGTAAGACCATGTCTTAAAAATAATAATAGTAATGAGAAAAAAGTTTTAATAACAAAAAGATTGAAAAGAATACTAAACAGGTCATTGCTCAGTCTGCCATCGAATCAACTTTTCTTAAATCATGAGTATTGATGACTTTCAATGACCTTGTGCAAATAGGATCTGGTACTTGGGTATATCTTTTGTCCTCTCCAAAAGAATTTGGTTTGACTTATATGAAAATTGCAATTCATATAGTTTAAAAATTGCCAGGCATGACGTCACACATCTTTAATAGCAGCACTTGGTAGGTAGAGGAAGAAGGAGACAGATCTCTGTAAGTTTGAGGCCAACCTGGTCTACTTAGACGCTATCTCAAAACAAAACAGGAAGGATGGGAACTAGAGGAGACACTGTCACATGACTTTTGTCATGTGATAGCCTGCACCAATTTGGGACTCCAACAGCAGGTAAGACACCAGATAGAGCCCCTTCTGAACTTCACTGAACCTTGGACCTTAGGTAGGGTCTCATGTAGCCCTGGGTGGTCTTGAACTCACAATCTAGCCAAGAATAACCTCAAACTTCTGACCTTTCTACCTCCCTCGACTTCCCAAGTGCTGGAGATACAGGCATGTGCCCCATTCCACAGAATATTACCTAGCCTCTGGCACTTTGTTGTACTAATGAAAAACTGATTGACAGAACAAACATGCAGATTAAATAAAACACCCTGAAAGCTAATGAAAACTGAGGAGAAAATGACCATAAGAGGAGATCATTCACTGCTGCTGCTTACTTGCTGTATTTTTTTTTTTTTTTGGCCAAATTACTTAACCTTCTTGAATGCCCATCTTTCTACATGGTGTGACAACCAAGTTCTCTGGCCATGGTTAGAATCCAGAGCAGTCACTTGCCCTTCCAGACAGGCTGTCGCTACCCTAACAAAAACTCGGATATGTTGCTCCTTTTCTTTGTAATTATGTAGATCTCCTGAGAAGAGGTATTAATTCCAAGCTATAGACAGAGCTGTAGATGTGACTGTAGTCCTGCTACCCCAGAAACAGAATGTTAATGAACTTCCACCTTAGTTTACCTTGGGGGATCAAATGTGATTGGATAATAAATGCAGGTGATCTTTAGGATTTGAATGAAGCCTGAGACTTCCTTCCTATATTGCTGTGTGAATTATGTCTCAATTATTCCCGCGCCTCCACGCCAGTCCTAAGAGAGAAAAACACTTTATATTGGGGCATCGGGCACTGACATAGTTGCGCCTGCTATGTGGAACTGACTGTTAAACCCCAAGAAATGCTGGAGAAGAGACCAGAATTAAGGAGGAGAATGTGAGGAACACACGAAAAAATTTCACCACACATGGATTCATGAGTAGTGAGCACTCAGATAATAAAATGGGACAGTATCAAAAGCAATCTATAGATTCAATGCAATGCCCATCAAAATCCCAGCAAAATTCTTCAAAGACCTCAAAAGAACGGTACTCAACTTCATTTGGAAAAGCAGAAGACCTAGGAGAGCCAAAACAATCCTGGGCAATAAAAGAACATCATAATCCCTGACTTCAAACTCTACTACAGAGCTACAGTACTAAAAACAGCCTGGTATTGGCATAAGAACAGACACTAGGACCAATGGAACAGAATAGAAGACCAAGATATCAATCCACACATCTTTGAACACCTGATATTTGATAAAGAAGCAAAAAATATCAAATGGAAAAAAGAAAGCATATTTAACAAGTGGTGCTGGCATAATTGGATATCAACATGAAGAAGAATGAAAATAGGCCCATACCTATCACCATGCACAAAACTCAAGTCCAAAGGGATCAAAGACTTCAACATAAAGCCAGCCACACTGAACCTTATAGAAGAGAAAGTGGAAAGTACACTTGAACGCATTGGCACAGGGAATGACTTCCTAAATATAACCCCAGCAGCACAGACACGGAGAGAAACAATTAATAAATGGGACCTCCTGAAACTGAAAAGTTTCTGTAAAGAAAAGAACATGGTCAACAAGATAAAGCGACAGCCTACAGAATGGGAAAAGATCTTCACTAACCCCACATCAGACAGAGGTCTGATCTCCAAAATATATAAAGAACTCAAGAAATTGAACACCAAAAGAACACATAATCCAATAAAAAAAAAAATGGAGTACAGACCTAAACAAAGAACTCTCAATGGAGGAATCTAAAATGACTGAAAGACATTTAAAGAAATGTTCAACATCCTTAGTCATCAGAGAAATGCAAATCAAAACAACTCTGAGATTCCATCTAATGCCATGCCAGCGCGGGCTGGAACCAAGAATCTCGGCAGAGGGTGTCCGGATTGAATGAATGCACACAGCACAAGGTTGAGGTGGAACAGCTTCTTTAATGTTCTGCTGACGCTAGCTTTTATACCATGGCACCAAAGGAGGAAGGGGCTGCGAAGGGACTGTCACCTGACCCCAGCAGGGATCAAGGAACGGTCACCATGCACTCAAAATTCCTTCCCCAACTCCAGGAGCAGAGGGAATTTATTATGTTTTCTTTGCAGATAAGCACCTCAAATGGGTGCAGGGGTATCGTGACCCGGGGCTGCTGTTCCCACAATTCCCCCTACTTTATTTTATAATGGGGGTCCTGTCTTATGTCCTGCAAGGGAAGTACTTTCCCTTACCTGTCATAGGGCCCCGATGCCCTGTCTTAGGTGGGGGGGGGGGTCTCCTCGCAGGTTGCCCGCCCTTGGAGACCCTCATTTTTTCAGCATCTGCAGCCACACCTCATGACTTCCGAGAGAGTCATGGGCCAGACTGAGTAACACCTGATGGTGGATAAGCTCAGTTAGGGTGAAGATGTTTAGGACTTGTTTTAAGAGGAGCAGGCCTACTGCCACCCCTACTAGTCCCAAGATCCCCAGGGATAAGGCACCTTCCCATCGCTGTGCCCAACCTCCAATCTGGGCCATGGTATTCCACCATCCCTCAGCAGATACAGGTTTAACAGGAGTTTCATTAATTGCAATAATTTGATGTACCAAAGAGTGGGTAAAGTTTACAAAGGAATCATTCCAAGGCCCCCTAAGGTAAGCATTAAGGCGTTGCAGCTCGAAGGACATAATTTTCACTTCCATAAGGGTCACACAGGCAGAATGATAAAAATGAGAACAAGAGGCTTGTTGCACCATCCACAACACATTAATCTGTTCCTGTAATAAGGCTGTTTGCTGATTTAAATTTCACATCCCCAATTGAATATGTGAGTTAATGGTATTTTGAGTTTCTAAGGCCTGGGTAACACGGGCAGCAAGAGTGTTAACAGTCTCTGCAGTAGCTGCACTCTGGGACACGGTGATTCCCACAATGGTGGCGGCTGTGGCTGCAATAGCTACCATGACTGCGGCGGTGATCCCAGAGTCTCTTCTTTCTCTATACAAAATAAGCTCTCGTCCATCATGTGGGTCTTCCACCACCAGGGGAACCAGGGCAGGAATTCTCACCATCAGCACGGACTCATCCGTCGGGGACCAGCAGTTGCTCAAAAAGCAGGAGCTGGAAGAACAATTAAAAGGACACCATCCTCCCCGACCGACCCATTAAAGGAGACAAACATAAAGGGAGGCAGAACACAAGCTAGGCTGACAATAGAGAAATTCATTCCGGCTGCATAATTAATCTGGAGGGAGGTTTCAAAGATGTCTGATGTGTTCCATCAGGCTGTAGCCCCTTTGAAGGGCTAAAGGCCTAATATCTGTACATGCACGAGGACCACAGAGAAACATACCCATGAACGTAGGTGAAACTCCTGCTATGTTTGGATTTCTATAGGAATAATCAAAGGCCCCTCTCAAGGAGTTTTTAAAGGTAGGTCAGTGACCAAACCACCATAAATAGTTAAATCCCTACAATTTCCATGGTTCCTTAAGAGCACAATTTCCCCAAGGCAATGGTAAGTATAATTTAAAGGATTGTGGCGTCTTCCAACATAAGGGAGCTGGTCTCAGAGGGGTCAGAAGTCCAAAAACATTTCTTTTAAAATGTATTGGGTAAAAGATATCTCTCAATCCAAAACAGGGATGCCCAGAAGAATTAGAAGAAAAGTCTCCCAGAGAATAATTACTAAGGAGCACGCATGGTCCAGAAAGGGAGACACTAGGTATCGCTGAAATAGTGCTAATCCTCCGGAAGCAGAGGGCATGGGATATATCAAATGTTAAATTACCCAATGAAGATCTCTCTAATGCTGTATTTGCTGCAGGAACCCCCAGCGTATAATTGGTGGAATAAAAGGATGGAAAAAATAGAGCTTACTTTACTTACTGGCATCAGTATGGGTGGATTCCTCACCAGTGCCCATCTCAGGCCTCCCTCAATGTTCTTCACTTGAATCCACATTGTCAGGGCCAGTAGGGCCTGGCTCCACTGGCCAAACATTCCGCTCCGGCACCCAGATGGTTTTTTTGGTTCCTGAAGGGAAGACACAAATGGCTCCCCTCACCCTGGCCAACATGGGTGTGGGTGATTGCCATTGCTCCGTGATACTATCCTTCCATTTAACCCAACCCAGACATTGGGAAGGTTTCTGCCAATGTTTCTCCATTGCTGATAGACCTTGTTTATCTACTGTTAAAAAATTTAAAATGTATAAAATTGTAGATAATTGGGTATTTGGGGAGGTGATATACTCTCCCTTCTTTATTTTACAAAAAAAAAACTGTTTAAGGGTAGCATGCATGCACTCCACTATGGCCTGTCCTGTGGGATTATGTGGAATTCCAAAGGTATGTGTAATTTGCTGTTCTTGGCAAAATTTTGCAAACCGTTGGCTGGTATAAGCCAGTCCGTTGTCTGTTTTGAGAAAGTCTGGGATGCCTATATAGGCAAAAGCCTGTAGACAATGAGCAATAACGTCCTTAATCTTTTCTCCTGAATGTAGGGAGGCATAAATTACCTTGGAATAAGTGTCTACAGAGACATGTAAAAATTTAAGTCTGCCAGCTTGGGACAAATGAGTAACATCCATCTGTCAAAGGTGGTTAGGACGGAGGCCTCGAGGATTAACACCTTCGTTGGGGGCATTATGAAATGGAGCACAAGCTGGACATTGGGACGTGATTTGAGTAGCCGTGGCTAGAGAACAGCCAGAGTGAAACTTTAGAGAAGAGGCATTTAAATGATACTTTTCATGAAGATGACGGGCTCGTTGTTCCTTAGAAAGGAACAACACCATTGGGCAGGTGAGGGAATCAGCAAGCTTATTTCTCTGTGCCAAAGGCCCTGGCAGATTAGTATGGGCCTGAATGTGGCCAACAAAGGTAGGAAACACTCTTTGGCATATAAGACTTTGCAGCTGAACCAAAAGGTGGAAAACCTGAGAGGTAGGTAATATGTGTGGTGAGGTTTCCAATGCCCCAACAATCCTTGCCACATATATACTATCAGTATACAAATTGAAGGGTTGATCCTTGAAAAGAGAAAAGGCCATAAGGCAAGCTGTGAGTTCTGCAGCTTGGGCAGAAATTGGACCTAGGGGCTGCTTTTCTTTAATTGAATCAGAGACCAGCACTGCATAGCCCTTGGAAGAACCATCAGTGAACACTGAGCGCACTCCCTTAAGGGGGGAGGTTTTAATAATTATTGGAAAGATAGCAGGATGATTCTTAAAAAAGGAAATTAAATGGGAATCAGGATAATGGTTATCAAAAATGGCTCCAGTGGTTGCGATGAACAAGGTCCATCCATCTTGAACCCTCTGTAGCCTTGTTATTTCCTCTTTTTGATAAGGAATTAGAAGTTTATTTGGGATCCTGCCAAAAACTTGTAAACTAAAATCATATACCTTCCATAGGAACTGTAGCATCATTTCATAAAATGGGGCACCACTTTCTTAGGGGAGATGGGTAAATGTAGCCAATAAATGGGTCCCCCTTGCCAAAAAATGCCAGTAGGTAAAAAATGCCGGTAGTGTGAAGAAAAGACCATGAAATAAAAACGGCGGGCATAATCAAGGTGGCAGAGATGTGCTCGCTCAAGAGCTTTAAGCAAGGCATATAGGGCTTCTTTTGCTGCTGGAGTCATGATCCTGGGGGAGGCAGGGGACGAGTCCCCAGGGAGCATGTCATAAAGGGGCTTAAGAGCTCCTGTAGGAATGGAAAGGGAGGAACGGATCTACTGAACATCTCCCAATAATCTCTGCCAGATCGTACTGAATTTGTTGCTGGATGGTCCCAAAAGCACCTATCCCTGCCAGCATGTCAGTGTTTCTTTGGAGTTGCCCATGAAGTGCATTCTGAGCGGCAGTCTGGGTACATTTATCCAGAAACTCTCCTCTCCATATAAGGAAGTCTCCCCCACTAAGCCCAACGTGGCAGAGTTGCTGCCAATCACTTGGGGTGAGATTAAGAGTCCAAAAAGACTCCATAAGAGATAAAGTAAATGGGGCTTGAGTGCTGTAAAGGCTGGCAGATTCCTTTAATTGTTTTAAGTCTTTAAAGGCCAGAGGTTCCTGAGGACAAAAAAAAACCTGCCCTGGATTGTTGGGATCTGGAATTTCCATAACAGGGACAATCACTGGGTAGCACTTAACTCCTCTCCAGGGGGTTTCCTCCAAGCCCAACTGAGTGGGAGGGGCCAGAGTGGTCCTGACCACACCACATCAGAAAGAGAATAGGGAGGGGCTTTGTCCTGCTCCCCAGAGGTCCCTTTTGTCTTTTCCTTTAAACAGGCCTTGCAAAATTCCCACTGCAGTGCTGTGATTTCTCCCTCTAAAGTTTCTTCTTCTGAGCCTGTTGATTCCCCCAAGCTCTCTTCAAAATCAGACAAAGACAAATAGAGGCATGTTTGCGCCGAAGAATTTTGCTTGGGACAAGCCCCTAAGCTCTGAGAGAAAACTCTGTCCAGGGGTTCATTTCCCTCCCCTGTGTCTGGAGGTTTTCACTTCCTTTAAATCTTTCTCTCCTCTACCTTATCGGGCCTCGCCTTAGCAGGCTGAGAGAGTGCTTTGGGCTCCGTGTAGGAGGCAATATCAGAACACAGGGAAGTCTTAGTCTCACTATCTTGGATCTCAGATAACACCTCTTTTGTGGCTTCCAAAGTCTGCTTACCCTGGACTTTCTCTGTAAGCAAAGCATCCCTGATCAGTCTCCAAAGGGAGAACATGGCGATTGGCAGGACTTCAGGCCCCTCCTTTCTCAAAGTTTTTTGAAGATCCCCACGGACCTCTTCCCACTCAGAAATAATGAGGGCTCCACTGGTGACGAACCAGGGACTCCATGTCTCTATAGTTTTAAGAAAATCTTCTAGAGTCTTAGTTTTTACAGCATTTCCCTGCTCATTCAATAATCTCTTTAATTGAAACTTTAACTCTGATTTGTCCTGGATATTTCCCATTCCTTAATTAATTTTTTTTATATATCTCCCCAATACGTCCCAGCCAGCTTAAGGGACGACCCGGTCCACTGTACCTCATTTTCTGATATATCGATATCTCAGTGGGACCTCCAGATGCCGCGCCAGTGCGGGCTGAAACCAAGAATCTCGGCAGAGGGTGTCCAGATTGAATGAATGCACAGAGCCATAGGTCCTCAGAGACCAGAACTCACTTTGTTTATAAATGGAAGAAGATTTTCTGGCCTTCTAGATACTGTCACAGATATTTCAGTTATAACTGCCAGCCAGTGGCCTTTTGAGTGGCCCAAAACGGAGACCATTACACAACTACAAGGAACTGGTCTGACTAGAAATCCTGAGCAGAGTAGTAATGAACTACATTGGAAAGATGGGGAAGGCCATGAAGGAACTTTTCGGCCATGTATTATTTCTTATTTACCGTGAATTTATGGGGCCGAGATATTATGTCCAGAATGGGGGTATATTTATATTCCCCCAGCACAGCTGTTACTAACCAGATGTTTCAACAAGGATTATAACCTAATCAAGGTCTAGGTAAGAATAATAAGGGAAAGATCAATCCTATCAGACCACAAGGTAGACCTCCTAGAGCAGGATTAGGGTATTTTTTAGGAGAGATCACTGAAAAACCTACACTATGGGTAAATCAGTGACCTCTAACACAAGAAAAATTACAAGCTACCCAGCAGTTAGTGCAGGAACGGCTGGATAATGGGCATATTTCAACATCTAATTCACCACGGAACTCTCCAATTGTTTATTATTAAAACGAAATCAGGAAAATGGAGATTGATTTAGGATTTAAGGGAGGTTAATTCAACCGTGCAGTCAATGGGAGTGTTACACCAGGTATTGCTTCTCCTACAGTGCTACCAAAGGGCACCCATAAAATTATTTGAGACTTAAAAGATTGTTTTTATACCATCCCTTTGGCATCACAAGATTGCCAAAGACTTGCTTTTAGTATTCCCTCAGTTCATTTCAGAGAGCCAATGAAGAGATACCAATAGAATGTCTTACTTCAGGGCATGGCAAATAGTTCCACCTTATGCCAGAAGTTCATGGCTCAGGCTATACAAAGGGTTAGAGATCAGTTTCCACAGGTTTATGTTACTCATTATATGGATGATATCCTGCTTGCTCACAGGGATGAGAATACTTTACTAGAGGCATATGGATTATTACAACAGAGCCTAAGCCATGCAGGACTAATTATTGCTCCTGAGAAAGTACAGAGGCACCCACCTTTTCAATATTTAGGTCATATGTTATACCCCAAAGAAATTAAGCCTCAGAAGACAAAATTAGGAAGGATGATTTAAAAACTCTTAATGACTTTCAAAGGTTGTTAGGAAATATATAGTGGCTGAGGCCTTATCTAAGGTTTCCTACAGGAAACCTTGAGCCTCTAAGGAAAGTTCTTAAAGGAGATAGTGATCCAAATTTTAGCACACAGTTTTAAGAAGCTGCCAGACAGATTCTCTCACAGATAGAGCAAGCTATACGAGAACAACGGGTTATGTTGTACTGTTTACAACCAAACAAGGCACACATGTATTTCATCTACAAGAGCAATTCCTATAGCAGTTTTATGGCAAAATGGACCACTTCTGTGTTTGCACCTTCCTGTATCACCAGTTAAAGTATTAAATCCTTATTTTGAAGCAGTAGCATGCTTAGGACAGAAGATCAGGAGGAATCTAGGAAATATTTTGGCAAGGAACCAGCTGTGATCAATGTTGCTTACACTAAGTAGCAAATTGAATTGTTATTCCAAAATAATGATTGTTGGGCAATTGCATTTGCTCAGTTTCAAGGTCAGATTGATAATCTTTTCCCAGCTGACAGCTGATGGAGGAGGGTTATCTGTGCATTGTGTTATTTTCATTGGTCAATAAAGAGACTGCCTTGGCCCTTTAATAGGACAGAAAATTAGGTAGGTGGAGTAAACAGAACAGAATGCTGGGAAGAGGGCTGTGAGGCAGACGCCATGGAGCCAGCCACCAGGTCAGACATGCTGAATCTTTCCCAGTAAGCCACACCTCGTGGTGCTACAGATTATTAGAAATGGGTTAATATCAAGATATGAGAGTTAGTCAGTAACTAACTCTCTAGAGATAATGGGCCAGGCAGTGCTTAAATGAATACAATTTGTGTGTTGTTATTTCTGGGACTAAGCTAGCCCTACGGGAGCCGGGCAGGACGAAAAGCAGGCCTGCCCGCAGCTCCGCAGCCCCTCACTACATATGGCGCCAACGTGTGGACAACTGTATCCACATAAAGCCTGAGACAGCTTGGCAAGTAATTCTAGAACAAAATGACAGCATTGTGTGTGGTTTCTTGGTAGCAACAATTTCTCGGGTCTGCTCTGCTTGCTAGAGACAAGCAAGCACTCTCATCTAAGACAGGCTTCCTGACTCAGCTTTAGCTGCAAAAGCCTGCAGCTCATTAAGAGGTCCTGCCACGAAACACTTAAATGGTGTTGATCAAAAGCTTAACGCATGCTTTTCGGTTTTCAGCCGTAGCAGGAAAAAAGCTGCGCTGTTTTAAAATGCCAGCTTTCTGGACTGTCCTGTCAGGGAAATCTCTGACTCTTTCAAGCAGGCAGTCTGACTGAGTGTGGTCTGTGAGCAGAGTGCTCCAGCTTGCTTGCTGGCAGGGACCTTGAAACGCCATAGAGTTGTGGCAGTAAAAATGGCTCCAGTGGTACCTCTACCATGAGTCTGGAAAGCTAAGAAATGGATTGGATCTAGCCGTCAAAGCCACGGTTTTAGACTCATGTGGTTAGAAAAAGAGAGTTATACAGTAAAAAGAGATTCAAAGACAAACAAAACCTCTAAATGGTTTACATTGTGTTAAAAATATATACAGGCTAAAAGTTAAAGTTCTTAAAGTAAAGAAAGAAAGGGAGAAATAGGGTGTGGTGGTACACACCTTTAATCCCAATGCCTGGGAGGCAGAGGGATATTAACCTCTGTGACTTCAAGGGACAGAGGTAGAGATTGACCTCTGTGACCTCAAGGTATGGTAGCACACACCTTTAATCCCAGCACTGGGGAGGCAGAGACAGGGATCTCTGTGAGTTCAAGGACAGCCTGGTCTACAGAGTTATTCCAGGACAAAGATAAACAGAGAACCTGTCTCAAAAAGTAAAAGTAAAAATATAAGAAATAGAGATTAAAGTAAAGCCACATAAAGATGGAAAATAAACAGAGAATCTTGATACTGTATGCTATTATGCTCTCTTTGAATTGTCTGAATGCTGAGGAAGGAGCAACAGCTGCTAAAAGATATTTGTTTATAAATGCTGCTGAACTAATCCAAGATAGATATGTTCAAAATACCTTGACTTTTGAATTTGGATCTAAGGATATGATACTTTGGAAAGGAGGTTCTTCTATTGTTTTCACAGAGGATGAGACCCTGTGGATTGCTTCTATCCCAATATGGTATGATAGACCACGCCCTCCTGAAAGGTTGTGAACACCCTCAAAAAATTACTTCATTCAACTATCAACTGAGACGAAGCTAGCAAACAGGTTTACTGTGAAAGACCTGATTAACAGCGCCCCTATTCAGCAGGAAGAAGTTTGGAGAGAAATAACTACGTCCATATTCCCAGATATTGTTTATAAATGTTCTTTTACATTTAAAGGGGGATATAGTATAGATATGAATAATTTGCTTTGTTATGGATTTTAAGGTCAATTTTGTTTTATGTGTATATATTTCTGATTTTGATTGTGTAGTTCATTTAAGAATGCAATGTATAATTAAAAATATAGGTTGTTAATGGATAATCATCGATAATAGTCAAGCTTGTAGTAATGTTAGTCTGATTTTCTAGAAGTGCATAGATATATTTCAGATACACATTCATATCTTTCAAAGACTACAGAACATGGCATTTAATGTTTTAATAACTTAGGACTTTTCATGACAATGAGACACGTCTGCTCCTGGCAGCACCAATCTACTTCAAGAGGAAGATGGGCATCGAAGAGGCTCCTTATGGAGTTTGATAGCCATTTGGGCAAGAAACTGCTCTTGCCTGAACTGTTGTATAAACTGGACACAGAACCCGCAGAGAGAGGACTGCTGAACTTGCCTAAAGGTGAGATGATCTTTCGGGTTCCTGATTCATGAAAGAATCTGTGAGACATTCTGTAGGACACAACAGATAGTGACTGAACAGCCTTTGAAATTTCCTGCTTCATGGAAATGTCTCTGGATATTATGGGCCTGAAGGCCAAAAATGGATGCCCCAACGATACAGAGGAACTTTGGGTGACTGTCCAGGCAGCGAGATGTCTCTGTCATTTCTAGAGTTTTGGAAGTTGCTTACTTCTTGTTTACTTAGGTAATATGTCCTTCTGGAGTCTTTGATGGAGTTGAAGAATGAATAGTCATAGTTATAGTTTTCCATTATTATGATAAAGATATAGTTATAAATATTGTGACTGTAATTCTTGCTTGATAACTGTTTTGCTATGTGTAATTTTACTATGTTAAAATGAAAGCCTTTCTTTTTTGTTTAAACAGAAAAAGGGGAAATGATGGAGGAGGGTTATCTGTCTATTGTGTTATTTTCATTGGTCAATAAAGAGACTGCCTTGGCCCTTTAATAGGACAGAAAATTAGGTAGGTGGAGTAAACAGAACAGAATGCTGGGAAGAGGGCTGTGAGGCAGATGCCATGGAGCCAGCCACCAGGTCAGACATGCTGAATCTTTCCCGGTAAGCCACACCTCGTGGTGCCATACAGATTATTAGAAATGGGTTAATATCAAGATATGAGAGTTAGTCAGTAACTAACTCTCTAGAGATAATGGGCCAGGCAGTGCTTAAATGAATACAATTTGTGTGTTGTTATTTCTGGGACTAAGCTAGCCCTGCGGGAGCCGGGCGGGACGAAAAGCAGGCCTGCCTGCAGATCCGCAGCCCCTCACTACAGACAGCAGTTTACACAACTGCATTCATTCATTTCCTAAAACTGTGGCAAAAGATCCCATAAAGGATGCTTTGTTAATTTTCACTGATGGCTCACCTAATGGGAAGGCTACTTATGTAGTCAATGGTAAAGGACATGCTGTGCAGACAGAACCAGCATCAGCTCAAATAGATGAGCTGCAAGCTGTATCTTTAGTGCTTAAAAATTTCGCAAATGAGGCTTTTAATCTATATACTGACAGCTGGTATATTTATAAGGCTTTGGAAATATTGGAAACAGTCCCTTATATAGGGTCTAGAAATAAACAAGTTAAGATATTGTTTCAGCAGATTCACTAGACAATACAACATAGAAAGTTACCGTGTTTTGTGGGACATATCAGAGCGCATTCAAATCATCCTGGCTCAATAGCTGAAGGTAATGTTTTAGCTGATGAATTTTAAAAAATAATTGCTCTATCTAAGATTGAACTTGCTCAGTAGTCACATGCTTTGCACCATCAAAACAGTTAAAGTTTAAGCAATTTCAATTGACCAGGGAAGCTGCTTGCCAAATTGTTAAGCAATGTGAGAGATGCCCACAATATCTACCTGTGCCTCATTTAGGGGTAAATCCCCGAGGACTGTTTCTTAATTATATATGGAAAATGGATGTTACTTATGTTACCTAATTTGGAAAATTGAGATATGTGCATGTGACAATCAATACATATTCATGATGGCCACTGCACAAACTAGGGAAGCTGCCAAGTGTGTAATAACTTAGTGCTTGAAATGCTTTTCATGTATAAGAACCCCAAAAGTAATAAAGATGGACAATGGGTTCAGATATGGTAACAGAGCAATTCAACGATTTGGCATCCAATGGAATATCGTACATGAGACTGGCGTTCTCTATAATCCTCAAGGACAAGGAATTGTGGAACGTGTCCACGGGTCCTTGAAAACACAACTCCAAAAGATAAAAGCAGGAGAGTTGTATCCTCAGACACAATATAACACCTTAAATCATGCACTGTTTATGCTAAATTTTCTAAATATGGATGTCCAAAAGTGACCAGCAGCGGACACATTGTGGCATTATATACAAAGACCACCTTTGCTAAAGCAAGGTGGAGAGACCCTTGCATTGGAATATGGAGAGCGACAGACTCCATATTAATTTGGGGTCGAGGGCATATCTGTGTTTTTTGCCAGGAAGAAGCTAAAGCAAGATGGCTTCCAGAGCAACTGGTTCAAGGCATTCAGCAGAATACCCGACCTGGATGACATCATAGCTGATAATGGCCCAGCAAGAGAAACAAAATAAGAGGTGACCTAGGAGGAATCTGTGAGCTGGCTTTCCCAGCCCCCACAGAAAGGAATGGCTGATTAGGGACCTGCTGTTGTTGCCACCACTCTCTACTGCAGGATGCCATTCAGCCTCCCGAGGTTCCAGACAAAGAGACCCTGCTGAGGTGACTACTATGGCTGCAACTTGTTGAGGTTTGAATCCTACTTGCTTGAAACTAAGATGCAGACTGAACATTTGACTCTTTTAGTGTCTGGAACACAGAACTCATTTTGGTTAAAATATTGGACCTGAGAACTAAGACCTAAGCTTTCCCCTCAGGGAAAGAAGACTCAAAATAAGAAATGACTGAAACCTGATTCAGTTAAGAAAGAGGCAGCCTAAGGATGTAACAGTTGCTCAGAGACTGAAACTGGTATTTGATAACAGCAATGCCATGGTACTTTTATCAGTATTGACCTGATATTTGTAACTGCATATAAGATGTTGAAAAAAGTTGGTATTGACCAATGATTTTGAGAATCATGGTACTGACCTGAAGAAATTTGGAGAAGTTGGTATTGACCTACAATGCTGAGAATATGATATTGACCTGTCAACTGCTGCGAAAAGTTTGACACCCCCTGTAAATGTTTGGAGTTAATGCATATGTTAAAAAATTTTAGATTTTGATACAATGTAAAAGATTTAAGAGGTGCTCTAAAATAGCGGAAGAAACATTTTCAACTCAGGCGATTCTTTTCTCCTTTAAATAGGAGACTATAACTTTAGGGAGAATGATTATTCCTAAAGCATTATAATTTATCCTGACAAGAAAGTATGGCTCTGAGACACAGTGCCCCAAAGTATCTCTCTTCCATAAACTAGATTTCAAAATAATGGTAATTTGGGTAAATAGGGAGGTCTTTATCCAAGCCAGGCGTGATTGTCTGCACTATTGCAGAAGCACAGATTGTATTAAAATTAATAAGAGAGAGTGGATTGTGGGCCCATATTACTACATGGTGTGACAGCCAAGTTCTCTGGCCATGGTTAGAATCTAGAGCAGACATGTACCCTTCCAGACAGGCTGTCTCTACCGGAACAAAGGCTCAGGATAGCTGCTCCTTTTCTTTTGTAATTACGTAGATCACCTGAGAAGAGGTGTTAATTCCAAGCCAGTGACAGAGCTGTAGCTCTGACTGTAGTCCTGCTCTAGGAAAGACAGGCCTACACAAGACCTTGTCTCAAAAGAACAGAAAGCAAAAACAAGCAAGGAGTGTGGAACAAAGGGAAAAGTGGTGGGGCTGGACACAGCCTTCAACCCTGGCCTCCGAGCACCTTTATCATTGATAGACCTGTCTTTCACCCAATGATCTCTCACCTACAAGTGATTTAACCACATCTGTGAGGCAGAAGAAAAACTCAGGCGAGAGGGCAAGGGAATCTGCCATGGCAACACTTATGCAACAAAAAGTTCAAGGTCTCAGCTAGTCTTATCCAGTTGGTGCCTAAAATCTGGAGAGAGATGGACAGACCATGTATGCACTGTCCTTGTCCTCATGGAGCCAGAAGATGATCCTGACATGACATAGGGACCCACAGGAGTGAGTGTGTGTGCGTGTATGTGCATGTGTGTGTGTGTGTGTGTGTGTATGTGTGTGTGTGTGAAGCAAATATATCTAGGATAACACATGCATATCATATTTCTCTTTTCCTTTCTTTTATTATTAAATTGACTCCTTTATTTTGCCTCTCCCATTTATCCATCAGCTAAACAGCACTGATTTAGTCATCCTGCAAATGGAAATTAGCCAAGAGCAGTACTTTTTTTGGTGGTGGAGGGAAGAGTTTCTCTGTAAAACAGTCCTAGCTGTCCTAGAACTCATTTTGTAGACCAGGCTGGCCTTGAACTCATAGAGATCAAACCTGCTGCTGTCTCCTGAATGCTGGCATTAAAGGCGAGGACCACCATGCCTGACTCTGTACCATCTCATTTTCAGACTGTTCTTGAGGATGAGAGGTGTTTACATTTTCACTGCTGTGTTGGTGAGATGGCTCACGCCTCCAAGGTTGGTAACCTGAGTTCAGCCTTGGATCTGAACACTGGGAGAAGAGGACTGATTCCAAGAAGTCATGCTCTGGCCTGCACTCCCCCATAAACAGAAAATGTTATTTAAATTCTTCCCTGTAAGCTGATATTACACGGCTTGCCCGGAAGCACATAGCAAACCGCCAACAGATAAACTGGCTCCTAACCCAACACTGTTTCTAATTTTTGTTGGGGAATGCATGATACAAACCAAATTCTGAGAGGGCTGGAGCAAGGGTGGTTCAGACGAGGGAAAGCAGATTCTTGGTGACTTTGACCTGGGTCCCCCAAAACCCTGGGGGTCCTTAGAGTCCTTCCCACCTGGTTGCTATCCACTGGTTTCTGTGGTCAGGGACTGGAGAATGCCATGGTTCTTCAGCTCTGAGATCTGTAGGGACAGGCGACCTTCAGAGTGAGGGTTGACTTCCTGTCCCCCCCCACACACACACACAGCTCTTCCCACCCACTGTATATGAAACATTCTGGAAATGAGAGGCAGGACGAATATAGTCTTCTCTGATGGACTGATTAAAAGTGTGTGTGTGTGTGTGTGTGTGTGTGTGTGTGTGTGTACATAGGCCAGAGGTGAACTTCGGTTTAGTTTCTCAGGAGACTTCCACTTTACTTTTTGCAACAGGGTCTCTCACTGGTCCATGGGCTCCCCGCTTTGGCTAGACTAGCTGCCCATTGAGCCCCAAGGTCTGCCCGCCTCTGCCCCACAACACTAGGATTATAAGCACATGCCGCCATGCCCAGCCTTTTATGTGTGTTCCAGGCATCAGACCCAGGTCCTCATGTGGGCATGACAACAACTTTTCTGTGGATTACCTCAGTCCTAACTGCGTGTGCATGTGTACGCTCACGTGAGCTCAGAGCCGAGTGCACACTAAACACTCATTCTACACTGAACTATACCCCAGTTCTAAATTCAGTCTTGTTTTGTTGAAGACAGAGTACAGCTATATTGTGCAGGCAGGCCTTGAACTCTTGTCTTCCTGTCTCAGACTCTGATGTGCTCGGGCTTACAGGCCTGCACCACCTCCTCCAGCCAAAAGTTATTCTGAAAGTTTAGCTTCTGGAGAACGCCGACTGTGCAGTTGCAGTTTGTTAATGCGCGGGACAAACGCATGTCCTTGTTGAATGCTAATAAACACAGAGGCACACAGCTCCTTTGGAACAGTGGGGTGCCTTTGGCATCCCTAGTGCATGCGGTGCTCATCCTCTGGGGGCTATGATCTTCTCAGACAGACACAATGTGTCAGGTTTGTGCTTGCCCAAGCCTGGAGTCTATGCCCTCCTGTGTCCCCAGTACACAAAAGCCTAGGTTGGCAGCAGAGGCACGCAAGAGCGGGTGATATATACCGGAACTCCTCTGAAAGCCACAAGTGCGCCACTGTCCTTGTACAATGAGGAGTGCCCAGCAGAGACACTTTCCACCTGCAAGACAGACAGACAGACAGACCAGGGTCAACTTCCTGCAGGACTCTCCCACAGACCACGATTTAAATTCCTCACCTTTTCCTAGAATAAGAAAGACATGAACTTTGGAGAAATCTATAGAAAAACCATTTAGACATGGTGGTGTACTTGGGAGGTCGAGGCAGGAGAACAGAAGAGCCTATCTCTACCCTCACCTCCCAGAGGGGGTGGTGCTGCAGGCTTTTGCTTGAGACGCTGGGTTCACATGATCTGAAGAGAAGCATGTAGCATTGGACATGTAGTACTGTAGGTCTAACACTGTGTATCATGAATATGGCTAGGGTACCCACCAAAAGAGAAAGGAAGGGAGGAAAAGGGTAGAAGAGGGGAGGACAAAACTATAATAGGATTACTTAATGTAATTTAAGAAATCACTTGATGTATGTCTTGTACATATATACATATTGGGCCATGCGTGCCAAAGCATGCGTGTGCAGGCCAGAGGGCAATTTGTAGGAGTTGGGTCTCTCCTCCCACTATGTCAGTCTGGGGACAGAGCTCAGGTCTTTAGCTTTGGCCGCAAGCGCCTTTCCTGCTGAGCCATCTCACCAGCCCCCAAGTCTCTCTACTGTTGCAAGTCTTGGAATTTGCATCAGTGAAGTTCATTTAGGCACTTTGCCCAGCCCTTTCACTCAGAAAACCCTTAACCTGATAGCCTTTTAAAACATAACAGCTAAGTAGCCCTGGCATGCACCCTTAATCCCAGCACTTGGGAGGCAGAGGTAGGCAGAGAGATTGAGGCCAGCCTGGTCTACAGAGTGAGTTCCAGGACAGCCAGAGCTACACAGAGAAACTGTTTCAAAAAAAAAAGAAAGAAAGAAAGAAAGAAAGAAAGAAAGAAAGAAAGAAAGAAAGAAACCAAGAATAACAAAAGAATCAAAACCAAATATCAGAGACAAAGTCCTTGTATAACTGGTTCCCACTCACATCACAAGCACAGATTAGGGCCAATCCTCCTACCACGTTAGACCCAAGCATTTAAAAATCATAGCTGTGATGGCTATTCTTGGTTGTCAGCTTGACTACACGTAGAATTAACAAATCTAAGCTGCTGGACAGACCGTGGGGGATTTTTCTTGACCATCTGAAGCAGAAGGAGGCACCTTAACTCTGGGCCCACACCTGCTCCTGGCAGCCTACATAAAGGACACAAAAACAGAGGCTCTGGCTTTGCCTGCTGGCCCTCACTCTCGTTGGCAAGTCCACCCTTTTGGTGGCATTAGAGGCTATTACCTCAGGATTCTGGTGTGTTCTGAAGACCAGCTGAGACATCCAGACTCATGGACTAAACAACTGCCAGGTTCTTGAACTTTCTGTTAGGTTAGTAGGATCACAGCCTGTAAGTCACTCGAACAGACACACACACACACACACACACACACACACACACACAATCAGTTCTGTCCTCTAGAGAACCCTAACTAATACATATGAATAAATGGCATATGAACTATTGTGAGATAATATTTCAGTGGTTAGGTAATCAAATATCAAAAAATGTGATAATTTTTTTTAGTTAGATGATCAAGGGTTACAATAACATTCAGGTATGTCTAACCTTTCAACCTCACAACAGACACTGTCATCTAACAAATTTACAATCAAGAACCACAGACTCAAGTTATAACAAAGAGAAAATTGCAAGAAAGGTGTTCTAATGCTATTCAAAAGCTAAGTAAGACAGTGAGCCAAAGCCAGTGATTGACAAGGAAGAGAATACTAAATTAACTGATGGAAGTCCAAACAATACTGATTTCTTAGGGAATTTCAGACACTAACTCCATTCCCCAACCGAAGAAAGAGGAAACAAGAATCTTCAAATGACCCAGGAAACAAGATACCACCTACACGTGCACAGATTCTTCTGGTTTTCAGACAGAATCACGGGAGCCATGGCTGACCTTGAACTCATTCTTTAACTGAGAATGACCTAGATTTCCTGATTCTTTTGTCTCTATCTCTCAAGTGTTAACATCACAGATATCCCACCATGGTGGCTAGAAACACCTGTCTCTGTCTGTCTGTCTGTCTATGTGACTGTCTTTCTGTCTGATCCTGGAAATAAAGCCTACTGCTGCAGGCACGCTAGACAATTGTTTTACTGCAGAACTACAGCTTCAGCCCATGACCTCCAAGAATGAAGATATATGATCATTTCCCCTAAATATTTCTAAAACTCCACATTGTCTGTCTCGTTAACAGTACAGCCCCCAAACAGCACCTCCTTCTCCAAGCAGGAGCACTCACCTGTCCATCTTGTAGTTTGTTCTCAGTCCCAAAAGAGTAAGATTTCACATTCATGCCTCAAGATCACTGTTCAAACTAGCCTTGTACTCAGGCTCTGGAAAGGGTTTGACTCGATGGTCTGAGCTCCAAGGCTCCCAGGAGAGCCACAGGCCCATATGCTCTACCTCGGCCTTCCTTCTTGGCAGCCATGCAGGCTACAAGTAAGCAAACAGTCCCTTTGTGCCATCACCAAGGTGCAGAAGGTTTCTGTGAGTCCTGAATGGAGCCCTGGGGACTGTGAAACTTCCCTCTGGAAAACAGTGGTGGTGTGGGGCGGGGAAAAGACGAAAAAACTGGCTCCATCATTCAGTTATATCTCCATTCAAGGAGGAAAAGCCTTTAAAATCTTCTATCAACTGTGAATCTATTCTAAATAAACAGGATGCTTAGCCAGATGTCTACTGCTTACAGCCCACAACGCAGGTCTGAATCGGACAAACAGGGGACTGGAGGGGTCTGGGAATGGACTATGACTGTCTAGACAGCAGTGGCACTAACCTAATTAGTGTGGTCTGTTTCTGGCCATGATGTCACTGAGACCTAGCTGGCTGATGGGGGTGAGGCTGACTGGTGGTTGCACTTTACTGAAGAGCTCTGGCTTTGTTCAGGTGCTAGACCCAGGAGGAGCTCTGGGGCTTAGGAATCTAGGCCTGTTTCCAGAGGGAAAGAAACTCAAAATACCAGATGATATCGTAACCTTGCTCAGCCAAAATGTTCAAGTGTGTTTGTGTGTGTGTGTGTGTGTGTGTGTGTGTGTGTGTACAGTTGTGGTGCCGGCAAGCAAATCCAGCATTTGCTTACACTTCAAGCATGCCAAGTGAATGTTCTACCAATAAGCTACATCTCCAGCTCACCTTATGTGTACATAAGAGCTTGCATGCTCCTGTGTGTGCAAGTGTACATCTCTGTGTGTGAGAGGGTGAGGAAGACAACTAAAGATGTTGTTACAACCCAGGGTCTGTTCAGCTTAGTTTTTTGAGACGGGATCTCTCATTTTCCTGGAATCCAACAAGCAGGCTGGGCAGGCCAGTCAGTGAGCTTTAAAGATCTGAGTGTCTCCATGGTCTTAACACTCTGACTATATATATGTGCTACAAAACTACCACACTCAATTTTTAGATATTATTATTTTCATTCATGCAGGTGTGTGTGTCTATCATGTATGTACAGATGTCCTTAGGGTATTGGATCAGCTGGAGATGGAGCTACAGATGCTTGTAAGCTGCCATGCAGGTGCTGAGAGCGGAATTCTGGTCCTCTGCAAGGGCAACAAATATTCTTAGCTGATGAGCCTCTCCCTCCCTCCCTTCCTCCCTCCTTCTCTCTCTCTCTCTCTCTCTCTCTCTCTCTCTCTCTCACTGATGTAGGGATGTGGATACACAAACAGAATGTGGAGATGCAGTTCAGTCTGGCCTCAGACTCGCTATGTAGCCAAGGCTTGCTTCTGCTTCTCAAGGGCTGGAACAACGCTCTGGAAAGCTGAGAACTCTCGCCCTGCTCTTATGCCTTTCCTCTCATGTCGTCAGGACTAGGGCAGGACAAAGGTCACATCACAATCACGAGGGACTAGACATCATGGATGCCTGTCACAACAGATGATTGTGTCAACCTGAGACAGTCTTCTCGTGGACAAGAGTTCCCAAGACCTTAGTTGCAGGGATTGATGTGTGTGGGTCAACAGAAAAACATGAGGCCTGGGACATAGATCAGAGGAAAAGCAATTGCTCATCATGTGTGAGATCTTGGGTTCAATTCCCAACAATGGCAAAAAATATGTAGATCAGAGATCACCCTCAAAAGGGTAGTGTATGCCCCTGGAGGCAGAGTCAGGAGAATCACTTTAAGTTTCAGGGCCACCTCATTTACATAGAGTTCCAGACCAGCTGAGGATACATAGCAAGACTTTGTCTCAATAAAAACAAAATAAGGGCAGGTGAAATGGCTTAGTGGGTAGAGGTGCTTACCAGCAATTTTCATGACCAGAGTTCAATCCCCAGAGGGACCCACATGGTAGAAGGAGAGAAACAGGTTGTCTTCTGACTCCACACAGGCACCATGGCAAACACAGTTCCACTTGCCCTCCTCCCGACCCACTAAATAAAATTTTAAAAAGCAAAACAAGAAGAGGCTGGGAAGACGGCTCGGTGGGTAAGAGAGCTCGCTTCGGGGGTAAAGTCCTGAGTCTGGCTCCCTAGCACATGGGGATGAAGATGTAATGACTACCGGTTGATGGTCCTAGTTCCAGGTCCTGTCAGAGCCCTAGCTTCAAAGGCACAAGGCACAGAGAGAGACAGAATAGGTCAATTGACAGTCCTCCTTGGGCCTTCTGTGTCTATATGGCAGGCATGCTGACACCCACACCAAGGAGTCAGGTGGAAAGGCCAGGGTTGTAGCATAGCGGCAGGACGCTAGATTCCACCCTTAATACCAAGGGAAGAAAAATGTGGGTGGAGGGTTCTCACACAACTGACCACCAACTTCACAGGCTCGGAGGACTAGGCGGGGAGACAGGCCTCACCACAGAGTCGGCTCTCGACTGGAGGAATCTGATCTACCTTCCTCAAAGACTGGCTGCCAGGAACAAACTGGGATCACTGACAGCTTTGGGGCTGTGATCTAGGAAGGATGTGGTCCCTTACCTGCAGCATCCCCAGGAACTAGCTTCCTCTCCCTGGAACCTCAGCATCCACCTCTCCTTTCCCCCCATCTTGGCCTGGATGACAATAGAGGATCACACACACACACACACACACACACACACACACACACACACACACACCAGCTAACCTGGCAGGGGCACAGGTAGCTTTGCTGGGCAGGCTCAGGAAGGCTTTCCTCTCACTATGTAGGAAACAAAGCAAGCATCACAGAGGCATGCCCTGCTTTATTTACATGGTCGACAGGAGCACTGCTGGGGCCTGTGAAAGGGACAAAATTCTCAGTTATGAAGTCCTCCTCCTGATGGTTGGTATTTGAGGAAATGGGCTTCCTATAAAAACAGTCTCAAATCAAGTACTTATCTCGGGCCTATTCTTCTCAAAGGCCAACGATAAGAGGGTAGAATAGCTACAGTGTCCTCTGCTGCTAACTTAAAGAGGTCATTTAGAAGCTGGTTTATCCTTAAATGCAAATGGACACACGGGCATGATGATCCCTGACGGTCTTTCTTGACGCTTGTTCCCTGGCAGCTCTGAACGTAGAGGCCCTCTCCGAGTAATTGCAATTAGGGGCAATGTCAGGGACCAGAATTCTGCAGTGAGCGACAGATTCAGGAGAGTGCTTTCCAGCTCTCAACAGGGCTCTCATGTGAAGAAATGCAGACTAGCAGAGGCTGTGTGGGGACACGGGTACTGAAATTTTCTCAGTGTCTGTAAGGGAAAGTAGAGGAAAGCTGTGAGTTGCCTCTGAGGTTTCAGCGAATCCATCACAGAACTGGCACCAGAACCCAGGTCTTCTCTGCCCCCCAGCGGGATCGCCCTCAGACCTGCAACTTGCAGCCTAGTTCGGACCAGCGGTGACCATTTCCATCCCTCATTGTCTT
Organism: Myodes glareolus; assembly: GCF_982192425.1. Classification (NCBI taxonomy): domain Eukaryota; kingdom Metazoa; phylum Chordata; class Mammalia; order Rodentia; family Cricetidae; genus Myodes; species Myodes glareolus. Next base: position 39,166,042 of record NC_142031.1, on the reverse strand, counting down.
CCTCACTCGCATCTTCCTCACCACACGTTCTCTGGCTCACCAGACACATTCCCAACCTACCAGTAAGGGTCACCGCACAGCCCATGGAGCCTCATCGCTCAGGTGCTAAGTGACTCCTGGCCTGAGCAGGAACTAAGTTTCCCTGCAGGCAATTGAAACTGCATTGGACAAAGAGCACAAAGAGCGAGGATGGACCATCTTGATTAGCTTTGCGCTGCCATTGGTCAAAGTTCGTTGGACTGGATTTGCTTGGTGTTTCTCAAACGACAAACAACTGGAGCGGAGCTTCAGACTTAAAAGCCGAGTTCAGACAGAGAGTTCGCCTTATTCCAAGCTCAGGCTGCAAGATGTGGCTCACCTTGCTGCTGCTGGCCACACTGCTGCTGGCGGGTCTCCGCTGGGCTTATGTGGGTCTCTTCCGTGGAAACTCCCCGAACCCCTTCGCCGAGGACGTCAAGCGGCCACCTGAACCCCTGGTGACCGACAAGGAGGCTAGGAAGAAGGTTCTCAAACAAGGTCAGCTGGAGGGACTGTGGGTTCCAGGACTGCTCTCCGGCCTTCTGCTAATGCAGGACACGGACCTGCCTATCATTTGAAAAGTGCTGGGAAAACTCACGTGCATACGAAGCTCCACGTCTTAATATTCTTTGCTCCTGAAGTTTTGGGTGCGGGCACTACCCTTGACACACCAAGATGTTGGCATAACCTTGTCCAAACCCTTCCGGTTAGAATCTCTTCAGATAACAGCTGACGTAGAGTAAGAGACCTTTCACCTACTTGGTTCTAGAACCAAATTTTCATAAGCCTCTGTGCAAACTCGGGTTATGGGAAGTAGAACAGAAAAATTTCCCAACAAGTGGTTTGACAAGCAAAGTGTAGTACCAGTTCATAGGACTGAAGCTTTATAAACCTGCAGCGTTTCACTACTGCTTTGGGATAAGAACAATACACTCCATTCATCCCGACATCTGTAAAACATGAGTAGATTTGCTTGCTCCCAAGGTTTTGGATTTTTGTGAGAGGTCTCACTTTTGGATCAGAACTGGCTTCACACTCACCATGAAGCCCAGGCTCAAACTTGGAGCAGCCCTTCTGCTTCTGCCTACAGGATGATGGGATTACAAGCAGGTAACAACACGCCCAGCCTTTGAGATTCTAAAGAAGTGTTGGGGCTGCGCATAGTGGTGCAAACTAGCAATTCCAGCCTGGACTACACAGGGAGACCCTGTCTAAACAAACACCAAATAATCAAAACATTCAAATGAAAACACTCAAAAAAAAACAACAAGGATCTCTTGTCTCACCTCCAGGGGACTCTTGCTTGTAAACTTTAGCATAGGCTACCTGAATTCAGTATTTCCTGGGGACTGACCATGTATTCCTAATCCTTGAGTGTCTACTTCCTAAGGTGTACTAATCCAGGTATTTTATTATTGTTATTGTTTGTGCATTTGGGGAGGGGCAAAGATCTCATACTTGTTGCCCAAGCTAATTTAGACCTTGCTATGTAGGCCAACCTAAAATTAACAATGATTCTCCTGCCATAGAAAGAGATTACAAATGGTGGGGTTACAGGTGTGAGCCTGCTGCAGCCAGCGCAGCCTGGATAGCCGAGACTGGCGGCAGGGGAGGGGGGGATTGAGAAATGGAAACTTCTCTTCAGGTGGAGGAACAGCAACCTGTATTTTCCCCAGCAACCTTTTATACCTCTGCTCCTTCTGTGGAGGAGCCCCACCGGCCAGAAAGAACACAAACGTCCTTGTCAATTACAGACCACGAGGAAGTTCCACTGTCAGTCAGGGGGAGTGAGGGCAGCTGGATCACAACATGAGCCACCATGGCCTGAGCAATGAATTTCTTCGGGGGAACACTGTCTCTCAATGTAGCCCAGGCTGTACTGAAGCTTTCTATATAGACCAGGCTGGCCTTGAATCACTGAGACTCTTCTTCCTCTTCCTCTGAGTGCCGGGACTAAAGTTGAGAGCCGCTACATGTGCCCTGGGCAGTGATTTTTAATGAACAGATGTTTCTGGACCTAGTGGCACATTCCTGGAATCCCATGCTGGGGAGGAAAGACAGGTGGATCTCTACACAGGGAGTTCAGGCCCTTTAGGGCTACACACTGAAACCCTGTCTCCAGAAAACCCACATCAACGAGTCACGGAAAGGAAAGAAAGAAAGGGGAAATGAAGGACGAGAGCAGGAGAAAACAACAAACTCAGGTCTTGTGTTGGACAAGCTTTCTAGGTCAGGTGACTGCCACACCAGTGGCCTTTGTGAGGTTGTACTGTGACTCTCAGAGTAACAGCCGTGAGCAGCCCTGCCAGCCCCAGCTCCATTGGCATTCATAGACCTTGCTCTTCCAGAGAAGCCCAGTTCCCAGAGCCCCCAGCACAGGTTCCTCCCTCCCCGTGTTCTTTTCTTTCCGTGCTCGCATTCACAGAAATGTCTGCACTTAGATTACACTGCCTGTGCTCTTGCCCTCTTTCCGGTTTTTTCTACAGTAGTCAGTTGCTTCCTACTTTCTTTGAAAGTTATGAAAATCCCCAGGTACGTAGTAGGGTTATGACCCATCTCATCACTGTTTAATCTGCCTGCCTGGTCCTGAGTCTTTTCTGGTAATATATTTTGAGCCATATTAATCAAGAGTTCTCTGCTAAAGGCCCTAGACAGGGGTCTGTCTCTCTCTCTGTCCTGTTTTGACACTGGGTCTAATGAGCCCAGGCTGTCCTGCAGCTCATCTGTGTAACTGAGGATGACCTTGAACTCCTAACCCACCTCCCAAGTGCTGGAATCGCAGCAGTGCACCAGCATGCCCAGCTTGCCTTAGAGGTTTCTCACATAGTATAAGCTAGAGAGGTCCCCTCTGGCTCCTCTGCCTCCCTGCTCTTGTCTGAGAAGCCCACCCTCTGTCTCCTCCCCTCTCCAGCATTCTCAGCCAGCCGAGTACCAGAGAGGCTGGATGCCGTGGTGATTGGCAGTGGCATTGGCGGGCTGGCCTCAGCTGCGATTCTGGCTAAAGCTGGCAAAAGAGTCCTTGTCCTGGAGCAACATACCAAGGCAGGGGGCTGCTGTCATACCTTCAGAGAAAATGGCCTTGAATTTGACACTGGTAAGGCTTGTGTGGTAAAGGGTTGGGAGCTTGGCTCTGTCTTTGGGAGGCTAGGAACGGGTACTAATGGGTGATATTGGGTATGCACATTGGGATAATTTGGGGTCACCTATATGTTTTGGAGGTCCCAGCTTCTTTCTGGTCATCTCCATTTCTTTCTGGCCTGGCAAGAATTGGGTGTTATATGTTCTGGTAGATTCTCATAGACCGGGTGGGCAGCCCTCTCCGGGCATGAACTTGGCCAAGCAGGGCAACCTCCTCCCTACTTGGCACATTTCCAGAGACCAATTTCCTTCTCTCTGTATCTCCTTTTGTTTCCCAACAGGAATCCATTATGTTGGACGCATGCGCGAGGGCAACATTGGGCGTTTTATCTTGGACCAGATCACTGAAGGACAGCTGGACTGGGCACCCATGGCCTCTCCTTATGACCTGATGATACTAGAAGGGCCCGGTGGCCGAAAAGAGTTCCCCATGTACAGTGGGAGCAAACAGTACATCCAGGGCCTTAAGGAGAAGTTCCCCAAGGAGGAAGCTGTCATTGACAAGTACATGGAGCTAGTTAAGGTAGCATGAACCACAATCAGCACCCACAGTTCATTCCTAACAAGACTGACTGTTTCATTGGTGAAGGACCTGGTTGGGAGGAACTGAGGTGGAGAGGCAGGCAGGAAGGACTGGTCGTGTCTGTCCTACATGCAGTGTACACTTGTATATACCTGTGCCCTGCCTGACTCTTCAGCTGCCGCCCTCTCGCTGGCCTCTAGGCGGCACCTCTGGGAAGTCAGGCTTTGAGGAAGTTAGATGTCCTCTGAGAGGAGCCAGTCTCTTGGTAGTTTCGTAATTTTTGACATAGAGTCCCTAGTGTAGCGCTGGCTGGCCTGGAACTCACAGAGATCCACCTGCCTCTGCTGGGTATATGCCATCACAGCTGGCTTCTGGACTGGGGTATTTGGAAGGAATTTGAGGGCAGGAGATGTGGCTCATGCTTCGCATGTACAAAACTCTAAATAAGTTCCTGAGCACCGCATGAACTAAACAAGATGGTAATCTTAGCACTCAGGAGGTATGAGCAGAGTCATTTGTAGTTCAAGGTCACTGGGATATCTGAGACTGTATATATATATATATATATATATATATATATATATATATATATATATATAAAACTACAGTTATTTTTTGAACTGGAGAAGGAAGAGCAAGTACAGACTCATAGTGGGAAGAAGGAGAAAAATCCGGGGCCATGTTCTTGTTGTTGTCGTCATGTTGTGGTTGTTGTTGTGTTGCGATGAGGAAGACAGTCTTGCTATAAAGTCCTGACTTGGCTGTCAGTGTATAGCTCTGGTTTTCATTGAACTCAGAGAAATTCTCCTGCCTTAGAATCTCAGCGGTTGGGATAACAATCCTGAGCCACCAAGCCTGCTCAGCTTACATTTTTTTACATGTCCAAAAATTCAGACATGAGTAAGCATTTCCAGTCCTGCAGTCAGTGCCAGCTGTAAGAGAGGTGTCCAGCCTACAGGGGATCCAAAGACTCCCCCTACCCTTTCTTCCCCAGGTGGTGGCCCGTGGAGCCTCCCATGCCATCCTACTGAAGTTCCTCCCGTTGCCCTTGACTCAGCTCCTCAACAAGTTCGGGCTGCTGACTCGTTTCTCTCCCTTCTGCCGAGCATCTACCCAGAGCCTGGCCGAGGTCCTGCAGCAGCTCGGGGCTTCCCCTGAGCTCCAGGCTGTTCTCAGCTACATCTTCCCCACTTACGGTGGGTGGCGACTGGCCCAGGCTCTTCTAAGCTGCTGGTCTCTCAGCTTTTGGTCTTTCTTCCCCATCTGCCTGGCTGACAAGCCAGAATAGACCCAGGCCTGCTGGTGTTTGTCGATAAGGGTTGAGAAGTCTGTTCCCTGCTGGACACTAGTAGAAATTCTTTTTTATAAACTCGAGATTTCTTTTTCTCTTCTCCCCTTTATCTTTTTCTCTTCTCTTCTTCTTTTTCTTTTCTCTTCCTTTTTGGAGGCAGAGTCTTCCAGGCAAGCTTTGAACTCTTGTAGTGAAGGGTGCCCTTAAATCCCGATCCTTCTGCCTCCACCTCCCAGTGCTAGGATTATAGCTATATGCTGCCAAGCCTGGTTTTGTGGTGCTGGAGAGCACACCCAGGCCTTCCTGCATGCTAGGAAAGCACCTTGCTAATTGAACTACATCCTCAGTGCATTTTCTCCTTCACATCACTCACCCTCTGAGACAGGTTCTGACTTTGTTCACGCTGGTCTGGAACTCTCTGTGGGCTCGTCTGGCTTTGCTTCACTCATCCTTCCATTTTAGCTGTGAGGCTGAGTCGGTGACACTGCTCAAGGGCGAGTGTTCTCTGTAGCCATCAGTGTCAGTGACTTCCTTGGTCTCTGCAGGATAGTGTTTCCAGGGAGTGTATTTATATTCCTACTAAGCTCAAAATCTGCACTGGGCCAGGAGCACTGGATCCTGGGGTGCACTCATATGGTCCTTCACAGGAAGCCCTGTTTCTTCCAGAATGGTGCCAAGTGACCACTCTTGAGCACTCATATTTTCTTTCCTTTCATTCTGTAGGAGTAACCCTCAGCCACACCACCTTTTCAATGCATGCTCTGACAATTGACCACTACATACAAGGTGCATATTACCCCCGAGGAGGTTCCAGTGAGATTGCCTTCCATACCATCCCATTGATTCAGCGTGCCGGGGGCGCTGTCCTCACCAGGGCCACCGTGCAGGGTGTGCTGCTGGACTCTGCTGGGAGATCCTGTGGTAAGAGACCTGCACTGAGCTGTGGGGTCACTGGGTTGGGGTTAAAGGGACCTGATGTCTCTCTATAGGTGAATCAGCCTGTCCATTGAGGGTAAGATCCTGGGGTCTAGGCTGGTGAGACAGTTGATAAATATTCCAGCCACTATGCCTGATGACCTCGGTTGATTTCCCACAGTCTACATGTTAGAAGGAGAGAATTGGCTCTGTAAGTTGTGCTCTGAGCTCCACATGTGGGCCGCAGTACCCTGACCACCACACAGAATAAAGGAAGATTTACAACTGTTACAACAGGTCATGATTGACAGAAAGTTTTTGTGAGAATGGCCAGAGATTGAGGTTGGACACAGAGGCTACAGCAGACCACAGAAACTCTTGCGATTACTGAAGGTTGATTATGGGAACACTGTGGACATAGAACTTGTCAGCAGTGAAGGAGGCCCAGTGTTCTTGAGATGGGAACACTTGGCTAAGGATAAGCAAGACCTTATGGATGGGTAAGAAGAGCCAGAGATGGCCAACACAGAAGCATTTGAGGGAAGGGCTGAGTGTGAATGCCTGGGGCCTCCTTTGCTCAGAGAAACTTCTAGGTTTGAGAAAGGAGGACCTAGGAGATATCTGTCTATAGTGTGGCTATAGACAGAACTAAGATTTTGAGGCACGGTGTTAAGTGGTCAGGGTAGTCCTCAATTAGCTATACAGTGGAGGCTGCCCTTTTAGCCCCTGGTTGTCCTGCTTCTTCCTCCTAAATGCTAGGATTACAGGCATATGTCACCATGCCATGGCTACAGCTACAGCTCTGAGAGAAATGTATTTCACACTTTCCTGGATTTTGTTTTTATGAAGGATAGGGGTGCAGTGAACCTAGGGGCTCACATACGCTAGACAAGTGGGGTACCACTGAGTTAGATCCCAGCCCTTAGGTAAGTTATTTTACTGTTGACACAGAGGCTGCACTTTAAAATGCTGCTGTTTTAGGCAGCAAATGTGGCTCCATAGATATTGGTCCACTTCTCTGACAGTAGCCCAGCTCCTCAGTCAATGGCCTGTGGGAATTCTGTTCCTGCAGGCACTGGCTATGTCATTGCTGAATTTTAATGAGACTCTGGTGTCAAAGGCTAGGGTGAAAATGTACTAGCTCAGAGAGGCTGAGCAGCAGCTAGCTGGCCTTCTCTCTGCTGGCCTCTCCAAAAGAGAAGGTCCTTCTACTCTGTATAAATAAAAGAAGCAATGCTAAGCTAAGTCCCTCCCTTCTCCTCTCCATGCACCTATCATCCTAGAGACACCCATGACTCTGGGATTACTTTCTGTCAACTAATTTGGCCTCCACACACAACCTTGAATTTATTTAGTTACTGGGAATGCAAAATCGGGGTTCACAATGTGATCAAATTTTCCACACCATTTAAAAGAGATATGGAGAAGGAGATTAAGCACAGCTTCTGTGCCAGTAGAAAAAGAACTCACTGAAGGGCTGGGATATAACTCAGTGGTACAGCGCTTGTCTGGTGTGTGTGAGCCCCTAGGTTCACTGCACCCCTATCCTTCTCTTCTTCAGGAGCTCACAGAAGCTCAGCCATATTCTTGTGTCTACAGGTGTCAGTGTGAAGAAGGGACACGAGCTGGTGAACATCTATTGCCCCATCGTCATCTCCAATGCAGGAGTGTTTAATACCTACCAGCACTTAGTGCCAGAGAGTGTCCGCTGTCTGCCAGGTAAAAGGCTGGTCCTCTGAACTGGTGTTCAACTCTGGAGCTTATAACTCGGTATAAGTGATGCTCATCCTCTTGTTGGGCACCCCTCTGGCTGTCTGTCTCTGCTCTCTGTAACCAGCACCATCACATTTACATTTGGGGAACCCAGGACCGCACAGGTGAAGGGCCCTTCACAAGGCAATGGCAGAGCTCTGAGGACCCAGTTATGTCTGATGTAAATGTCTAACCTTTGTTAATCAGGCTGAAGATCCAAAGTAAAGTATATTTGCTTAACCCTGCCTGAGAAACTGGGACTCTAATAGGAAAGGACTCTCGAAGGGCAGAAGAGGACTGGGGATGAAACTCAGCTGATTAGTAACTTGCCTAGCATGCATCAAGCCCTGGGTTTGATCCTCACAAACAGGCAGGATAGCTGTGTGGGATTTGGCGTTAAGCCTGCACCAGGCAAGTGGAGGCAGGAAGACGAAATATTCAAGTTCATCCTTACCTATGTGAGACCCTGCCTCAGGGAGTAACAAGGGCCGCTGTTATTGCAAAGGGAAAACAAAAATCAAAGTACTTGCTGCTAATCTGGTGATCTGAGTTAGATCTCCAGGTGGAAGAAGACAACCAAGTTGTCCTCTGACTCCTCCCTGCACATCCGCACAAACACTAGTCCATGTGCACCTACAGTTTCTAAAGGGGAGGACTGAGACAGTCTGATTGTCCAGAGGTGCTGTGAATTAGCTCTGTGGGAGCTGGCACCTATGGCCAATGGTGCATGGAGCAGAGCTGACAGAGGAGGAAAGAATCTGAGGCTGATTGCCACCACCAGGAAGGGCAGGTCCCTGCCAGGATCCTGTAGAAAAAGCTGTAAAATGGCTAGGTCTCTGTGGATGCTGGCAGGTGAGCAGCAAGCTGCAGATCAGAATGGGAGTATCCTGAGGTTATTCTGGCAGGAGGACCTGTCTGGTCACACATTGCTGCAAAGCAGTCCTCACTGGCTCCCTCTACAGATGTGAAGAAGCAGCTGGCAATGTTAAGGCCTGGGATCATGAGCATACTATCACTATTCATCTGCCTGAGAGGAACCAAGGAGGACCTGAAGCTTCAGTCCACCAACTACTATGTTTATTTTGACACGGACATGGACAGAGCGTAAGATGGGAGGGGTGGGAAGTCTGATGGCTCTGGGCCTCCACCCTCGGGACCAGGCTTCCACCCTTGACATGGTTCTAGGAGTCGCAGTAGGATGTGTGTTGAGGGAGCAGGTGCACGGTCCCCAGTGAACTTCCAGAAAGGCTTTTGATACAAAAGCTGTGTCTCTTCCACCCCGTGGGAAGTTTCTGGAAGTGAACCATCTTCTGGGTGCTGCTGGTGGCTTCAGAGGAAAACGGCCTAGAGATTGGCAGTCACACCATCTCATTTACAGGATGGACTGCTACATCTCTATGCCCAAGGAAAAGGCTCCAGAACACATTCCCTTTCTTTTCATTGCCTTCCCATCAACCAAGGACCCAACCTGGGAGGACCGATTTCCAGGTAGGGCTCTAGGTCCAGGGGAGCTGGGTGTGGGTCAGGGCAAGGCCAGGCAGCAGGAACATGACCTTATACCTGCAGATCGATCCTCAATGACTGTGCTGGTACCCATGGCCTTCGAGTGGTTTGAGGAATGGCAGGACGAGCCACAGGGCAAGCGGGGTGCTGACTATGAGACCCTCAAAAATGCCTTTGTGGAAGCCTCTATGTCCGTGGTCATGAAACTGTTCCCGCAGCTGGAGGGCAAGGTAGGGGCTGACTTCACAATTATGGAGATGAAAACACACCCCTTGACTTTTGTCTTTTCCTGGGATCAGAGGTAAAGCAGAGGTAACAGAGTTCAGAGGGAGGGTCAGGCCCTGTCAAATTCCCTTGTTCACCTTTGCCCTGCCCTTTTGCCTCCTCAGGTGGACAGCGTGATTGGAGGATCCCCACTCACCAACCAGTACTATCTGGCTGCTCCCCGTGGTGCTCCCTGTGGAGCTAACCATGATCTGGCTCGTCTGCATCCTTATATGATGGCTTCCCTAAGAGCCCAAACCCCCATCCCCAACCTCTACCTGACAGGTACATTGCCTCCCTTTGCCAGAATCTGGGCTTCCCTGACACAATCTTTGGTTCCCATCCTCAGATCCCACTGTCCCCTTCGGCTCCCATACCAGGAACTGGAATACCTTGGCTGACTACAGTCCTGGGGTCTATCTGAAACTGTCTCTCTTTGGGTGGCCCTGAAATGGAGGGATGTACACAAGAACAGTGGCTTGCCCATCCTCCTGTGGGTAGACATTCATGGGCCACTGCTTTTGATTTCTAGGCCAAGATATCTTCACGTGTGGGCTGGTAGGGGCCCTACAAGGGGCCTTGCTGTGCAGCAGTGCCATCCTGAAGAGGAACCTGTACTCAGATCTGCAGGCTCTTGGCTCAAAGGTCCAGGCACAAAAGAAGATGAAGTAGCCCATTCAGAGCTAAGCCAGAGAATGGCACCTCCCCAACTTCTTTCTCATGGTGTCCTTCTGCAGTAATTCCTTGTGCATAGATTCCAAACCGCTTTGCTTCTGATACCTGCTGCAAATCGAGTTCTCGTCTGCACCTTGCATTTCTACTTAAGGCCTAGTGTGGGCTGCACAGCCTTGCTTTCTCAGGATGAAGAATGCTCCCATGCCTCCCCCACACCCAGCACTGAGCAAGGGTCAAACACTCAGAACCCCTGAGGGTGTTGGCTATTGGAGTAGGTTGGTGCAGTTCTGCCTGAAGCTTTTTGCTCTACCCCCTCTAGTATTGTGCTGCTCCCTCTGTCAAAGGGAAGGGTCACTAGCGTGGGTTAGGGGTGACCACTCTCTAAGTGAGCCAAGGGGCTCTCGGCCTTCAGCTTTGTCCTCTGATGAAGCAGCCAGAAGGAGCATTCCAATCTGAGACAGACCAAGAGACACCACTGCACCAGCAAAATGTCCCATACATCAGTCCGCTGAGATCTTGACTACAGAGTGTCCAGCCTGGCAGGAAGGGGATGAGATTGGAGACATTGGGTGTGAATACAGGAAGCCCAATGTGCACTGAACCTAATGTTGACATTTGTAGTTGCTGGCACATATTAAAGGCTGAGTATTGTTTTCCAAAATGCTTGGAATAAGAATTCCTTCACATTTTGTAATATTTGCATATATATGAGAAAACTTGGTGAATGGGATCCTGGAGTAAAGTCAAATTCATATGCTTGGATGAGGAACAACAATTTATGTAATATTTTTAAACTTGTGAGCATTGTATGATCTGTCACGTGAGTTCCTGCTATTACAAAGCTGCTTTGGGCTCTAGAATAGGGATTCTCCACCTATATGAAACAGTGGGATGTAACATGAGGGGTCAGCTTGTTGGGGTTCTGTCTCGCCCAGTACCCCACAACCGGCATGCCCCAAAGAGAAAATCACACACAGGACTCCTTAACATTATAAACTGATTGGCCCATTAGGTCAGGCTACTTATTAGTTCTTATGACTTATCTTAACCCATTATTCTGATCTATGTTAGCACATGGCTCCGTACCTTTCCCAGGGGGGCAGCTTACTATTTTCCTCCTGGTCTGCACTGGAGTGGCTAGGGGAGTTTCCTCCTCCCTAGCCTTATCCTATTCTCATTGCCCCGCCTCTACTTCCTGTCTGGTTGACCCGCCTTTACTTCCTGCCTGGCCAATCAGCGTTTTATTAAAATACATGATTGACAGAATACAGATAATTCTCCTGCACCAGTGGGAAGAGGGTGAAAGTTTAAAACCTTTCACTCAGTCGAACAGGCACCAATTTTAGTTCATTTAAGTATCATATTAATACATGAAGTGTTTCAGTGCATTGATATCTGATGTTTATTTTGGTTTCTGTTCTATAACGACATGAAACTCCACTGAGATACACTTGCAGCTCAGTAAAATAAACTGGAAAATACTTATTATACCACAGTAAGCTTTAAAAAAAATTAAGCCATTACAATTAAGTTACAAAAAGGTGAAAATACAAAACAGACTAAGTTGCAATCTACTCATTGGGTAAAGAAAACAAGGAAAATAATTACAATATTCAGTCATTTACTTAACATGGTAGTCTGAATTAAATTCCTATCACAGTGTGAGGAGGCCCCCTTCATGGGTATTTGCTGTGTTCTGCATTCTGAGGAGTTTCTCAAACCTGCTTTTCTCAGCTAAAATCCTTAGAGTCACAGCTGAGCAGGGAACTAAATGAACTGAGAGTCACCACGATGGACTTAGATTAAACCTCAACATCTCTGCCACTTTCCCTTGTTTTTTGAGAGAGGCTCTCACTGTGTAAAGCTGGCTCCCTGGAACTTGGTATTCTAGACCAGGCTGGCCTCAAACTCAGAGATCCTCCTGCCTCTGCCTCCTGAGTACTGGTTTAAAGGCTTCCTTCACCACGCCTGACTCTACAGCTTTCTTAAGGAAATGCCAAACTGAACCTTCCTAGCAAGACTTTAAGAGAAAACTGAATCAGAGCCGGGGGCCGGGTAAAACCCTTCCTCGTTGGAATGGCTCAGAACATGTGCAGAGCACGCCAGGCCCTGGAGAAGAAAGAAGAGTGAGCGTCACCACCAGGGGAGTTCTCCAGAGCACAGAGCTCCATCTCCAGGGAAAACACCTTAGCACGTTTAGTTAGCTGTTTGGTCCAGAAGCGGCTTCTATGATCCATAGCAGAAAACAAACTATTAGCATCTATGACAAGCAGGTTCCCATTAGGAAACTGCCCTCCAGCAAGCTGAGCAGGAAAGCAAACTCAGCATAGTCTACGGGAGCGCTGCTTGAGACTCCTTGTGCTTCCTATAGGTGAGTCCAGTCCTGGTGTGGGCGCCACAGCTGGGCCAGCACCATCCACACAGTCTAGAAAAACATGCTTCAAGTAGTCTACCTTTAGAAAACCTGAAATGACTTTCTCTGATGGGAGCCATGTCCTTCCAGTGCAGCTTTTCAAGTGAGAGAAATCCCGCCGTGTCTGCAGCACAGGAAACATTGGCAGCAGTCCAAAGGGAGAGCTCTGCGGACCCTGGGAGTATGTCATGTGTCTGTCTTGTCATCATGGTTCCTGAAAATCCATCTTAACTCCTGCCCTTCCAGAGCAAGAGTCTACCAGTGTAAGATCACAGCAATCCGTGACCAGGAAGAGCTGTATGAGCCCCAGGTTCAGATACACCTCCAACAGGAAATTTGACCCCTGAAGTCCCTGCTCGAGTGAGGGGGTGTTCACCACACTAGGCAGATACGACACCAGTGGCTGTCTCTCAGGGCTTAGTTTTCTTGGGGAGATCACAGTGACATCAGAAATAGTCATGCTGGAGATCCAAGATGAGGGAGATAGAAGGAACTATCAGTGTGGAGAGGGAAGAGCCGATCCACTGGGGAATCTAGGAAGGAATATGAACCTGTGAGCTGAGTCCTTGAAATCACAAGGACCTGAGTAGCCGAAAGGAGGGGAACTAACCAAGAGCACCAGGAGAAGCTGGAATACAGAGGACATGATGAAGGCAGAGGCAGACAGGGAATGTGGCCTGAATGATGAAGCCAGGGAATCTAGTCAGGAATACTACTCCAGACAGAAGCTTCAGACCAGGGCACATATTCTGGGAAGATCAGTGTTCCCAATCCTGGTTTTGGAAAATGTCAGGAGAACCAGTTCAGGGGTTCCTGAAAATTAATGGAGAGTATATTCAGTTTTTCTTTAAAGGTGGGTGGGAGTATGTGTGACAAGAAAAATGTTATAGTTAGCAGTGTGGAGTTTTCAGATGATTAAAGAAACTGAAGACCAGGTAGAGGAGCTTGACAGGACAAGGGGGAAATTCCTGCTGGTGACAAGGAGACAAGTGGCTGAGTTACTTAGCATAGAGCAGAGGTGGAACCCTGGGAAGCTTCCTGGGTGCCACTCTGTCGGACTGATACTTTCTGGACTAACAATTGTTGAGGGAGGGCCCAGTCGCTGTGGGCAGGATGTCCTGGGAGGTATAAGAAAGCAGGCTGAAGGCTGAATGGGAGCCTGAAGAGCAAGTCAGTAGCATTAGTCTTCTCTATGGTTCTGTTTCAGTTCCTACTCCCAGGTTCTTTCCCTGACTTTCCTGTGGGATGGGCTGCTAGCTCTAAGGTGAACTAAACTCCTTTCTCTCC